>NC_133432.1:18264417-18579000 GCF_011762505.2 Arvicanthis niloticus
TTGTCATCTTCAATGTCTGCCAATACCCAAAGTACTTAAATTTAATTGCACTGTCCAGGGGGACTAGCGATGGCCGACTTATTATAATTTGTGGTCTGGACCAGAGCTTGCCTTGCTTCAGGGCCCAGGGAGTCTTTAATTTAAGGCCCTTTCTCTTTCCAGATTTCCCTTTATACTTAAGGTTGAGCGTCTGCAGAGGATCGGAGTCCTTGAAAGAGAGAAAGGGGTCAGGATGTGGGGTAAGAAGAAAGGGAGGGAGGGAAGAAAGAAGAAAGGAAACAGGGAAAAGATGAGGGAGGGGGGTCAGGAAGGAGAGAGATGAGAACGGGGGAGGGAGAAATGAGGAAAGAAGGAAGGAAGAAGCAAGGAAAGGAGGGAAGGGTGGAGGTAGGGAGGGAAGGGAAGAAAATATACTGTAAAAAATTGTTGGTAAGGCTTATTTTTAGAGCAATTGAGTCCTTCCTGAATGTAACTCTCAGGGCTTTCCTGACAAACAGGTGACCCATTTAGAGGAGCTTGGAGCTCATCGTGGTCGAGAGAGCCGCACAGCCTGCCTTTGCATTGAAGGAGCTGTGGGCTGGGCTGCACTAGGCATGGTGTTGAGCTCATAACTGCCTTCATCTTGGTTCTTGAGCTCAGTGTTTATTCCTTGAGGTGACAGAGTGCGGTGGTAAGTGTTGGTGCAGGAGAGGAGGGTTTGCCGGATCTGTGAGGAGGCAGGGTTGTGCAAACAAGTTCAGGGGACTTTGGAGCAGAGTTATGCACAGGACCAATGTCCCGTGTCTGTGGGACAAGAGCTGTGCACAGGACATCTTGTGTCCATAAATCGGGGCTAAACTCACATGTGGGTGTGTGAATGTATCATTTAAGCCAAGGTGATGTCTGGTTCTTCAGGATGTCAAGGGCTTGCCTTCTGCCTTGGTTGCTGCTGAGGCAGGGTGAGACCATCACAGGCTATGAGTTGTCAACACCAGTGACAGGTGCCTCTTCCTTGCTGGGACTATCATTCTCCAAAGAGTGACCAAGTTCACCTGTTACCCTCTAGCTGCTGGTGATATGGTGGTTGATGTCAGCCCACGATCTCAGAGTTGGGGGTTGCACATAGCTAAAGACACAAGTTGGGGGTCAGAGATACAGGTGAGTAGAGCCCTTCCTTGGGGGTGATTCACCACAGCCACAGGTTATTTGTTACCTCACTTCATGAGGCTCACCTTGATGGTATCCCAAACAAAGGGGACAGGTTCAAAGAGCTGTGTTCATAAGTCAGAACCTGCCAAATTGGTGACATTCATAGGTTAAGCCTGGCTGAGTGAGGTGGATGACAGAACCCAGGCTAACTCAGCTCTAATTACCCCAAAACTCAGACTGCACCAAGAATGTAATTGGAGTCCCCACAGAGAAGGGGTCTCTGTCTTAAGTGACCTCACACACATCACTTGCAACCTCCTTCTAATACAAAGGATGATCAGTGAGTGGAACTGGAGGCAGACACTGGAAATATCCCACATAGAAACAAAGCCAGACAGCTTCCCATTGAGGTGGTGATGGAAGGAAGAAGATCTTGGGCAGGATAAACAGATGGTGTTCTCAAGGGGAGGCTGTGGTGGTTGGTTCCTGGACACAGTTCTCCTAAGCCTATGTGCTTGGGAGGGTTTGGATACATCTTAGAGATATCAGTGAATATGAATCATACTTTTTATCCACTTAGAAAATATTCATGTGTGTGTGTGTGCACACACATGCATGTGCACATGCGTGTGGAGGCTAGAGGTCAACCATTCTCAGAAATACAGTTTATTTTCTTTGAGAGAGCATCTTTCATTGGTCTGGGGCTCACTGATTAGGCTAAGCATGCTGGCCAGCAAGCCCCTGGGACCCTCCTGTTTCTGCCTCCTCATTACTGATATTACCAGTGTGCACTGCTGTACCTGGCTTGTTAATGTGAGTTTGTGGGGGTTGAGTTCAAGCCTTCTGCTTTCCAGGAAAGTACTTCACCAACTGAGCCATCTCCCAGGATTGATCTTTTTTAAATTAACTTTTTAGTAAATATATTTGGTTGTGTATATTTAAGGTTTATAAAATGATAGTTTGGGGTTAATATGGATACTGGAGACATTAACACAGTACAGGAAAACAATGTATCCCTGTCTCTCAGGGTGACCAACTTTTGTTTCTGTGGCAGAAACAGCTGGAATCTCCGTCACTAGGACTTCAGAATCAAACCTTAACAGCAAGCATCCACAGGATGCTCCTGAGAAGTGTGACTTCAGAGAACGTGTCTTGTATCTGAAGTCACCAAGCCCATGGTCATTATTTACAGAGGCCATGGTGACTCAAACCTTCTGGTCGCACTCCTTGTCTGCTGTCTCCTGGTTCTTACCCTGTCTTAGTGTCTCCCAAGTCCTCTCTAGGAAGGGCACATACACATGAGTGTCCCTCACCAGCACTGCCCCAAGTAGCCTGCCCTGTGTTCTTCCAGTTCTGGAAGACCTGGTATAGCTGGTATGGGCTTCTGATGGGGAAACATTTCAGTTCCTAAGTAGACAGAGATTCTCATGCAGGAGGCCAGAGACACACATTGGGTTTCTTCTTTCATCCATAGCACCTGGTACTTAAACCCCACAGACTTCCCCTTCTGGGTGATGAACCAGAGCAATTCAACAACCTAGCTGAACTGACTGACTTTATCACTTCTGCTTCACGTATGACTAACGGTACACGTCAAATCATTTATTAACTAGCACCTTTACAATGTTGATGACTTCGAGGAGTGATTGAGTAACACTCTCGAGTCCCCTCCATAATCCATTCCCAGACAGTCTCCCCTGCTCCATGATGGAGACAAAGCTAATATTTCTGACTCTCGTGTGCATAATCCTGGCACTTATGTGAATTTAATGCTAGCTCTAAACTCATCTGGTTAAATGCTGGCTGCATTTAAATCTTATCTAAATATCACTTCTGTGGCCAAATTTATGTACTCTGGGTATTTCTCTCGTTCCCCTTTCCTTTCCTTCAAATGCTACAACTAAGAGCGACGAACGCTTATTTTTCCTTCCCTTAAACTGAGCAAACAGTGATGTTCCACCGGGAGCTGGCATCTGTGCCTCAGGCTGGTGGCACCCTCTTGTGATTGGTCTTTATCTTGGGTGGAAAACAAACATCCTTAGTGACGGTGGTGGAGGTAAGGATGCTGCTAACATTTAAGATTTGCTAAAGCAAGACGCTGTGTGTAGCATGAAAGCCTTATTCCATCTGTTCTTTGTGGTAAGTACACGAAATAGGATTTGCATTCGAAAGCAGGCCCCCAGGCTCATCTGTTTTAACACTTGACTGCCAGCTGGTGGCGCTGTTTAAGGAAGTTGTAGAACCCTTAGGAATGTGGCCCTGCTTCCAGAAATGAGCCATTGAGAGTGGGCCTTGAAGGAGGTATCTGTTTCATGTTCTGGCCTGAGCTCTCTCTCTCTCTCTCTCTCTCTCTCTCTCCCTCTCCCTCTCCCTCTCCCTCTCCCTCTCCCTCTCCCTCTCTCTCTCTCTCTCTCTCTCTCTCTCTCTCACACACAGATAGATATAGTTACACACAAATATATGCCTTCATGTATGTCTGTGCACCATGTGCCACAGAGATCAGAAGAAGTTATTCCATCCCCTGGAACTGGAGTTAAAGACAGTTATGAGCCACCAGGGTGTGCTGGGAACTGAACCTGGATCCTTTGGAAGAGTAGCTGAAGGGCTGGATAATTGACTCAGTAGGTACAGGGTTAGCCTAGCATAAAGCTTTGGGTTTGATCCTCAGAACTGTGTATAAAGGGTGTGGTGGTGCACACACATGATCTCAGCACTCAGGAGGTGGAGGCGAGAGAACCAGAAGTTCATCAGAAGTCAGCTGCATAGCAAGCTTGAATTCAGCTGGGCTACATTGAGATTCCACCTAAACAAAAAAACGGAGTCAGCTGGGGCAGTCAACTGTTCTGAGATGTCTACGTTGAATCCTCAATCTCCGGTGACCATAAGAACTAATTAAATCGGGCTCAGTGTGTAAAGCACTTGCCTCGAAAACCTAAGGACCTGAGTTCAAATCCCCAGAAAGCATGTAAAACCTGGGCACAGCAGCACAACCCTACAGTGAGGTGGAAGGTGGAGACCGGAGACGCTCAGAAGCCTGTGCACACAGCAGAGAGCACGAGGTGTGGATGAATGCCTGAGGTTGTCCTTAGGTAACCTCTTGTGCGTTGTGGCACATGTGGTCTCTCTGTATTCACACATGAGAGCAAACAACGCATGCATGCACTCACGCACGTGCTGAAAATATTAAAACCAATTAAATTAAATGGGTGACTAGGCTATGTTCGATTATACAGAAATCTTTATAAAAAGGTCAGTGCAAACGTAGGGATGTGTATATAGTGTGAAGGCCATAATGAGTATAATGAAGACAATGAACAGGCAGCCACATACACCCCAAGGGAAAGGGTAGAGGCGAAACCAATACTGCCATACTGTGTGTGAACAAATAATATATATACGAATATATGTATGATATATATATATATATATATATATATATATATATATACCATTCATATATGTGTATATATACATATCTATATATATGAATCACACACACACATATGTGAATAATATTGAGGTAATATATTTCTTCTATTTAAGCCACTCACCCCACCCTGCGGTATTCTATTATAAATGGCCCAGAAAACCGTGCTGTTGACTGTACAGAAGAGCACAGTCATCTAAGCTGTCCCTAGAGGCCGTTTTCTTATTTCAGAGGACAGTTACTGACTTGCATGGAGAGGAGGTCATCGGGGGCTCAGGGGAAGTGACCTTTTGAGTGGGCTCCATGCCATCAGCGCCAATGAAAGCTGGCTTCAGGGATGGCTGTCTTTCTGGAGCCTTCCAAAGTTCTCATCTGTTTTGTCTTCTTTTATTTTTCTGGTATCCAGGTTAGAGAGTAAACATTAAGGGCACCATTGTAAATGGTGATGGAGATAGAGTAGTCTCTGGTTCACATGGTGTTCTAGTTTGGAGGGTCTCAATTGAGAAATTGTCTAGGTTGAGTTGGTCTGAGGCTTATCAGCCAGTGTGTGTGTGTGTGTGTGTGTGTGTGCATGCGTGCGTGTGTTGATTGTTAATTGAGGTGGCACCCTAACTGTGGGTGGCACCATTCCCTAGGCTGTGCTCTCAACTGTATAAGAGTAAAGGAAGCTAACCGAGTATGAGCAGAAGCAAGCAGGCAGCATGGGTGCATTGCCTCTCCACTCCTGACTATGGATGTGATCTGTTTAGCTTTTTTAAGTTCCTGCCTCGACTGCAATACTGAGCTGTAACCTGGAAGTGTAAGCCTTTCCTCTCTCTTTTCTCCCTTATGCTGCTGTCTTTTTAAGTGAAAATAGAATTCAAACTAGAATATACGGCTGAGGATGTTTTAGAATAGAGGTTTGTATCCAGGCTGTTTCCTCCAGAGTCCAGCCTTATTGTGAGCTGAACTCTGGAGCAACTCTGAGGAGCAGAAGTTGAGTAAGAAAGTGTGTTGGGTAGAAACACTAATGAAAGAAAAAAAGAGAAGGAGTGGGGCCTGGAAAGAAAGATCTAGCAGAAAAAATGTTACTAGAGAACATTCTGTCTCCTGGAAATAGCCAAGCCGTATCCCACTGTCTTATCCCAGCTATAGCCATCCTAAAGACAGCCTCGAACAGAGTGTCCCCCAAAGAGCCACTTACTACAGCCTATCTTTTCCCAATATTCCCCAAGGTCAAGTGAGACCCTTCTTGAGGGAACATGGCAGTTTCATCTCTGTGTGTCACATGATGCCTCCTAAGGACCATGGGGAGAAGAGCTACTCATGTCATTAGAATCTTTTTTAGAAGATGCTGTTTCTTTAGAACCTTTATCACATGCCCAGGCCATTCCTAGCAAGTTTCAGCATCTTCATGGGGAAGGAGGGACAATCTGCTTGGAGAACATTCTCTTTCGTCTCTGGACACATGTCTAGAGGCTGCCATTGTCTTCCCGTGGTTACTCATTTGGATAGAAGATCATTTTTCACAATATTAATTGCCACCAGCAACTCTGCTTCAGCCCCAGTTGAGAAGACTGCGTGGCAGTCATAGTGGGAGGCTGTGTGATATACCGTGGGCTGTGAAATAGCAGGCTGGTCTCCCCACTAGATGCTAGTGGTACCCTTATACCAGTGGGGACAACCACAATGGCTTAGATAGACAATGTTAAAGGATTCACAGGGTCTCCCTACAAGTGCTATGTGTTTTCCAAGTGTTTATTTTAGCCCTGGATCTCAGGACCATCTCCACAATACAACAAGAAACTCTGAATGAGTGGGTATTGGTCACACAGTCAACAGGGTCTTCCCTCCCATGTCTTCCCTTATGGACTAATGACTGTTGCTCTTGGTTAAGATATGGGGATCAGAGTGAGCCAACTTGCCAGCCACCTCCACCGTCTGCTATTCTTCCCGGAGATCCTCTAAGACTGGAACAACCCCATCTTCCTTTTCCAGAAAGGCAACTCTGAGATCCAGTCAAATTGATGCATACAGAAAATTGTATTTCCAAAGATGGCCATGACCATTGTGTCCCTCACCTTATCTCATTCTCTCCATTATAGTGACCTTGTGAAAGCCCAGGTAAAGAGCTGAGCCCAATCCATCCTGGATTCTCAGCTGGGTCTCAGAACTAGCTTAAACAATAGAACTTGTTTCAAGTGATTCTGTGATCTCTTTCTAACTGCCATAGTCTCTCCCTCTCTCTCCCTCTCTGTCTCTGTTTCTGTCTTGCTATGTCTCTCTTTCTCTGCATCTCTGTCTGCTTCACTTTCTCCCTATGGAATGGAGTGAGAATAAATCTGGCCAGGTCTCAGAAGAGCAAGGATATGGGGATAGAAACTGGGAAGACCAAGGGTGTGTGTGTGTGCTTGCCCTGGGAGCTTTCTGGCCCATTTTCTCCCATGCTTGAGATGCCTTCCTCATTCTCAAGGAGCACAAACAGCTGTCGGCGAGTCAGTATATACGTATTCTCTTCCTCACACATGTATTTGTGTGGGTATGGAGGTACACGTGTGAGCAGGTACCAGTACGTGCATGTGAGCATGCGTGTGGAGGTCAAGGGATAAGGTCAGGCATCTTTGTCAGTTGCTCCCCACCTTTCATTTTTGAGGTAAGGTCTCTCACTCGACCTTGACTCAGATAGGCTGGGCTGGCCAGCAAGCTGCAGGGAGCCTCCTGTTCCTACTTCCTCACACTGGGATTAAAAATGTACACCACCATGCCTGGCTTTTACATGGGTGCTGGGGATTGAACTCATGTCCTCATGCTTACGAGGCAAGCACTGCTGGGGAGCCATCTTCCTAGTATTATCTTCTTTGATTTATTCTAATTTCTCATTCTCGAAAAAAATAAGCTCAGTGTTTGGCATTATTGTACCATTAACCGCACCCCTCTCCTGGTGTGGTGGGGCTTGCAGAAGCTGTGAAGGACAGGGACAGTCCCTTGTAGGGAGAGACTGTCCCTGTGTGCCACTGCCCACTAATGCACAGTCCTTATGAAGTCTCACTCCTGTGGTAGGTTTGTCCCCACTAAGTTCTGTGGCTCTGAGTGGAAAGAACCCTCTGCTAAGATTTTCTCACCACACACACACACACACACACACACACACACACACACACACACGCACACACACACGTGCGCGCACACACACACACACCTCTCTGCCTGCATTCACAGAGGGCACATGATGGTCTTGGTGTGTCCTTTGCCCTGTCCCTGTCCTCACAGCATCCACAGGAGGACAGAGGAAGAAGCAACAGCTTCCATGAGTCACTGAGACATGCTCATTGCTCAACCTGTCAGCATCAGGCGAGCAGGCCGAGCATATTGTATTCCCGTAGCCAGGAGAGGATAGACTTCTTTATCCCCCATGTGGGTGGTAATGGGTCAAAGCTTTCCTGACAATAGCTCGCCTCTCTCATCCATCATCATGTTGACCTCTCTCTGGGTGTGTTCAGCACAGGGCAACTCCACAACGGTCCATTCTTTAAAGAGGCTATCAGTGTCTTCTCTTGAGCTGGCTGTGTCCTGGGTAACAGGAAGTGATCCATGTTGGCTATGTAGCAGCAGGACCTATGAGTAGAAGATGCCCAAGGGTTGACCGTGCAGATGCTTTCTATCTTTCTATGGAAGAGGAATGGGGGGTTGTCCTTGAGATTGAATAATCTGTGCAAGTGACCCCTCTAATGGTTTGAATAAAATTGGCTCCCATTGGGAGGATGGGTAGGGCAGTGATCAGCATATAAAGTGAATAAATAAATTAATTAATAGGAAAAAGAAGAATGGCTCTCATAGACTCGTGTGTCTGAATACTTGGTTCCCAGTTAGTGGAACTTTGGGGGAAGGATTAGGAGGTGTGGCCTTCTTGGAGGTGGTGTGTCATTGAGGAATGGGCCTTGAGGTTTCAAAAGACTCATGCCATTTCTACTATGTCTCTCCCTGCTATCTTCTTGTGGATCAAAATATAGAGCTCTCAGATGCTCCCTCTTGAGTGCATTTGCTCAGCCAGGGACTCTAACCCTCTCAAACCATAAACCCCAAACTAAATGCTTCCTTTTAACAGTCTTGAAGACATTTCTTGTTGATATCAGAAAACATTAAGTCATTCATTGCACTGTGCCCTCCACCCAGCCTGGAGGAGGCCTGAGAGACCTTGTTTACCACAATAGACCAAATAATAGGACCTAGGTGGAGTTACCCACTTTGGCTGCACATACAACCTGCTACAGGAACTTAGAAGAATAGACTGCCCACTGAGCTTGCCTTGAGACATCTCTGGCAGTGACTAAGGATGGGTTCCCCCACCCATCTCTGGCTGTAACAAGAATGGGTTCCCCCACCCATTTCCCACTGAAACAAGAATGGGTTCCATGGGGCTTTCCCTTTAAATTAGAAGAGCTGAATATTAAACGTAGAGCCTTGATCAGAGAACTTTGTCTTGACTTCATGCTTCTCTTGCTTCTCCGTCCCTCCTTTTTTATTTCCAGCCCCCCTTTCAGGTGAATCCGTGGCTGCAGGCGGCTACAATCCATTGTGGGTCCTACTTTGATTAGTGCACCAGGGGCCCCTCTTGCTCAGCTTCTCTGGGGATAAAGTTCTTTCTGCTGATGCAGCAGTCTGGCAGACCCTATATGGCACATTTCTATATTTTATTCTCTGCATCCACTGGTAAACTCTTCTTCTATCTTTCCAGATGTCCCTGGTCCTTCTGGAGCAGCTGTGACATCCAGCAGCAAGGTGGAAGGCCGGGTGGCTCAGGTTGACTTCTCTCTGGCTTCCCCAGATCCTGCGGATGCTCAGATTTTCTGAGCTCTCCTGTTTCCTCAGACCTTCCATGTCTGGGATCTGCGGATTCACTTCTTCACCCACACCAGCGATGCTCAGTCTGCAGAATGAGCCATGGGTGGACCCTGCCTGTCCCTGTTCACCTTTGGATTGGTTCACCCAACTTATTTCTACCAACATTTTATTACGAAAAGCACTAATCAGAGGAAAATGGAAATTGAGCCCTCACGCCCACCGCCTTACTTCTATAATTAACGCCTTGCAGTGTTTGCTTTATTCCAGATCTGTCTGCCTCACAGCCCTCCATCCATCTGTCTTTACAATCCGATCCGTCTCAAAGGAAGCTGCAGATATCCACCTCCCATACCCCTGAAGGCTTCAGACCACATGCTATTGACTAGAGTTCAACAATATTAAAAAAAAAAATGTGACCAAACAAACCTCTTTGTACTCTTGTTAGGGCCAGGACAGTGTTATCACGGGAATCAGTAAAGTTGACTTCTTTCATACAGGTACAATCGTAAATACTAGAAGGAGAGGCAGGACACTGGGTGTAGCCTGAGACTCTCCAGCCTGGTGGGTCCCACTAGGTCCAGGTCTTCTGTTGTCTCTCTGGGTGTGTGGCCTTGAATGCCTCACTTCTTTGTCTCAATTTCCTATCTGTAAAATGGGGGATGACTCCAGCGTCATCAGGCTGTTTGAAGATCCAGTGAGCTAAAAAGTCCCTGGACTTTCTGTACTCGGCAGTCACTCAGGAAAGCACACTGTTCACATTCAGCAGTGGTACAGACTGTTGAAAAAGAGAATGATTTCTACAAGTTACCTTCTGACCTCCAGATGCAAGCTGTGCTGTTTATGTCTCCCCTTAAATGAGTAAAAACGTAATAATAATAATAAACCCTACATTTTAGGTCTTTCTTTTCTTTTTTTAAATTTTTTAAAAATTTTTTTTCTTTATTTTCTTTTAAATTATAGAAATAACAGGCCTGAAGAGATGGACTGGCACTTAAGATCACTTGCTCTTCTTACACAAGTCCCAGGTTTGATTCCTAGCACCTACAGGGCAGCCAACTGCCACCAGCAACTCCAGTTCCAGGGATTCGATGCCCTCTACTGGCCTCTGTGGGTACTGCATGCATGTGATGCACCAACAGCCAATGCGTGCAAAACACCCATACACATAAAATAAAAACAAGTCTTAAAAAAAAAGAACACATACAAAGAAACATTGTCTAATATATCTATATGTGACATATATGGTAGTTATCATTATTGATGTGCCTAAATACCTGCCAAGGAACAATGCAGGTAAGGAATTTAACATGGTTAAGAATTTGAGAAGGAATATAGTCTAGTGTGGTGGCAGGGAAGAGTGAGTGCAAAGCAGGAAAGAACATAGCCCAAGAATATTTCAATAACCTCTCATGGGCAATGGGGGTTGGGGGTACACACGGTGCATAGTGTGGGCCTGTGGCTGTGCCTCTGAGTCAATGGGAGCTGGCCAGTGTGCTTCAGGACTACATAGTTGTGACTGGATCAAGCACGTGTTCTGCTCCTATTGTGGAAAGACCATGCAGATACATCCAGAACAGAGAAGGTTGGCATGTGATTCCTGGGGCTATCCTGTTCTCTTTTATAGGACCAGTATAAATAGCCACCACCTTTGGGAGTCCGGATGAGCCTGCTCACCAAAGAGGATCACAGCTGGGTCTGCTGTTTGTTGACATTCCCTCACAGAAGGAAGGACCCTCTGAATCATGGGACCTTCCCCCGAGTATCCAGCGGCCCTCTCTCCTACCAGCTGTAGCTGATTTTGCCCTAATTACA
Source organism: Arvicanthis niloticus (assembly GCF_011762505.2). Classification (NCBI taxonomy): domain Eukaryota; kingdom Metazoa; phylum Chordata; class Mammalia; order Rodentia; family Muridae; genus Arvicanthis; species Arvicanthis niloticus. Next base: position 18,275,606 of record NC_133432.1, read on the forward strand.
TGTGGCCTCAGGGTCTAGGGGAGGGGCCAGAGCAGTGGTTCTCAACCTTCCTAATACTGATACCCTTTAATACAGTCCCTCATGTTATGATGACCCCCAAGCATAAAATTACTTTCGTTGCTACTTCAAACTGTAATGTTGCTACTTTCAGGAATCATAATGTAAATATCTGTGTTTCCTGATGTCTTAGGTGACCCAATGTGAAGGGGCATTCGACCCTCTGGTTGAGCACTACTGGGACACAAATATAGGTAAGAAAGGATGAGCAGAAGGGTGCTCTATGGTTGCAGACTAGCCATCATTCCTGCTGGGTATAGACTTTCTCCTGTGGCTGCTATATGGTAACCTCAGGCTCTGAAAAAAAAGCTTGATAAAAAATTTTGATTCCCCAGAACAAACCCTGGTGGATTCACCTACCAGTTTGCCATTGACAGCTTAGGAGGAGGGAAAGATGTTGTTCATGGCTCCCCACAGGTAACAAATTTTAACACCATATTCTTACCATAAAGGGCCAAGCTATCCAATAGAACAGTGGTTCTCCATCTGTGGGCTACAACACCATTTGGGGGTATTTGCATATCAGATATCCCGCATATCAGAAATGTACAGTATAATTCATAATAGCAAAGTTACAGTAGCAAGAAGTAGCAAGGAGATAATTTTATGGTTGGGGAGGGTCACCACAATATGAGGAACTGTATTAAGGGGCCATCAGAACATGACATGCCTGTTACAACCAAAGCTGGCAGCAGAGCACACCAGGCTAGCCAGCACAGGGCCTTTCCTGTGGGTTCCCAGGTTGCTCTTACCCTCAGCAGCCCAAGAGCTCCCTGGGACACTGTAATGAAAGGCTTGTGTTCTCAGAAGCTTTCCTAGAGGCTCCTGTGCAGAATTGCTGTGGTAGAGGAAAAGGAAGACTATTTTCATATGTGAATAAATCTTCCGGAAGGACCCACTGGAGAACATGAAAGAAGGGACATGGGCCTCAAGTCACAGAGCATCTGTAGCCCTGGGAGCAAGCAAAGGCAGGAAGGTTCCATCTAGTGACTGCTGTGGATACCTGGCCGGCAATTTCCATCCATCATGGTGGCGAGAGAATGAATGTTGATTTGAGAAGTAGACTCAGTTTGTGGCAAGTTGCTATGGCAGCTAAAAAAAAAAAAAAAAAAAAAAAAAAAAAAAAAAAAAAAAAGCTAACCACCTGCCCCATTAGCCTTCTCCGCCAGGCTTTGGAGTCTGCCTGGGGTAGACTACTTGTTTGAACTGCCACTCAGGGAGGCTGGGTCCCAAGCCCAGGTGGCCAACCCATTATCCTTGCTGTCCACAGAGGGTTTCTAAATGCAAGTTTCATACAAAGCGAGCTCACTCATTGCTGTTGAAAGCCCCAGCTCAATCTTATCTTCTAAAGTAAGTGAGAGCTGATTCTGGAAGTTTCCTTGCTCCCAAAAGCTCTCTACAAAAGCCTGCCTTCCCCAGTTGCTTCCAGCTAGAGGATTCTCTGCCAGTACTAAGTAACTTGCAAGACAGCCAGCCTTCCCACAGGAAGGAGAGTAAATGCAATCTATGTATGCACACCAAATGAAACTCACTTGCCAGGTCAGTGTAACCTGTGAGTATGGCTCGCAGGCATGACTGGTGTAGAGGTCCCCAGAATAGCATCAACCTTTACTGGCTCTACAGAAGCACTGATGGCCTGGCATTGGTGACTGCTTGGAGGGGGTCATTGACCAGAGACATTTGTTCCATCCCTGACACTGTAGTAACCAGGGCCAGGATGTGCCTCAGTTGACAGAGTGGCTGCCTAGCACACATGAAGCCCTGGGTTTGATCCCTACACCATATAAACCAGCTGTAGTGGTGCAGGCCAATAGTGAAGTGGAGGCAGGAGGAACAGATGTTCAAGTCATCTTTGACATTGCCAGTTCAAAGCCAAGCTGGGCTACATGAGACTGTCAAACAAACAAATAAGCAAACACCTTCAGCGACCATGCAGCCACTGAGACATCAGATAAAACTACAGAAAGATAAAACCCCTAATATTAATATCTAGTATTAATATCTATACTTTTTACATTTATGGCTACGTGTTCATATTCATATCTTGTCCGTGACCTTTAGTTCAGTGGTGTCTTAGTCCAATTAAGATGTCTCAGTGGCTGCACAGCATTGGGGTTAGCACTGGCTTCTTTTTGCCTCCGTTTCTTTTTCTGGTGTAATTAGGTTGGTACGTCTTACCTCCTTGAACCTCTCTGCACTCCCCAGAGCTGACTGCACAGAAAGAGTCATGAGCATGGCAGGATTCATTATCCTTTTTAATAAACTGAATAACTCAGTGTCCACATAAACCAACCAAGCTTGTGTTTTATTATTTGTAAATAAGAATTCTGGGGAGTTGGAGAGATGGCTCAGCTGATAAAAACATCTACACAGCGGCTTATAATGCTTGTAACTCCAGTTCCAGGAGATCTGACAGCCTGGCCTCCATGGGTAGGGCACATGCATGATGCATAGACATACATACAGGTGGAACATGCATGCACATAAAATATAAATAAATAAATCTTTAAAAATATTCCCAACCTAGTGTATTTTGGAAAATGCCAAAAACCAAAATAAAATAAAACAAAAACCTGTGGGGTTTTTTGTTATGTGCATTCTTTTTATGGCTTTTGTCTCACTTAACTGAGACAGTAATGACCTTCATAGACCTGAAACAATTTTGGCCTGGGACTCATTATGTGGCCCAGATCAACCCACACTTGGGCCTCCATCTGCCCTGTCATCCTGAGTGCTGGGCCTACAGACATGAACACTCAGTTCATTGGTTGGAACATAGACTAGCTATGACACAGTACTGTAAGGCAGTCACTGTCTGAACTGGGAAGTTCCTCTGGAGACAAAGTATAGAGAACAACCCTGCAATTTACCCAGTGAGGCAGGAGCTCTGTGGGGGAATGTTCCCGAGTCCCAGCTCAATGTGCCCAAGTCAAGGTCGCTGAAGGTGTTTGCTTATTTGTTTGTTTGACAGTCTCATGTAGCCCAGGTTGGCTTTAAACTGGCAATGTCAAAGATGACTTGAACATCTGTTCCTCCTGCCTCCACTTCACTATTGGCCTGCACCACTACAGCTGGTTTATATGGTGTAGGGATCAAACCCAGGGCTTCATGTGTGCTAGGCAGCCACTCTGTCAACTGAGGCACATCCTGGCCCCCGAGGTACATCTTTAAAATTAGCCCAGGTAAAACAGCAGGCAGTTAAATCCTCTAATATTAATATCCACCCCTTTTACATTTGTGGCTTCATTTTCATATTCATATCTTGTCTATAGCCTTTAGCACAGTGGCATCTTCGGCCAATTAAGATGTCTCAGTGGCTGCACAATATTGGGGTTACCACTGGCCTCCTTTTATCTCTGTTTCTTTATCTGGCGTAATGATGTTGGCATGTCTTACTTCTTTGAACCTTTCCCTACTTCCCAGAACTGACTGCACAGAAGGAGTCACGAGTGTGGCAGCCTTGGGGGAGAAGCTACTTGGGACTTTATCTGCTTTCACTTAATTAGTACAGATAACATATCTTGCATTGGAAGCCACTCAAGGCTGCAGCATCCCATCCGCAGCTAAAGAGTTTGGCTCATTGGAGAACAAAACCATGCCAGCATTGTAGAGGTAGGATAGCAGTGTGGAATAATGACATCATCGAGATTGTGCACTTAGTAGGGATTAGTGGTAAGTACTAACTACCCAGGACTAGCACAGGAGCCTTCTTTTGAAGGTTCTAATAGAATGAAGCAGCAAGGAATGGCTCTGCCCATCTGGGTACCACGAAGTTTTTACATTCACAAAGAGCTTGTCTGCTCATGATTAGCATCAGGCAGTTACAAATGAGTAGCTGCGTCTACACAATGGAAGGGAAGTGCCATCGATGTTAACAGACTGATCACAGGGATGATAAGACACTTGGAGCTAGAAGGAGGATGTCACATCTCCAGAGACACTGGGCATGTGGCGGCCCACAGCTAAGGACCACGTAAAGAAAAAATATGCAGCCTCCTCCAGGACAAGTCCATCTGCTCCGGGAGTCTATGATGCTGACCCCGAGAGAATGCATTTCTTCAATGTATGGAATCTCCATTACCCACACCAGACAGCCCCTTTCTAGCCCAATTCTCTGTCTTTAGGAAATCTAGCACACTCTGGAGGATGCTGTGTTCAACAAGCTTTTACTCTTCTGTGTGTCAGACTTCTTGGGCCCTGCATGCCCAACGCTGATTTTATTGTGCCATCTGAGACTTAATAAAGGAGCTTCCTGCAGATCCTTGATGTGTCCCGAGAGCCAGATTTCCAACCATACTATGTACTAACAACAGCAAACCAGACAAATGAATGAGAAAAATCTGCCATGGTAAGGTCATAGGACCAAACTACCCTCTAGGATTGGCTAAATGTTGAAGATTTTTAAAAGACATCTCCCCAGCTCTTCCCCAGGTTTCTGATAAGATGAAAGGAGCGGGCTGCACAAAGATACTTTAGAGATAAGAACAAAAGAATAAATTGGGCAAACTTATGGTGGGTATTCGATGAGATGGGGCTCTCAAGTGCCTCGTGAATATAGCTGGTTGACCAAGATGCCAACATGGACTGGTATATCTTTATGTCACTTTTCCCATTCATCTCCTAATGGTGGTAGCCATCAACGGTGCCAGACACAGGCAGATGAAGGATTTGGACCCCCTCATTGACCTATGGTTTCAGAGCACCCATCACCTGGGCCTTTGAGGGATGGATGGTGCTTAGACCATGCCTAATGTTCTGGGTGGCTTGGACCTGCAGGTTTTCCCGGGAGGTGTAACTTTGAGTGTGACATCCAGGTCAGTCCCGGATGAATTATGACAGCTGGCTGCTTCCTGCTCATCCATCTGAATGTATGTGCACTGGTAGAGAGAGGGATGAGGGAGGAGGCAGGGGTAACATCCCTGAGAAGCCGATGAGCAGCAGGGACAGGCCCTGTTGGGCTGATCTACCCCAAGTGTATTTCCAGGGAAATTCTAAGGTCCATTCTTGATACATCCCTAGAGGGCTCTCGGCCGATGGAACGTTACTGTCACATTTACTTCCTTCATGCCTCCTTTAGTATTCCCTGGTCTCCAAGCTTGTCCCTTGCTGTTTCTTTCCAAACTGAAGGATCAACTTGAAAGCCGCAAAGCCAAAACTCTATTTCTTTGGGGGAGAAAAATCAAGAGACAGGTTGTCAGCTGCTATCCTCTGAAGGAAGCTGTAGTCACATTCTGGAGATCAGCTGTGCCTACCTGCCTGAGCCCACCATAATGAGACCCTCGGACTGTTGAATGCCTCTCATAAGTGGAGGGCTGAGGAGTGTCACTGGACTCTCACTGAGTATCCAGCCCCCTGGATACCCAGACATTTATATGAAACTCTGCTCTAATTACATGTGGCTTCTGTCTAGGGAAGGGGCTAGAATATATAGCTTAGGGAAGATCAGGGGAAAAAACTATGTAGCTATGTAAGCCATCGTCCATGCTGGGTGTGGTTGCTTTGGGGGTCCCCCATATTTCTGCTTGTAGCCCCTCACCCATACTCTGGAAGTGAGTCTAATACAGTCATTGGTTCTCCAGGGCAAACTTGGTGGACTCATACTTTGGTTTATGGGTTGTACCTTATAAGGAGGGGGAAGATGTTGTTCATGCCCACTGTCTGACTGGGGAGGAATTTTAGCGATGGATAGGTTTGCTGAGATTGTTATTGTAGGCTATAGCAGCCATTATGTTATGCCTCCACTTCTCTGTCTCTGAGAGGGGGAAGTGACATGCCTTAGCTGTAGAGGAGAATGCTGGGAGACATCCCCTCTCTCAGTGACAACCCTCTGGTGCAACTTTAACAGAAGATCACTACCCTTCTAGGGTGCTTTCCCCCAGGGAGCCTGCACCTATTGGGCAATCAGGAGAGGATTGTTGAGGGTCAGCACCATCATCTATCTAACTGAGGAGATCTCTGAGGAGATGCTTGTGGGTCTCAAGTGTTGTTCATGATGGCGGTCCTGCAGGCTGACCTTCAGCCCAGGCTGAGGCACCTTCTAGACACTTTTATATACATGAGACATACCAGCTAGAAGGAACTCACATTCTAGGAAGGGAGATGAAAGAACATGGAATAAACACAACCATTCAATGTGTGCTGTTGATGGAAGTGAAATGGGTGGAAACTGGACAGAGTGAGAGCTTGCCCTCTCATATTAGGGCTAGGGTGCTGTCTGAAAAACGCCACACCCGTGAGAAGCAGCCCCAGGTAAATATTATCAGTAAACACACCTCATGTTCTAGAAATAAATACAGCGGCACCCACATGTTACATAGAACACAGAGCCAGTCCACAATCTAGCTAAAAAGATTGTGTTATAGCTGAGTTCATAACACATGGCTCTCTGCCCAGTAAAACCACACAGGGAGCCCTTAACTGCCAGCACCTATTCAGAGACTTGCTTTTGTCTTATATTTTATTTCTTTTGTGTGTGAGGGTGCTGTGTCATGCGTACGGAGGCCAGAGGACAACCTGCTGGAGTCAGTTCTCTCCTTCCCACTGGGTGGGTCCCAGGGACTGAACTCAATTTGTCAGACTTCACAGCGAGTGCCTTTACCCAGGGAGCCATCTCTCTGGCTCTCGTGCAGAGATTTTGATTCAGTTGGGTAACAGTAGCCTGAGCCATACAAAGATATATTGAGTAACACATGAAAAAGAAATCTCAAAAAATCAAATTGCCAAACACTCAGAATAGCCAGTCTCCTGCTTCAAGCCTTGTCTGCTCTCTCTGGCTTCAGAATTTCATTGAAAGCCATTAGGCCCTGGGAACTCATTCTAATAATTAAATTTCTACCAAAATATCCCTCTCAGCTCTTGGAAACATTATATTAAATCTAAAATTAAAATCAAATATTTTCTTAATACCATGTTGATTTTTTTTCAGAGCACACATGCCTGTGTGTGCAACACACACACACACACACACACACACACACACACTGAGCTAGGCTGCTTCTGAGTGATTTTAAAATGTAGTCATCCTCAACTGTTGACACCAAGTCTGCAGAGACACGTCAGGACTAAGCAATTATCCTCTGTTGACAAAGGAGTTGAGTTCAAAGTTTTATCCTACCCCTCATTGTCATGTTTTATTCATAATAAATAATTTAAAAGCCATTAAAGGAAGGAAAAGTCACTGCAAGCATTTGATATAATAAGAAAAAGGAAGTTTCCTGAAGCCACTCTAAAGGTCAATAGTTTTTATTTAACAACAATCAACCACTATCATAATCAGCAGCATCACTGTCTTTATCACTATTATCACTGACATCATCAATCACTGACATCAGCACCATCATGACCGTCACTATCATAATCATCACCATAACCGTCATCATGACCACCATCATGAGCGTTATCATGATCATCATCATGACTCTCATCATGGCCATCCTCATCACAAACATGACCATCGTCATGGCAACCACCACCACCATCATCATCATTACTACCACCATGACCATCATGAACATCATCGTGAGCATCATCATGGCCACCGTCATCACCATCATGACCATCATGAGCGTCATCATGACCATCATCATGGTCACCATCACCATCATCATTACTACCACCATGACCACCATGACCATCATGATCACCATCATCCTCAATCACCACCATCACCATCATCGTCTTTTACATGTGAGGTACCACTACTACTGAACTGTACTCCACTGGTGACCTCAGTTAAGACTAGACCTAGTCTTACTGACTACAGACCACACAGTTGCTCATCCCTCTTTGAATCTGATGCTACAATCATGACTGACACTATATTTGCACATCCCCTTAAAGGTGGGATGACCCATTATGATGCAGTGGGAAAATCAGCTTATGATTTCTGGGGATGTCTTACTTTTCTGACATACTCTCTGCCCCTTCTTGATTCATTCGTCCTGTTTAAGATATAGACATCTTGCTGGAGCCATGGCAGCTATCTTGCAACCATGAGGCAAGTGGAGTTAGCAAGAAAACATGATGAAAGTGGTACTTTAGGTTGAAAGGAGGGGCCCGTCTCTGTATCAGCATCATTGAGCTTCTATAGCTGCCCCGTGTGCCTTTTCCTGTGTTACAAATAAGTTTTCATTTTGTTCTACTTATGTTCATGTTGCTATCATCAGATACTAGAACTGTCCATCTATTTGCAGCCATGTGAACTCTTTTTTGAAAAATTAGTTTTATCTTGTGTGTATGTGAGCATGTACACATATGTGGGTGTATACATGTGTGTGCAGAAGGCAGATGAGGACAGTAGGTGAATTCCTCTGCACTTGAGACAGGGTCTCTTACTGAACCATTTGGGGTTGGCAGGCTGGCCAGCAAGAGCTCCTGACTGTCCCATGTCCAATCTCCATTGACAGGGTTACAGGCAAGCACACCCATGTTCAGGTTTTACATGGTTCCTGGGGGTTTTGAACTCAGGTTCTCATGCTTGTCCAGCAGGCATTCTTACCCATGGAGCTACATCTCCATCTCATGTGAGATGTTAAGTTCCAAACACAGAAAAAAACCCCTCCTTTCTGCTTAAGATGAAGTTTTATTTCCAACATTTAACTTTAGTTTTTAGAGGTCACAGCCATAATGACGACAGTGGGCAAAAGACAAAACAAATGAATTAGTGTGAACCACATGAACTAGAACAGACTCTCCTTGGCTGCAGAAGAATACTGCTGGGTGACCTGGCTGGGACCTCTCAGTAGAGAGCTCAGCCCTTCCAGACACTCAGTTTCCAAAGAGAAGCTACATGTCTGATTTTAACATGAATTTTAATGTAACAGTCTCTGATATCTAAATACTGGTCACTGCTCAAAGCCTTTAAAGCCAAATGCATCGCACGTAGGCCAGATGGGACTGAAAGACCTGTAATTTGCAACCTTTGACTTAGAAGAAAAAGCAAATCTTATGATATTTATTTATTTTGGGGGGATATAGGAGAAGGAGCAGGTTACAAAAAAGCAGGCCAGGGCTGCTTTTGATCTTTGAACTGGTAATCAAAACCACCAACAAAAAATAGCTGAGAAATGGGGTCTCCTCACACCACCACTGATCACCAAAGCAGAGACAGGGGGCGATGAAATATGAGGACAGGAGCCACCCCCCCAGCATCTCTAATTTTTCCCCACACCAACAATCTCTTCCAATGCTGCTGAAGGATGACGAGGCCAGATTGCAGCCTTGACCTCAGGACCTCCAGATCTGCCTAAGCATGAACATCCTTCCCAGTTCCCCACTTACAATTTTAAAATAGGTTTTGCAGTACCAACCTGTGGCCCTCAGGGAATGAATGGGGACTTAGGAATCTCCTGTACAGATAGACAGGGGGAGGGGCATCTAACTTTCAAGCCTATAGGAAGAAGTCTGTATTTCTGCCAAGTGTGTGTGTGTGTGTGTGTGTGTGTGTGTGTGTGTTTTCTCATTCTGATAGAAGGTGCCCAAGTTTAGGGATGAGAGAGATGGCTCAGTAGGTAAAGTGATTGCTGAGAAAATGCTAGGGCCTGAGTTCAAATTCTCAGAAAGCATGTCAAGCTGGGTATAGCAATATGCTCACTCCTGTAAATGAGTTGAGAGACAGACATGAGAGAATTCATGGACACTCGTGGTCCAGCTAGCGAGAAGGAGTATGCAATAGTAAATGACAAAGAGAACCTGTCTCAGACAAGGTGGAAGGCAAGGACTGACACTCAAGGTTGTCTTCTGACCTCTATATGTAAGACAAGGCATGCGTGTACCCACATTTTTACACTTAGTATACACACAACAGCAACAACAACAAGTACATAAGATAAATGGCACTTGAGGTTGATCTTGGGCTTCAAAATACACACACATACACACACATGTATACACACATATATGCACACATATATGCACACACACATGCATATCACACGACATCACCTCTACATGATGTACACATATACTATAAAAACATTCACACACATACACACTACCTCCCTACTACCATACACATGCACACTCACATAAATGTGCACACATGTACACACATACAGCCCCCCAAACAAGCACACACACATTCTACACAGGCACACATATGCCACATGCCACACACATAAATATACACATACATACATACACACATACACACACCCTACATGTATACTCCCCACAAACTCACATATATCACACATGTACACTCCCTCACACCGCTACATGAACACATACACCACACACATCACACACACACACACACACACACACACACACACACACGTTCATGTCATTTACAAATGAAATTTGCATGTGACATTCAATTTTGGGGTACAGTATGAGGTTCTCATGTGTCCTGACTGTGCTGTGGTTAAATCACAGGTTTGTGACTGCGTTATTAAACACACTCATCAATTTTTTTTCCCCATTAAAACATTCAAAATCTGTTCTGTTAGCGCTTTTGGAGTTGTGGTAATTGCACATAGTTATAGGGTCTGATGTGATGTTTTGATATGTGTGTGCATTATGGAAAGATTGAATCAAGATAATTAACATGTCTATTACTTCACACCCTTGTTTGGTGTATGGGGTGGGAATGTTTAAAATCTAATGTTGTAATTTTGAGACTTGTGCTGCTACTAACTACAGTTGGCACATATATATCAGCATCTTTCACGTGTATATCCGTGTGGTGGGCCTGTATCTTTGTGGGTCCAGGTGTGTGCATGTGAGTGGAGGGAGGCTGGAGATTGATGCTAGGTGTCTTTCCTGATGCAGGGTCCCTTACTGATGCAGGGTCCCTTGCTGAACCCTGAGCCCTCTGACCCAAGGTGTCTTTCCTGATGCAGGGTCCCTTACTGATGCAGGGTCCCTTGCTGAACCCTGAGCCCTCTGACCCAGTGAGTCTGACTCACAAGTTTGCTCTGGCAATGCCACTCTGCCTCCCTGTTTGGTGCTAATATTATAGGTAGCTGTCACACCAGCCCAGTTTTCATATAAGTGTTGGGGATATGAACTTGGGTCCTCATCCGTGTGCTTAACCCACCGAGCCATCTCCTGGCCCCTGTTTCAGCATCTTAAATATATTCATAGCAGCCTTGAACTTTCCTCTTTCTTCTTGATTGGGTTATTACTTGCATGTGGCAAGGCTTGACTTTAAGAGTGCAGTTTGATTAATTTTGGTAACTATACAGTCTCACAGCTAGCATCAGCACAATAATCAATTGCCTTTTATACTAAAAGTGTTTCCTGGAAGATTTTAGTTACTGAACACACATAGACACACTCAGAGACACTGACACACACACACATACACATGCATGCACCACAGATATAAACCACACACACGCACACTCACACATGCACCACACACACACACAGCACACACACATATCATAGACATAGACACATATACCACACACACACACAGACATACACACACCACAAACACACACACCATACACACACAGATACACAGACACTCAGACATATACACACATACAAGTACCACACACACCACACACACATATCATATACACAGAGACATACATACACACACACACACACACACACCATAAACACACACACATATCACACACATACATATACCAAAGACAGACACATACACCATACACACCATAGAGATATATACATACCACAGACATACAGATACATATCATAGGTCCACATACAATAGACACACACAGACATACACACCCACACCCTCCACACACACACACTACAGACACACAAAGACATACACAGAGACATATACACAAACACACACACACAAACACATGGAAGCTTTTGGTAGTGATGGATATAAGTTTTGCTTGATAGTAGCAATTATTTTGAAACACACGCAATATGATACATATATGTCAAAATATCCTGTTGTTCCCCTTATATACAACCAAGAACCAAGATACGTGATCTTTTTCCTTTTTCAAATTCTCTCACATTAAAATAACATGTTGCAGGAGCGGGGGTGGGGGGGGAGGTTAGAAATAAGGAGGAAGGGGGTCTAGCCTAAAGGAAGGGTGCATGAAAAAGCCATATGGAAATTTCTAGAACACAACCTGATTAAAAATTTAATTAGAGGGCTAGTGGAACTCATGCAATATGGAAGAGGAGGCGGGAACACAGGGTTCAAAGATTAAACAGGGATCAGAGCTGGGGAGGAGGGAGAGGAGGGGGAGGGAGTGGGTCACCCAAAACGAAAAAGCTTTACAGAAACCTTGAATCAGAAGATTAATTTTAAAATAATAATAATAAAAAGGGTTTGACCAGAGGTACCCTGCATGGGTGGACAATGCCACTCCCAGAAGACTCAGCTATTAAAAGAAAACTTGCAGAAAATGCCTGCAGAGATAGAATCCCACCACAGACTCTCTTCATGACTCTGGCTGGTCTCCAGCATTGGGAACCATTCCCAACTCTGTGGGTCCCCACAGCTCTTCACTTTGAGCAGAGGAATGTCCTTTTGTCTGACTGCACCTGGGTCTGTCTCTTCATCCATTATGAGATATTTGAGCTCCTCTCCTGTTTTGCTTTAAAGAAAAAAAAATATTGTATATATGTGTGTATAGGTGTTTTGCCTGCATGCTTGTCGGTATATCGCATGCTTACAGTACCTGTATAGGCCAGAAGAGGGCACTGTATCGTTTGAAACTGGAGTTACGGATGGTTGTGAAGTGCCATATGGGTGGTAGGGTTCAAACCCAGAGATTCTGTAAGAGCAATAAGTGCTCTTAACCACAGAGCCCCCTCTCCAGCCCTGGAGTTTACTTTTTCTTTTAGTTTTAGGACCACACACCATCTGGATGACTTTCGAGATCATTGTCTCTAATGTACAGAAGTAGAAAAGCAACCATTATTAGCTTTACTGTCAGGGAACCTGCTGTAGACACAGGCAAGCTGGACCCGCATTTCTGAGGTCTCCCCATCAAACACCAGGTCAATATGTGGATAGCTGGAAATACCATTCTGCAGACATGCCTTTCATCATTCGTTCAACTGGCCAAGAGAAATCAGATGGCTTTTTTTTTTTTTTTAAATGTCATACTTGGGTCTAGCATTTGGGGGTGTGATTTTGAACTAGATGACAAGACCCTTTTCTAGTTTGCAAATGAAAATGTTAGGAGTAGCCACAGGGAAGGAAATGAGAACACCACAATCCAAGTCGATAAGGAGTGTGTGAATGTGTGTGCCATTGCACATGTGTATGTGAGTGTGCATACATGTGAAAGACAGATGATGGCCTCAAAATGCCATCTTTCTTGTATTTCACTAACTCATTATTAATTTGGGTTGTTAATTTGTGGCATTAATGATGCCACAGTGTATGTGTGAAGGTCAGAGGACAACCCGCAGGAATCGGTTTTCACCTACTATGTGCGGGGTCCTGGGGGCCAAACTCAGGTCATCAGGCTTGGTGACAAGTGTCTTTACCTGCTGAGCCATCTTGATGATTCCATCCTATCTTTGAGACAGTATCTCATCTGTCCAGAGGTCACCAGTTAAGCTAGACTAGCTGCACAGGGGGATCCTCCTGCCTCAGCCTCCCCAGTGCTGGCATTACAAGTGTACACTACCTTCCTTTGTGTTTCCAAATAGGTTCTGGGGATTGAACTCAGGTTCTTGTTGCTTACAAGATAAACACTTTTCCAACTGAGCTGTCTCCCCAGACTGGCAGGTTGGCAAGATTTTAGGCCAAAATTAGAGCAAGCATTATCCAGAACTAGCCATTGAAAAACTACGTTTATGTTGGCCTGCATGTAAGAACTTTCAAAGCAAGTACCATTTTGAGGGAAAAGATGAGGCTATCAGGATTTGTCGTAAGCAATAAACTCTGCATTCTTGTATAGTGTTCAGAATGTAACTGCCTTGCTTTCTTTTCCTGATGCTGTGATACGACACCCTGATAAAAGAAACTTAAGGAGGGTTATTTGTTGGCTTGTTTTTTGTTTGCCTGGCTCACGGTTTAAGGGTATGAACCATCCTGACAAGGAAGTCAAGGCAATAGGAACTTGAAGCAGCTGGTCACGTCACAGGAAGAGAGAGATGAATGCATGCCTCTGTTCAGTTTCCCTTTCCTACTTACACAGTCTAAGATCCCTTCTAGGGAATGGTGCTGCCCACAGTGGGTACATCTCACCAAAATCACTATAATCAAGACAATCTCCCCACAGGCACACTCTGAGGTCCATTTCTCAAAGTTCAAATTGACAGCATCACCTATCACATAATTACACGAATCTTTATTCAACCACTTGTAGACTTGTGTAAGATCCTTGGGAATCACACCCAAATCCTCTGCCACTGCTCCTTCTACAGTCTCCATTGGCTTAGTGAGTGTTTCCAACCTCATGATGGTAACTCTGGTCCTCTAGTTTAGGGGGGCAATGTCACACCTCCCAGAAGAGTCAAAGAAGGACCTAGAGATGATTTAGACATTCATATCGTGAGAGCAGGGTTCACGTTGCCCTGTGGAGTTCTCATGCTGGTTTAAAGCTCTTTGTTTACTGTGTGTTTTGCCTGCTCCTTAAAGTGTTTAAGTCTTTATAAAGACAGATGAGGCTTGTGCTTTAAATTTTAGGTTTAGAAAATTATGATTAAGTTCATAGTCAACATTTAAATCTAGCCAATTGAACACAAATCTGTGAAACATGTTAAACCAAAGAGTTTTACAGGTTCCCGGTCCCGTGAGCAGTGCCGTATTAGTTTGGAGAAAAGGAAACTGTTTGACAGTCAGGACAATGAACAGGGTTCCTCCCTGTTTAATGCTGAAGACAGCATGGGGACACCGCCCATCTTGCAGCTGTTTCAGAGTCGGGAGCCTCTCCATTTCCTGACCTCATCTTTGGCATCAAAGGATGGCTTGCTAGGTTGGCAGTGGGCTGCTCAAGATGTGAGGAATCCCATGGACCCAGGGAGAGAAGGGAAAGGGACAAGGACCACGTGTGGCAGGGCAGTGACCCCAGGGTGGCTCATGCCACTCACAGCTGAGGAGGGTAGCTCCGTTCCTACTTTCAGGGATTGTGAAGCTATGCACAAGCTTCCCAGAGCTCGCAATTTATATTAGGGAGCTGGGTGTGATGACACTGATTTATTCATTACATCCACAAATATTGACTCCTGCGCACCCGGCATGATAATATGATGTTCAGGACTGTAGGGAAGACGTGCTCTCCTCTGGGGTCCTGTTGCCTTGACATTCGGCAGTCTCATATCCTTTAATAAGTATTTGGTGATTGGATAGAAGTTTGTGCATTTATAAATAAAACACAATAGTTTAGAACTTATTCTAATGACTCTTTTTCTCCCTCAGGATCATACTGTTGTGATATTTTCCATGGTGTCTATATCTGGCTCGAGAACAGATGGTAGGTACGATAAGCCATTTTTTTTCATCTAATTGTTCTCTCTCTTCTTTCCTCCCTCTCTCCTTCCTTTCTTCTCTCTTCTCTCCTCTCCCTTAGTTCTTTCTTTCCCTTCTTTCAACCAGAACTTCCTGACTCCCTAGGGATGACACCCAGAGTCTGTTAGTATGAATTCTGGGTTTTTGGAATCCCACCGGTAAAGGATGCTTGGAATGGGTTTTAGCTGCTGTGAGAAAAAAAAAATCCCTATAAGAACTAGTTTAGAGGAGGAAGGGTTTATCCTGGCTCACGGATTCAGAGGATACACTTCTTTACAGAGGGGAAGTGGAAGGCAGAAGGTCACACCCTATCTTCAGACAGGAGAGAGAGAGAGAGAGAGAGAGTCACAGAGACAGAGAGACAGAGACAGACAGACACAGACAGACAGAGTCATAAAGACAAGGACAGACGGAGGCAGAGAGACATACACAGAGATAGACAGACAGAGACAGAGAGACAGGGACAGAGAGACACAGAGAGACAGAGACAGAGACAGATAAAGAACAGGAAGTTGGGTCCCAGCTAGCTACAAAGTGTCAAAGCCTGGCCCCAGTGAACCACCTCCTCTAGGCAAAAGTCCATCTCCTCAAGGTTCCAGGACATTCCAAAACATCGCCACCAGCTGGGTACCAAATGTTCAAAGACATGAGCCTGTGGGGGACACTTCACCTTCAAACCACAAGCACCAACTGATTTCTGAGAGTTCAATGATGGCTACCCATTTCTCCGTGCACACTCCACTGAAGAGATGCACTCTCACTATGGCTTTGATCACACTTTCTCATTTCCAGCTTTTCAGACTCAAGGGCAGGGAGCAAATTGCTAACCACAAAAGAACAAGCAGCCCATGAGTTCGCCTGGGGTTTCCTCTTCAGACACGTGCAGCTTGCGCCGAGCGCCATTTGTGATAAAACACACGCAGTTATGGTTCCCTGTAACTGTTAATGTGAACTATTTGCAAGAATACACAGATATTGGGGCTTGATTGGTTCCATGGGGGCGGGGGGAAGTATTCACCATGGAAGTATGAGGCCATGGTAGCCTGTCTCTGCAATCCTAACAATATGGTTTGAAGGAAGGTGGAGAGTGGGGTGGGGGGATCCTTAGGACTCATTGGGAAGTTAGATTAGCTGTTTGGTGAGCTCCAGGTTTAATGAAAAATTGTCTTGAAAAATGGTGGAGACCCATGAAAGAGGTTAATTTCTGGCGGCTACATACATAAGCGTATATAATAATCACACACATGTGCACACAGGCACACGGTACAGTACACAGAGTATACATGAGTGTGAGTACTTTTCCTTTCCTACACCAAAGGGTCCCTGACAATGCAGCTCACTAGTCCCACAATCCCGCTTCCTTCTAACACACATGCCATTCAATTCGCACCTGACTGCAAGATGCTTAGGCTCTGGCTGTTTGCAACTCATCTTGCAATGCACTTTCAACGGATAGGATGCGAGTCTCATTTTCCCTGCTTTTAACCCATGATGCCTCAGTGTAAAAAGCATCCTTGTGTGCTTGTTGCTTTAGCGGTGATATTCCCTTGGAATGTTGCAAAGGTCTCCTTAGCTTCATGGCAACCTGATAGAATCCAATTTTCGGAACGTGATTGACAGTGTACCTGGATTCCCACTCCCCCCCCCCCCAACACCCCCTGCTTCATTTCTATAGGATTCACTTTCCAAGGCGCCTCTAGCTTTATGCTTGAGTTATACCCATTTACATTAATATCACCATTATGGGTATAATGCTGATATGGCTGTCATAATCACCTATTTTACACATCAATTAATTTGCACCAGGCCATTGATTTATTTTTATGAATTGGGGCTGTGATGTCAAACACAATGCAAATAACAGCGATTGCAAAACTAATAACATGCAAGCAAGACATGTAGATTCCATCAAGATGCATTAGCTGAGATCAGTTCTTCCCCGATAACTGAGTGCTAGCTCTAAATAAAACCCCAAACCATCTGGTCTCTGTAATGCCTACATAATTTTAAGATTGTAATGATTATTAAGAACATAATGTAGCTTCTCAGACGATCATAATTAATCGCTGTTTTCCATGCATGATGCCTAGAATTTCATTGCTTTCCCCCCAGCAGCTGTCACATTACTTATTAGAATATCTGGTGGGGAAGAGGGGTCCAGTGAGCAGAGTCAGAACCTTGGCAGAGCATGCTGTGCACCTAGAGTCTGTGTGGTTGGAAAAATAGAATTTGAGAGAACAGAGGAGTAAGATGAGGTCAGAGAGGAAAGAGGCCATACTCAAACAGTTCTTTTCAAATTATTTATTTATGTGTGTGTGCCAGCATGATATATGTATATGTATATGTATATGTATATGTATGTGTGTATATATATATATATATATATATATATATATATATATGTGTGTGTGTGTGTGTGTGTGTGTGTGTGTGTGTGTGTATACATATATACATATGTATATAGTACCTATAGAATGAGAGAAATGATATCAGGTCCCCTGGAGTTACAGGAAGTTGTGAGTTGTCATGTGGAAGATGCCTGGATCCTTGGGAAGAGCAGCCAGTGCTCTTAACTACTGAATAACTTCTCTAGCTCATGATCCCAAAACTTTCTGAGACTAGGAGATGAGGAGGGAAAGCATATATTTCGGGAAAGATTACTAAGTGGAAGGTGATCTGAAGATGGTAACGCTAAGGACCAACCAAATGGCTACAGAAGGAGGTAGAGAATTCACATAGGAGAAGATGATGGTCAGGAATAGTGATGAGAAAGGGAGGGAGGACCACTTAAGGTATGTAAAGGGTGTGGGCTGGGGATGTAATTCAGTTGGTATGGTGCATACCCATAAGAGACAGGGTTCAGCCTCTAGTATTATACAAAACTAGGCGTAGAGATCATGCTGTAATTCCAGCCCTCAGCCAATGAATGTAGGAGCTTTAGAAGTTCAAGTTTATCCTTGGCTAAGCCATGAATTTCAGCCAAGCCTGGGCAATTGTGAGAGCCACAGTTATAAAAAGTCTGAGGTGTAGATCTGCGAGAAAACATTTGTCTAGCACGTGCAAAGGCCTGAGCTCAACTTCTTGTTTTAAAAAGACATACAGAGGGAGAGGGAGGGGGAGGGGAAAGGGGAAGGGGGAAGAAAAGAGATAGATGGAGAGAGTTTGATTTAGAAAGAGGGAGAGGAGATATACACATGAAAATTATCTGTAGGGGCTTAGTCATTGATTCAATATCCTGCCTACATAGTTGTAGAAGGCAAATTAAAAAGAGGGAGGAAATGAGACTGGCTCCATGTTTCTGAACTAGAGAACACAGGTAGGTAAATGGGATTTCCCCTTCCTCCTCCTCCCTTCCCTTCTCTTCTCTTTCTCCCCCTCCTCCTCCTCCTTTTCCTCCTCCTCCTCCTTCTTTTCCTCCTCCAACAAGTGGCTTTGAACATTCTGAATGGAAGCTATTCATATATACCAGACTAGTATACAGTGTGGACAATGAAAACTCAGAGCATACATGGGTTAGGGAGTTGTCAGATGGCTTGTAGTTGCATACAATAGCGCACTGTCTCCATAAAAATGTACAAAATCCTGCAGAATGAGCACTGTTATGAGAATGAGGACTCGGAGATCGAACTCTTGAGGAGAATTTGTCAGCCAAGCTGGGTCAACGGAAGGAGAGCCACTTGATGCGGGGGTTGGTGGGGGGGGGGCAGTGAGTACAAAGGATGTAAGAGTGTTGTGAAACTCCAGCAAAGGACATCTTCAAGAAGGAAGGGTGATGAGATTTGTGTGAGTCGCTGAGAGTTGAGGGGAGATGTAGGTGGAAAACACATCTGTCGGTTTTCACAGGGAGGATGTAGCTTTACTACCCAGTGAAAGTCACTCCAACTCGTGATGAGCTCGACTCCCTTGGGCTGAGGTTGTTTGTGAACATAGAGTAGGAGGCACTTCAGGAGCATACATGGAATATTCAAGAGGTCGAGTTCTGATGATTTATTTTTAAATTTTTAATTATGTGTACGCATGCGGGAGTATGTGGGTGCAATTCCCACAGAGGACACAAGAGGGCGTCATAGTCCCCAAAGCTGGAGTTACAGTCAACTGTGAGCTGCCTTGATGTGGGTGCTGGGAACTGTACTCAGGTTTTCTGAAGGAACAGCAAGTGTTCTTTCAGTTTACCACTGAGCCATCTTTCCAGTCCTAAGACTGATCTTTGAAGCACCCGAACTTGGGCGGTAGTTGAAGGAATATTTTACATAGGCTTTTCCTTTCATTTGAAGGAATCTGAACATACATACAACTGGGAAAGAAACTTATAAAGGGATGGATAATGCATACAGAATATATAAACGTGATAAGACAATGGGAGTTGAGACATCAAAAAAGACAGATGTAGCTATGGTTCTAAGATGGGAGGACGGACCTCATCTATTGACAGCAAGAAGAAAGGTGGGATGGGTGTGTACTGATGGTTGAGTGGCCACTGTGTTGCTTGGTCTTATTGTTATTGTGATCAAATACCCAATAAAAACTAGTTCCAGGAAAGATTTATTTGGCTCATGATTTTGGGGGTTGTGACAAAACAGCTCACATCATGACACCCAGGAAATAGGAGAAGGAACAGGAAGGGGTCAGAGAAAGATATAACCCTTAAGAAAACATGCTCCATGGTAGTTTGAAAGAAAAATAAATGTTCCCCAGAGGGTTAGGTATTTAAATATGTAGTTCCCCGGTAGGTGGTGTTGTTTGGGGATAACTTAAAGGAACCTTTAGGAACAGAGCCTTCCAGGAGGAAGTACATCACTGGGGGTGGGGCTTGAGGGTTTGTAGCTTCATTCTACTTCCTGTCTCCTCTGCTTCCTGTCTGCTGATGAAACTTGTGATCTGTTTGCTTCCTGCTTCTGATCCCATACCTTTCCCACCGTAATAGATTTTGTGCCTCTGAAATTGTAAGCTAAGTAAACATTTCTTTCAAGTTGCCTTTTTTTTATTATAGCAACAAAATGTAACTCATACATGCCCGCAATGATAATGATCCACCCCTCTATCTAAGCCTTACCTTCCACAGGTTCACGCCATCTACTGCTCTAGTCAAACCTTGCCTCCAACAGAGGATTAAACTGCTTGTAGGTCAGAGCCCCCATGATCTGACTGGATCTGGAAACATCTCAGAAGCACCCACCAGTGGGCTTTCCTCACCTCTTAGGCATTCCTCTCAGTCCCATCTAATTTACAACCAGGATTCACCGTGGCAACCCAGAGTCTGTTTTTCTCAAATTGGGTCAGACTTCTCTGTGAAGGAAGAGCTAAGGTGGGACCATGTATTAAGTACAAATGGAGAAGAATGAAATGCCCATGGGTAGCCGCTGGCAAAGAAGAATGAAATACTCATTGGTAGCTTGCAGGGAGCCCACGGAACAGAAGAACTCCAGCCGATAGCATGGGACCTTTATGAATTAAATAACTGACCATGGTGTGTTGTGTTGGAAGGCATCACCCTTTGCTCTGGTATCAGGTCCTGGCAGGTGTCTATTGGGTGGATGACTGCTCCACACACATGATGTCTATTGGAGAGATCACATATGCGGGGAAGGGAGGGCACTATGTCTACCCCACTGTCAAGCCACATGGCTCTAGTAACTGGCTTAGGATGTGGCATACAGTTCAAGCCTAGCCAATCAGTAAACCCCATTCTATCAGTTTGCATTGCCTAGTTCATAGACTGATGTAATTGGATGGAGCTCCAGGACCTTACCTTATTATCAGAGTGTATAAAGCCTCTTTCTTTTTTGCTTTAGATCTAGTACTATTTTTAAGATTATGCACATATGTGTATGTATGTGGTTTTGTGCACATGAGTACAGTACAGGTCAGAAGAAGGTGTGGGATCTCCTGGAGCTAGAGTTACATGTGTAGCATGAAAAAATATTAAAAAGCAATCCATGCTATTGCCAGCAAGGTATCAGCCTGTTCTCATCTTGTGGAGACTTTCTGACCTGGAGCTCTGAAATCTCTCCACTCAGCTCTCTAAGTTCCCATTGGCAGGTCGCTGCCATGCCAGCCCCACACTTCCAAATTCCTGTAACTTTTCTTTCTGGAACCCAGCTGAGTTGCTGCGTGAAGGAAAACACCACACAAACTTAGTTCAGAATCAACAGGTAACTCAATTGCTAGGCGCAACAACTAGCATCTTAATCTTGTAAGCCATATTAAATATAAATCCTCTAGTGGTGAATCCTGGCAGACTCGCCATCTAAACCGGGGGCCACTTGTTAGCTACATATTGTCCTCCAAGCTGTCCCTGTCCAAAAGCCCATATCTCTCTCCTGCCTCCCCTCTTCCTCTCCCTGACCCGGAAGAAATCTCTTCACCTGGCTGCATATGGTTATGAGCTGCCGGAAGTGGATGTTCTGGAAACTGAACTTGGGTCCTCTACAAGAGCAGTTAGTGCTTTTGAGTGTTGAGCCATCTCTCCAGCCCCTAGCCTCTTTCTATTGTATTGGGACAGAGTTGAATCTGTTGATATGCACTCTGAGCTGCCCTGATGGAGGGACACTGGCAGCAAGGTGGTGCCCTTGTGCCAGATGTCGGATGTAGCACTGTACTTGGCCAACAAATTCTCCTTGCATTGATGTTTTCTGTACCATGGAGGTATGCCTACTGGCCATTAAACTACACTGCTTCTAGGATTCTCTCTCTTCTACCTTCCAGTTATAAGTCTGTAGCATCCAAATTATTGCTAGTTCCTCAAACATGAATTAGGGGCTGACCCATTGCGGTGATAAGATACTTAACAAATATAACTGAGGAAGGGAGGGTGTGGTGGTTTGAATAAAAATGGCCTCCACGGGCTCATAGGAAAGGCATGGCCCTCTTTGAGTAGGTGTGGCCTCGTTGAAGCAAGTGTGTCACTGGGGGTAGCCTTTGAGGTTTCAAATGCTCAAGCCAGGCCGAGTGTCACTCTCTCTTCCTGCTGACTGGTGATTTAGTTGTAGAACTCTCAGCTCCTTCTCCAGCACCATGTCTGCCTGTATGCCACCACGTATCCCTGCCATGGTGATTATGGACTAAACTTCTGAACTGTGTGCCAGCCTCAATTAAATGTAAGACTTGCTGTGGTCATGGTATCTCTTCCCAGCGATAGAAACCCTGACTAAGACAGAGGGTTTATTTGGGCTCAAAGTTGGAAGGTGCAGTTCATCTTGGAGAGGAAGGCGTGTGAGCCTGGTTACGTGGAGTCCACAGATAGAAAGCAGAGAGAGACACACGTTGTTTTGCCGTTCTGCTGTTTCTCCTTTCTATTCAGTCCAGGGCCCCGGGCTATGGTTCCAGTTCACATTTAAGGCAATTCTTCCTAGCTCAATTTATAGAATATATAAATCCAATTTATAGAATATATAATCTAACTCCCTTATAGACATGCCTAGAGTTTCATCTCTCAGGCGGCTCTGCATCCCGCCAGGCTGGCAATCAGTATGAACCATCACACTGAGTGTGGTGCCTGTTGCTCATTTTTCTTCCTCTCCTTCCAAGCCCTGCTTCTCATTAGGGTTAAGGATACATATCAGCAGTGGCAGAGGAGTTGAGGGGTGTGGGGGTGTGGGGGGCACCAGTTCGCTCTTTGTACTCGCCGAAACAATAAAAAAAATATCACTTTTATAAATTTACTTAAGCGTTTCCCAGAACCTGTCTTCTCGGATACGGCTTTTGCCTTTCTCTGGGTCCCTCTGCTAGGCAATGGCTAAGTTGATGAGCCATTTAAATGGATCTCTGTGGTATGCCAGCCTCTTCCACATCCAGATGTGGCAGCTACACACACCCCCTCCTCCTGAGGTTGACCTACTTTGTCATGTCGGAATCACAGAAGCCTAAAAATGTTGCATGAGCAAGTGTCTTCTGTCCCGAGGGAAAGGACCAGTAGGAATTTAGTGGGCTGTGATATGGTTCATAAGTATAATACTTGCTGAATGTACCCAAGACCCAGGTTCCCAAGTGTAAGAGTTAAAAAAAAAAAACCAAAGCAGGATCCTTACAGCATATTATTGTTGCCGGGGAAGGGAAGGTTTGGATTGTAAGAAAGTGTTGAGCAATTTGCAGATTTGCGGGACTCATCCCTGTCTATGCTGGGGACTAAGGCATAGCACAAAGGCCCAGAGGGGTTTCCTAAGGAGCAAGGAGGGGTTTGGCCTCTGTCCTGTGGCAGGCTTTGGAGAAAATGGCTGAGTGTCACAGATTGAACTGTGCCCTTACTGTGCTGGCCCACCCTCAGTGGTAACAGAAATGACATTAGAATCACCCCGGGGATACGTCTTTGGGAGCCTGTGAGGAAGTTTCCAGAGATGATCACCCAAGGAAGGAAGACAGACTCTTGAGTGTGAACAGCACTGTCCCGTGAGCTGGGAACTCAGACGGAATACAAATGAGGAAAAAGGAGAAAGCCATCAGAGCTCCTCATCTCAGCTTCCTGATCTATTCAGATGTGAGCAAGCAGCCTTACACGCCTGCTATCATGGCCAAGAGTGGCTCGCCACCACCCTTTCCTACCACCACGGACTATACCCTCAAACCATGAACCAAAATAAATTCTTTCAAGTTGTTCCTTGTCAGGCAGTTTGACACAAGGACAGAAGAGCCACTAACAGGCCAGTTTCCCACTTTGTACGCTGATGCCCAAGGCAAACTTTCTCAGAGACTTTAAGGAGGTAACTGGCTGAATGGAAGCTAGGTGGGGGGGGGGGGGGGGTCCTGATGTACTATTGTCCTTAGAGAGAAAGAGAAAGGCAAGAGATACAGAGAAAAGGCCATGTGAGGACGCAGTGGCAAGGTGTCTTTGTGTGAGCCAGGCAGGGAGGGCCTCCTTAGACTCATCCCATTTGGGACCGGCAGGCTCCAGAGCGGTTGGACAATAATGTTTATGTCACCTAACCTATGAGATCTTGTCAAGGCAGTCAAAGTTGACAGCAGGAAACATTTGATGGGGTGAGTATTCCTGTCAACACTTAGGACAAAATGTTACTGAGCCAACACCAGCCAAGTGGTAACCGAGCTTCACGGGGCAGGGGCACTCTGCAGCGCCCCCATGTGCCTGCAAGTGGCAACAGCAGCAGGGGATCTCTGTCATTGAGTTCTATGACTGGCATCCTAACCTCACTTGCACGGTGCAAGCCACTGGGGTTTTTGGGTTATGTGGAGAAGCACAGGAGGGCAAGGATGAAAGATTCTAGATGTGCTGACTACGCAGAAGGTTTGTTCTCAAGGGATGAGTTTCGGTCTAATAGAAGATACGGCTGTGTTTGGTCCTGGGCTGATGAAGCCAGACGCGAGTACCAGCTCGGAGCCTCTGCAGCAGGTAAGTGCTTTATGCCTTCCTTCTACACACAAAGCAACTATGATGAGTTCCACAAGCTTTGGCATGGCTGTTTGCTCCTCTTTGGTCCCTTTCCACTCAGGCTCTGTCCTCCCACGTCCACTGCCTCCTAATGAGGCTGATCTGTATTAATGACAGCAACCGATCTCTTCTCACTGGGTGCAGTAGGGTTTACTCAATGGACAACCTTGGCAGGAACTCACACCGGGAGGAGGGAGAGGCTGGGGTATCTTCACCCCTACTTTTCCCCTGCTGGCTGCTGTTTCAAGCATATTATTTCGTTTTAATCTCCATAGTCACCATTCCAAATGACCATTGTGTTAATAATGGCTTCACGGGCCACAAAACAAATCCCCAAGAGCGAGTTGGCTCATGGCATCTAGTCTGTGACTTGGAAACCAGGCACCCTAAAGTTCAAAGTCCATGGTGCATCGCTGGAAAACCATGTACTAGAGCAGGAGCTCTATGCAAAAGGGTTTGCCTAATGGCCATCTTAACTCTCATTGATTTGGGAGAGCAAATAAGGATGGGTGGGTTCTGTGGCTCAGTGGAGACCCTTGTTTGTCCAAAGAGCCGGCTCTCCGTGGGTTCTAGCTGGTCCCGGGCAAGCATAAATGAGGATTGGGCTGCAAGCTCAATAGTGTCTCTAGTCAAGGTCAAATACAGTCTTTTTTTTTTTTTTTTTTTTTTTTTTTTTTTTTTTAATTTTTGTTTTTTTATTTTTATTTTTTGTTTTTTTTTTCGAGACAGGCTTTCTCTATGTAGCCCTGGCTGTCCTGGAACTCACTCTGTAGTCCAGGCTGGCCTCGAACTCAGAAATCCACCCACCTCTGCCTCCCAAGTGCTGGGATTAAAGACGTGGGCCACCACTGCCAGGCTCAAATACAGTCTTTAGCTATTGGCAGCTGAGCCTTAAAGCACTGTGCCTGACTGGTTTCTATGGGATTGTTCAAAAGAGAAACAAAATCAGAAGGATATTTAGAAAAGAATGGACAGAGGCTTGGGGCAGAACTGTGCAAGCTTCCAGGCTGGTCTGGAAACACTGCTAACCGCAGACACAACCCCCAAATTCCAGGGTCACTTAGTATCCTGTAG
Source organism: Arvicanthis niloticus (assembly GCF_011762505.2). NCBI lineage: Eukaryota > Metazoa > Chordata > Mammalia > Rodentia > Muridae > Arvicanthis > Arvicanthis niloticus. Next base: position 18,301,531 of record NC_133432.1, read on the forward strand.
CCCATTTCACTGCCTACTTGGGGAGCAAGCTAGCTTCAGGGGGACCCTATATTGAAATCTTGGATATCAGACTTGTTGGGATTAACAGGATTATCAAGAGATCACAAGAGGGGACTGCCCTGGAGCTCATTCCTCCTGAAGTCATTGCCTTGGTCCCCCTTGCAGTAAGGACAGTGATGTTCTACACATTCAACAATCTTAGCCAATGGAGATTAGCTTTCTTGAACAAGTTCTACCAACACTTGGCATTTAAAGCCTGACTGTGGGCATGTGCACAGCTGCCTGTCCATCAGCAGACAGGTCTGCTGTGGGGGCATCCCAAGAGCCAGTTCCTGTCTGCAGTCATTGGCTGGTCCTACAAGATCTCTCATTCATAACTCTTCCATGAATGCCTGTTTCTTTACACGGGTACAGGATGCTGTAGCGTTTGATCTAAGCTACTTCATTCAATACAAGACACAATAAGGCTATGAGTTATTGTCTCTTTAATACTTATATAGCCTAATTTTGAGTTCAGATGAGAGCTACTCGATCTCTGGGTTAGTCACCCCGTATCCAGACTGACAAGAAGATGGTGAGAAGCATGCCAGTGTATAACTGTTGCTCACCAAATGTCTGTGGACTGATGCAGTGCATCTCAAAGAAAGATGCTGCAGATACATCTTTCCCTTCTGGCTTTCTCTAGGGGTTTCCAAAACAATCAAGATTTTTTTTTTTTTTTTTTGTGACAGGTGAAGATTTTAAGATATTCACAAGAATGGTTCTCTCCTGTCTTAGGGTACAAATGCAATGTTAGAATTTATTTCATTTATTTACTTTTTGTTTGTTTGTTTACCTCTGTATTTCCACCATCTGGTGGTGGCTCACATGGAGCGGGAAGGCTTAAGAAATGATGAATGAATGAATGAATACATGAGTGAATGAATGAATGAGTGACTGAGGGAGGGAGTGAATGAATTTTTTGTTTCAAGCCTTCTCCAGGATCTGGAGTTGGCTCACATGGAATGGGCTTAAGAAATAAGGAATGAATGAATGGATGAATAAATCAGTGAATGAGTTAGTGAATGAATGAATGAATGAGTGAGTGATTGAGGGAGGGAATAAATAAATTTTTTGTTTCGAGCCTTCTCCAGCTTAGTCATTTTCATGCACCATGTTTTGACACATTTCTAAAATCAGTTCTACTATCAATTACTTTTTAAAGAAAGTCTCAAATAGTCTTCAGCTTCTAAGCAAAATATTTGCAATAATCCTACTTTTGTTCTGTTACTTACATTTTTAACACATCCAATAAAATGCTTACATATTGCTTTCCAAAGAAAGATTTGCACACTGCCTACGATCCCCTCCCTTGCTCTGGGGAAGTCACACGCAGGTGGCCATGCTGGACCACAGCCAGTGCTTAATCATGCCCATGATGTTCTGACTTTTCATGAATAATCATACATCAGTCAAACCTCTGTCTCCTTTAAGACTATTCCTTATAGGTTAGGGGTTGAGGTATGGGGTGGGGACTGGTCCCTAGTGCTGTGACCAATGCAAACTGTAGATTAACAGAAGACGATGGGACCCGAGGCTTGGAGCAGTATCTAATTCTCCCCAATACTGTGTGTTTTGCACTGTGTCCAGCAAACCAAGAAGTCCCGCAAGGGTTTGTGGGTATAATACGATCAATAAGGCTTGGCGCCTGTGAGAGTCTTCCAAATGGAGTGTTTTAAAAGAAAAACTCCTTTAGAGACGGAAGGGCGTGATCCTCCCGGTTCCCAGTCGATGTTTCTTTTATTGCCCCTAAAATTTATAAACCAGGATACTCCCTAATGGTAGGCAATTTCTCATATTTAGCTCAGCCAGCCATCAGATAGCTATTTTTTTTTTTTTTTTTAAATACAGAGCCTAGACTTTTTTCTTTTCTTTTTTTTTCCTCATCAAAGATTTCCAGCCTAGGGAGCCCTCTTCTGAGGGGTGGACCATCTTTTAATGTCTGTTTCTGACTCCCGCACCTTGTTAGCCAATTTCCCTTGGTGATCTGTGTTTATGCCCAAATTCAATTCTACCAGCTTCTTCCTCAGCCTCAGCCTCCTCTTGGATCCCTTCGTCTCTAAGAGATACATTTGTAGCTACGTCTCAGGTTGTTGCTTCTCATAAAGTACCATGCAGGTGCATATGGCTCTTTCTGTGAATATCCACAATGGTCAATGCCTCGATTGGCTCTTTCGGGAGATACCTTGTCCCTAGACGACACCCACATCTCCCTTCATGCCTACCTGTGTATACTGAAGAGGGGATGAAAATCTCTACCCCCTCCCCCATTTTTTTCAGGTATTCTTGAAGTAAGACAAGATCAGCTCAAAATTGTTTGAATTCTGGGGACATTTTAAGTCATAGTTCAGAAGACGAGGGGAATGCATACATAGATTAGAAAAGTTCTACGAGACTACCCTTAGTTACCAGTAGATTTTTGCTCACTGTAATAACTGGAGCATTGGAAGGACAGATGCTGACCTTGTAGGAGGAAACGAGCCTAGGGTTCTGATGCCACCATGTAAGTGCATTTGGTACTGACAATGGCATTTAATATGTGCCTCAACTTCCTTATCTGTCTACATATATTTTTATTTTAATCTATTTATTTTTTTCTTGAGGGGTCTGAACCCAGGGCTTTGTACAGCAAGGCAGACACCCTACCACTGAATAGCACCTTTAATCCTCATTTTATATTTTAAACAATTTGAGATGGAATCCCACTAAGTTGTCCAGGCTGGCCTTGAACTCACAGAAGGTAAGCCTTGAATTCATCATCTTTCTGCCTGTGGTAGTTTGAATGAGAATGGTCCCCATAAGTTCATCTATCTGAATGCTTGGTCATACATCTGAACAGCTTGGGAAGGATTGGGAGGTGTGGCCTTGTTGGAGGAGGCATGTCCATATGGGTGGGCTTTGAGGTCTCAAAAGGCCATACCCTCACCAGTTAGATCTTTCTGCCTGTATATCTGGATGTGAGCTCTCAGCTAACTGTTCCAGCACCATGCCTATTCTGCTTTCCATAATGATGACCATGGGCCACCCCTCTGAAACTGTAAGCAAACTCACAGTTAAATGTTTCCTTTTGTAAGAGTTGCTTTGGTCATGGTATCTCTTCAAAGCAATAGAACAGTATCTAAGACACTTCCTTGGCCTCATGCGCAGCTAGGATTATAGACCTGTACCACTTTGTCTGCTCGCGTATGTGTGTGTGTGCATGCAAGCACACTTTAAGTGCACACACATGCATATGGAAGCTAGAAGCTGACATTGGGTGTCTTCCTCCACTACTCTCTAGTTTAGTCTTTGAGACAAGGTCTCTCATTGTATATGTGCCTCACCAATTTGGCCAGACCGTTTGGCCAGCAAGCACTAGGATTCTGCTTGACTCCGATTCCCTGACACTGAGATTGCAGGTGAATGTTGCCACCCTAGATTCTCATATGGATGCTGGACACCTGAACTCAGTGTCTCCCGAGTGTGTGCCAAGCACTTCATTAAACTGAGACCAGGCCCCAGCTCCACTAATCTGGCTTTGAGTAAGTATTTTGTAGTAAAGAGAGCCTGAGAAGATTCTTCAGAAACATGCACCATGCTGTGCAAATGAAGCCAGGACAGCAGGGCAAGGCTACCCACTGCTGAGCCAATTTGACATCCCACTGTGCACCAAACATTCTTGTCGCAACCAATTGCAATGGTGTTTGTTCTACCCAACTTCTTCTTATAAATTGGTATCCATAGCCTTGTTTTTCTAAAAAAAAAAAAAAAAAAAAAAAAAAAACGCTTCTTTTTAAAATTAATTATTTTTGGACTGACACAAGTTGTGTCTATTTATCGCACACAACACGATGTCTTGCTATGCATATATGCATATAGATTATGATTATGTAAATATTGTGGAATGGCTCAAGAAAACTGACTTTCTTGCATATCGTCTCACATCCCCACCAGTTTTGTGAGGAGAACCTTTAAAATGTGCTCTCTTGACAATTTCCAACAGGCTCTGCCTCTACACAGGTCAGAGAAAACAGATGATACCCACAGGTACTAAATTCCTTTTAACCACCCTGACCACAAACAACCCAAAGGAAACAAGAGTCCATCTCAGTCTGTGGGGTGTCAGTCAATCTCTGAGGGGAGTCAAAGCAAAAGCTCAAACAGGAACTTGAAGTAGGAAACATGGAGGAAACGTGCTGACTGACTTACACTACCCAGGCCCACCTGCCCAGGGAATGATGCCGCCAACAGTGGGCTGTGTCCTCTTTCATCAACTGGCAATCATGACAATCTCCTATAGGCATGCCCATAGACCAGTCTGATCCAGGCAGTCCCTAAAATGAGATTCCCTTCTCAGGTAACTATTCACTGTGTCATGTTGATAGTTGAAGCTAAGTAGGACATCACATAAACCTCTCTTCCTGTAATCTTTGTGCTGGTTATTTTGCCATAGCAGCAGAAAGCTGACTCTAGACAAATCTCTTGCCGAGTTCTTTATGGTTCTTGCCAATTCCTCTGAGCAACGCTGTGTGGTATCTGGCAATGTACTTAGTAACCCACCACTGTCATGTTCTCTCCTAGGAAGTTGGCTCCTGGACCTGGCTCCTCCAGTTGAACCTTGGATTTGTTGAGAGAGCTTAGGGGCCATTTGCATGGTAGGAGACATCTTTGAAAGGCCATTGCAGTGAGAAGTTCCCACTCCAAGAAGCACCTGGGAGAAAGACTGCCCAGAGAATAGATTCTGGTGCCTTCTACTCCTTTGTCACAGGGTAAGTCTCAGTGTATGAATAGGTTCAAACACTATCATTTGAGGGTTCTTTTTCTCTCTGTACATTTATTTTTTTCCCCCTTTAGGCTTAGGCAAAGCATTTGAATCCCCAAAAGAAAGTCACATGTTTTGTGACTCCCTGCAAATCCTCACACTTGCTCCTGGCAGCTAATGGAATCTTCCTCCATGTTACTGCAGCATCAAAGAAGCCGTGTATCCCGGATGGGAAACCAGAACATGCAGACCACACATTAGCCTTGCTTCGCTGCCTCAGAGAGGGGATTTACTTCAGACAGTCTCTCTGCTGACTCCTTACCCTACAACCCTTTGAAGACCACAGGACTTTTAATTACAGTGAACTAAAAATCCATTTCCGGGCTTCTGCCATGGCTGCCAGAGAACAGGAGGCACACTACAGCTGACTGATACCTTCATTGAAAGGCAGTAAACTTCTGAGGCCCGCCACAGCTCAGTACCAATGCAAGGACCAAGTTTGATAATTATGTGTAAGAGATAGAACTAGTTCCCTTGAGATATATTCCAGGCCATTGCCTAGCTACGGTCGTTACGTGGTGTGCCAGGTACTGAGGTGCATTTTAGCCCAATAGGTTCTGTAAAGAACAACAGAGGAAAGATGTGGCAGGGAGGCCAGCCTTAAGTTGTTTTGTTTGAACTTTGTTGTCAGAATCTCCCCGTTAATGTAGCGTAGCTTAGGGATTTCTTCCCCGCAGAGGCATCTGTTCTTGAAAGTCACTAGTTTGGTCAAATTAGAACTAGTGAGCTCAGAGTTTCAGGAAATGAGGAATTAATGGGACAGAAGAAAAATGACATTAAGTCCTTAAAGCTGGGTTGTAAGGAAAAGCATCTCGTTCTGACTCGCAAGTCTCTAAAGTTAGTGCTCTCATTCATTAAAACCATCCAAGTATTTATTGTGTGCCTTATGAGTTCTTACTAAGATGGATTCCCATATGGGTTCCATCAGTCAATAAAATAAACAACATCGCTATTCTCGGGAGACATATCTTCTCTGAGATGTATGAGCGACGGCAAACCAACAGGATAATAAATAATTTACATCATCAGATGGAGGAGAGAAATGGGATGAGGGATTGGAGCGGGGCAAAGGGGTCGGGAGTGTTCCATGTTTAAAAGCAATTAGGATTTTTAAGTAAGATAAATGGCTCAGGATGTTTTGAGTTGATGTCTGAGCAAAACTTGAAGAGGGTGAAAAATGGGTGTAGTCAAAATTATAAATTAGAGAACACGTGATTTGGCCCATGATAAAAAAAAAAAACAAAAAAAAAAAAACAAACCAGCCACGGATTTCCTGCCATGCTGTGCAGATTGATCATGGGTAATGGGTGCAGGGGTGGGTCTCTGCTGATCTTCCTATGAGGAGGTGATGTCAGAGGACCATGAGCAAATGCAATACCTATGTGAGAGGCTTTCCCCTTTCACTTCCTGAAGGGTGAGCTCATCTTTGAAAGGTGTGAGCTAAGCCTTCTTGATGATAACCAATACATCTCAGGGCTTGTGTGGTCTCAGATGTTGTTGAGTCTGATTCTAGATGTGTTGGCTTGGCAGTGTGGGGTACTTCCTGACCACTGGGGAGAGCACAGGGGACAAGAGACAGAACTCCCGGAATATCTCCTAGTTGTCAGGAATTGACATAGAGGAGACACAGAAAGATCAGGATAGCCTGACTGTGGTAACAGAAGGAGCATGGAAGGACCAGGGCTGGGCAGGCTCATATTCCCTAAGACTGGGAGAGAAATGCAGACTTTATTAGATGGGATGGAGAAACTATAATGTGGTTCAATGGAGGGACCTCGAGGTGTGATGGAGAACACTGGGCAAGAGAAGAGGCAGGGAGACAGAGGTCCTACAGTGGACAGATACAGGCTATAGGATACAGGATATAGGTTTGTTCCTTCTCCTTTCAGATCCTTAGTTCTGATTTCTCTCCAGAATTACCACTTTATTACCCACTTTCTTCTCCATCACTCACATACGCCCTCCACTCTATGCCGATGCTTTCTACCTCCAGCCATACTTATAGGTTGGTCTACAGCCTCTTGGGGGAAGGGATGTCACCTACTTAGCTGAAGGTATACTGTAGGTATACGTGGTCTGGTGCTGCTTGTATTTAGATGCTAAATTCTGTACGCCATGATCTGGTTACTGTAAGATGAGCAGATTCTCACATATACCAGACTTGGTTGTGTAAGCCTTGCTCCCCAATGTAAAACTATTGGGTCAAGTAAAATCAGCGACAGCTGATGACGAGGGGGAATGGAGAGAGGTGAAGTTTAAGTTGTCAGTCTGGGGGTGTTGCAGGTAGGGACTGTGAGGAAAAGGAGAGAGGGAGAGAGGAAAAAGGAGCCTGGAGAAAGAGACAATGAAGAGAATGGGAATCTCTGTTAGTTGTGATGAATCAGTGGCATTGCACCAAAGTGAAATGCCTTCCCAGGATGCCAGACCCCTGGAACAGAAATAACCCAGAGAATTAACAGACAGCAAGTATTTGGGGAGCATCGTTGGGGTAGTAGTCAAACTAGTACTAGAGATTAGATTAGGAGTAATTCCCCAGTAATTGCACAGAGCCTAATAAATAAATACCATAGCTCAAGTCTCATTTATATGAAATCAGATGGGCATATGTTTAATTGAAGTATTCTATAGTATACTGATTTAAATGTGAATTGCGCTTAAAGGCAGACCCTCCTAGAAACTTCTAGAATAATGTCTGACTAGCTGAAGACTGTGACCCAGTCAAGCTAACTCATAAAAATTAGTCATGACTCAAGAGAATTAGATTGGGCCGGGCAGTGGTGGCGCACGCTTTTAATCCCAGCACTTGGGAGGCAGAGGCAGGTGGATTTCTGAGTTCGAGGCTAGCCTGTTCTACAGAGTGAGTTCCAGGATAGCCAGGGCTACACAGAGAAACCCTGTCTCGAAAGAAAAAAAAAAAAGAGAGAGAGAGAGAATTAGATTGTCCAATGGATCATTGAGACAATACCGTTTAGAGTTAGCTTTAGGTATCGTCAGTTGTTCACGTGTGGTTTTCACCAAAGGTTAGGGGGCCTCCTAAGAAATTCTCCCGCTCTTTGAAAAAAAATTACAATAAAATTTATTTATTTTATGTGTGCTTTGCCTACATGTTTGTATGGGTACTAGGGGCATACCTGGTGCCCTCAGATGTCAGACGAGGGCCTTGGATCCCTGGTATTTGAGTTGTAGACGGCTGTGAGCTATCATGTGAATGCTGGTTAGAGAGCATGGGTCCTCTGTGAGAACAAGTGCTCTCAACCACTGTACCATTTCCCCAGCTTAATAAACCTGTTCTTTTCTATGACCTGTGTGGTGGTCTGTGACTGCCTCCATCCAAGCTGCTTATGGCAGGGCAGAGAAGAGGGAATTGGAAGATACTTTCTCTCTAAACTAGCACTCTTTCTGTGTTAGGTGGGTTCAAGGAACAGATGCTCTAAGAACAAGCCCAAGATACCCGCTTATCAAGCCTCCTGTGAGCATTTTGTAATACAAACCAATATACATTGTGCTAGCCAACACCCAGCTGAGCCAGGGCTCCTGCCATCTAAGGGCCTGCTAAGCGTCCAGGAATGTTTTGTTCCTGCTAAAGGAGACCTTTGGTCTGCCATTGTCCTTTCCCCCAAACCAGCACTCTGTCCAAAATGCCATTTCCAAATGACTTTATTTTCTCGTGTGTATGTGTGGTGCATGTGAGTTAATGAATGTGTGTATTCGTGCTGTGTTCATGCACACGTGTATTTATGTTTGTGTGTCTGTGTTCATGTACATGTATAGTCACCCTTGTATGTGCGTGTGCATGTGTGTGCATGTGTGTGTGCATGTGTGTGTGTGTGTGTGTGTGTGTTTGTCTATATGTGTGTGTAGACAGAGGCCTGGTTGATGTCCTGTGATTTCCTCAATCATTCTCCACCTTATTCTCTGCGACAGGGTGTCCCAGTTGAACTGAGAGCTCACTTACTACAAGTCTATCTACCCAGCTTGCCCTGGGGACACCCTGTCTCTGGCTTCTGAATACTGGAATTACAGGTAACTTCCGCATCTGCCTGGAATTTATGTGGGCTCTGGGAATCTGAATCCCAGTCCTAACACTTGTATGGCAAGTGTGTTAACCACTGAACCATCTCCCCAGTAGCTAAGGCCCTTTCTGTCCTTTCCTGCTGCTCTCCCTTCCTTTCCTACCTTTCTCCTTTTTGTACTGTCCTGTTTGTAAGGGCTCCACTTGCTCTAACCTGCACCTCAGATATATTTTAGTCTCTTGAGCATCTGCACCCACAGGCTATAGGATTCTTTTGTTTGTTTGTTTTTAGCAGAGTCTGCTGTTTTTGTTTGTTTGTTTTTGTTTGTTCTGAGACGAGGTTTCTCTGTGTAACCTTGACCATCCTGGGAACTTGCAATGTAGACCAGGCTGCCCTCAAACTCACAAGAGATCTGCCTGCCGCTGCCTCCCTGGTCCTGGGATTGAAGGCAGCTGCCACCACCACCCAGCTTTCTGTTGTGTTGTTTCAAGCTTGAGGTTGAATGTTGACAGGCTGAGTCAAATGTACTCAAATGAACCTGGTTTGTCTTACTTTCAATAGGCATCTGTGCCCATCATTTAGAAGCTGGGAGAGGCCGGGCGGTGGTGGCGCACGCCTTTAATCCCAGCACTTGGGAGGCAGAGGCAGGCGGATTTCTGAGTTCGAGGCCAGCCTGGTCTACAGAGTGAATTCCAGGACAGCCAGGGCTACACAGAGAAACCCTGTCTCGAAAAAACCAAAAAAATAAAATAAAATAAAATAAATAAATAAATAAATAAAAAATAGAAGCTGGGAGAGTATGCCTGCAAATCTGGGTTTCAGGTTTCTCTTGGGAGAGTAGACAGCTCTGACAGGCAGCAGAGGGGCAGAGACTGGCCTCTGGGATAATTCTTGGAGCAGAGTGGCATGGCTGTGCATGGGTGGGGACCTTCTCTCAGTTCAAGAGGGGCACAGCTGCTCTTGTATCTTTCTGAGACCAACACAGGTATCCCTCATCCTTAGCCAATGGGATAATCTTATTACCTTTTTTTTCCTTTTTGGGGGGGGGGGGAGGGGAGAGGCAGATTTCCCCATGATCACAGTTTATCATAAACGAGAAAGCAAAGCCAGGCTTGGAGAACAGCCTGTTCTACGCACACCCTGCTGAGATCACTGCTGTTCCCTGCTTGCTCCTGTTACTGGGGGTCTGCCCTCCACGGAAAGACAGACTCTAAATGAGGGCAGAAAACGGTGGGTCACAGCCATTAAAAGCGAGTGCCAGGGAAACTGGGATTTCCCAGGCTCTTCCTTATCACACCCCTCCCACTCGATTGCAGACTTCTCTGTTACCCACAAATTACCAGCATCAAGCCTGGAGAGCAGGTGAGTTTCCAAAGTACCTGTCCCTATGTGTGGCTAAACAGAGGATGGGCATTTCCTTGCGTCTCCCATAAGTAAGCTGTCCTGTGCATGCACTGTTGACAAGTGGAGGAGAAGAGTATCTGATGCCAGGGATTTCGCTGGTTTGGAGGTCTTGTTGTGGCTCAGCTGGTTCATTGTCTTCCCATAACAACAGCACAGGGCTGTTGTCAGAGGCCAGGGGTGCCTCCTACATTTACAGCAAGTATCCTTTTGCCCCTGTTCTATGCAGAAAAGAAAGATCCCTCTACCTCATGCATGGATATTCAAGGAGCCACCATCACCTGCTATCTTGCTCTCTCCTTTCAACTCTCTGTCCTGAATCCCTGGCTCCCTGAGGTCCAGGGACAGTTAGTGTAGCTGAGTCTCTAAGCTCACATCAGAGCCAGCAGAATCCCACTTTCTTCTGTAACCCCTATCTGTTCACCAGAAATGTGATATGGAGGAGACCCGGGGACCCCCGAGGTAGGGGGTGAGCATTTGGGGATGTGGATGTGGTGGGTCTGTATCTTTCTGCTTTCAACATCCAGATTTGAGAATCCAAAAGATTTGAGCTAATCCACATGAGCAGAGCTGCAACTGATTGGTGAAACTAGCCAAACGACCCACGTGGGAATGACTTCTCGAAAGAAAGGCACGGCGAATCGAAAGCAGTTAATGTAATCCAGGTTAAACTCGAGCTGAACCTATTTAGTTTTTAAATTATAGAATACTGTCTGAGTTGAACTTGAAGCTGAACTCTGCAGATTAGACTTCCTAGTTCTTCCTCCAGGGAGAACAGACTTGGGGCCCATCTGCTCTGTGCAAATGTACAGATTTGAGGGTGAACAGGTTGACTGGGCCCCGAAAAAGTGTTTTTGGGCTTCTTAGACAGATGGAGGCTTCAGTCTTTTGTGTAGTGCTGTAGGGTGGTGGTGGTGGTGGGGGGAAGAATCCTTATATTCCCAGTTCAGAAGAAAGTAGAAGATGAAACCACAGTGGAATGGAACAATCAGAGACCAGTTAAATATCATGCATGGTCCACCCAGATGGGAATGTTTTGTTTCAGCTGTCCTTGCAGCTGTTGGTAACAGATAATAGAGTGTGGCCAGTGTTCAGAATGATGCAGTTTTTCAATCATCTGTCTTCTTTCTATCTATCTATCTATCTATCTATCTATCTATCTATCTATCTATCTATGTATCCACCCTCTATCAATCATCTAAATATGTGTATATGTATCTATCATCTTCTATTAATCATATATATATGTATACATCCTCTGTCAATCACCTATCTACCCATAATTCTCAATTCTCTATCTATCTATCTATCTATCTATCTATCTATCTATCTATCTATCTATCATCTATCTCTATTTTCTATAGGTCTGCCTGTCTCTGTCTTTCTGTTTATCCATCTATCCTTTCTCTTTCTCTTATCTATCATCTATCTATCTATCTATCTATCTATCTATCTATCTATCTATCTATCATCTATTCCTCTGTCTCTTATCTACCTATTCATCACCATTATCTGTTTGCCCATCTCTGTCATCCATCTATCCACCCATCTGTTTATGTATCTATGTACCTATCTTTTCATCCTCCATCCAATTTTCTTCTCATCTCAGCGTTCAGGCAGCTTTGCTTATATGGATCTTCTGACAGGATCTGGAGGCCCTGCATGAAGCCTCACTTCCATGAAGCTCTTTCACTCTGACAACATTCTGGGAAACCTCTAAACTTAGCTGGCACCCCACAGTCCTGCAGACCTGCCAGAGGGCCTTGACGAAGAAGCGGAACACAGCCCCGAGCTGCTTTCGTCCTGCTGGGGTCTGAAATGTGTAGGACCCTGCTGTAGGTGCCCTAGGCTGTTCATGGGTAGGTGTCTATCCACCTGTCATCAATGCAACATACAAAAGCATTGCATAGTTACCATTCAGGTGGGCACACAGCTTACCAGGAGCCTTTGCAGCTCAGGTCCTGCTTCTGCAGCTGACAGCCACAAGACTCACTCTGTGTGCTGTACTACTTTGCCTTCCCTCTGCAGGGCAGGGACAATGATCCTCATAGCTGACATGGCACTGCTCCTTTGACTTCCAGTGTGCAAAGGGGACCAGACAGGTTCCACAGAGCCAGCCAGGCTTCTCTCTTCTGTATCTCTAATAACAGAGCATCCTTTCTGTCTCTAAAAACAGCCTGACTTCACATGGCTTCACTTCCTGCTCTCTGTCTTTATTTCCTGGCTCAGAGAGAGAGAGAGGGAGAGAGAGAGAGAGAGAGAGAGAGAGAGAGAGAGAGAGAGAGAGAGAGCCATGTTATTTGTGATGGACAGGCCAACCCTGGCCTGGATGCACACTGTGGCTCCCACCCAACCTATCTATGCCCCTGTTTCTTCTGCAACACAGAACCACGAAAGAACCAAAATGGGACAGGGGTGATTTCTGTGGGAGCCGGCATTCTTGTCCTTACTCGTTAACTCAGCATAGTGATTACAAATCCAATACTAAAAGGACGAGTGCACTTTCTCAGAACTGACTTTGTACAATACTAATATTTTATGAATGTTCAGAATACAATCAATTAAAGATGAAAACTAAATTCTTAACACTTCTAGATGCAATCTTTGCATGCATTCTAGAAATGTGAGCAGAGGACGGAGAGTGCTCAGACCTAAATGGGATGCCCGTATCACATTTCTCCCTGGAAGGCTCAAGAACTGTGCCTTCACCACCATGGTATACTACACCCTTGAACTCTGAGCTGGAATGAACCCAATTATGTTGTTTCATGTCAGGTGTTTTAACACAACAAGAAAAATAATGAACACAGCGGGGCTTTCCTTTTGGACTCTCTATGAGTTTTTACAGTGTCTCCCAAACTGGGCGTCTGCAGAAAGTTTGGGCATTTCCACTCTGTTCTTTCCTACGGCCTGTGTATTACCTTGTACAGGAGCCTCCCTGCTCTGCCCTGCTAATGACATCTGCTGAAGTAATCCCTTGGGCCCACCTTCCTGGGTTATGGGTGGCATTCTAGTTTTGTTTCCATTTCTGTGATAAAACACCCTGACCAAAGGTAACTTAATAGAGAAAAAGGTTTATTTGTCTTAGAATTCTGTCACTGGAAGGAATGAAGGCAGAAACTCAAGCAAGTAACAGTCAAATGCAGAGAGCAATAAACACATCTTCCTTGCTTGCTCCCATCTAGCTTTCTCCTCTCTTATATAGTTCAGGATTCTCTGTCTAGGGAATGGTTCTGCCCACTGTGGGCTGAGCCAATTAACAATCAAGCCATTTTACAGATATGAACATAGGCCAATCTGATCTAGACAACATATCAACAGAGACTCTCTTCTCTAGTGACTCTAGGTTGTGGCAACTTGACAGTTAAAACCAACCAGCACAGGTCATGATCAGTGATGCCCAAGACTCCATAAATGGGTCTTGACTAGGATTCAGAGCACATGGCTTTCCATTGTCTAAAACTTTTTCCTTCAAAGCACAGAATCTGTCCTTTCTGCATTTACTTATAGTGTTTCCTTCCTGTGGCTGTGATAAAACCATCCCACAAAAAGCAACTTGGAGAGGAATGGGTTTGTTTTGGTTTACTTTCAGGTTATACTCCATCATTGAGGGAAATCAGTACAGGAATTTGGAGCAGAAACCATCGAGGACTGATGATTGATGGCTTGCTCACTGTCTCATGCTGAGCTGTTTCCTCCCGCCCCCACAGGCTAGCCTCATCTTTCTAGGGAATAGTGCCACCCATAATGGGCTGGGATCTTATGTATCATCATTACCAAAGACAATCTCTTATATTGTCTTTTAAAAAAACAGTTTATTCATTTTGTTTATTTTATGTGCATTGGTATTTTGCATGCATGTGTAGTCTGTATTAAGGTATTGGATCCCCCAGAACTGTATTTACAGACAGTGGTGGCCTGCCATGTCATTGCTAGGAATTGAACCCAGGTCCTCTGGAAGAGCAGACTGTGCTCTTAACCTCAGAGCCATCTCTCCAGCCCCTCTACTCAAGACAATCTCTTATTGTCAACATCCACAAGCTAGTCTGACCCAGCGTCTCTTGAATTGAGGTTCTCTCTTCCCAGATGACTGTAGGTTGTATCAAGTTGACGACAAATGTCAACTTCCACAGCATGACACCCATCTCATTCTCAAGCACTCATTAAGCCTCAGAGCACCTCTCTCTCTCTCTCTCTCTCTCTCTCTCTCTCTCTCTCTCTCTCTCTCTCTCTCTCAGACCTTCCCCTGGGAGAAGATGGCAGATGCTTTTCTATGTCACCCTAAAATTAAAATCAAGATTCTGCAGCTATTCTATAAGACAGATAGACATGAAAAACCAACAATGCAAAATGCCTCATTGCATGAGCAAAGCCTCTAACTCAGAGTTACACACATCACCCTCTTGTCATCATTTCCCTGATTAATTTTAGCTCCAGCGTATCAGAAGAGGGAAACATGCCACTGGCTGCATACTAATTATCCACCACTGTCTAATTAATGAGATTTCCTGCCATACTCAGGGGTTTGAGTCACAGCAGGTATGTTATACACACAGGTATACCCTAAACATGATATGGAAGGTAGTAGCTCCAGGCCTCATTTTAGTACCAGCAGGGACTCTCAGTCCTAGGTCATGATTCAGAAAGCTTTTTTTCCCCCTAACATTGAATTTCCAGGGAAGAAACTTACAGCAGATCTGTGCTCATGACAAGCTTTCTATCCATGACACACAACATTTCCTTTTGTGCACATTAAATGTACACATCTCATATGATGTACAGAGTAGAACACCTGCCCTAGCATAGCTCTGGTCCATATGGTATTTTGTCTACATTACCAGCACTGTTTGCTGTTGAAAGACTATGAAGTTCATACAGCCTAGAGGTGGAAGAGAATCAGAAAGAGCCTGGAAGATATTACACTTGACTCTGGGATGCCAGCAGGGGGTACTCGTCAATAAACACTTGTTTCAACAGGTGTATCTTGCTCACTGGCTCCAGAGCATTTGACAAATGACACATCTGAGATTTATGAAAGCAACCCATTAAACATTACTCATGCGTGTGAGTCTCGAGAGACTGTTATCAGAGACACCAAGGAAAGAAACGAGGGCTCTGGTTCTTTCTAAATCACTGGACATGAATTAGAAGCTTTAAACTTTTATTTTTAATTTTTTTTATGTGTGCACGTGATGAGAGAGAGAGAGAGAGAGAGAGAGAGAGAGAGAGAGAGAGAGAGAGAGAGAGAGAGAATGAGAATATATGCATGCACATATGCAACAATACCTGCTAAGGCAAATGTGTGGAGATTAGAGGTCAACTTTGGATATTTGTTCTTGCCTTCTACATTATTTGAGACAGGGGCTCTTTACTTCTGAGTATACCAAGCTGCTAGACTCTCTTCTCTCTGCCTTCCATCTTATCACAGGAACACTGGGGCTCATGTATCTTTGTGTGAATGTTGTGTTCAGTATTCTTCGTGGCAAGGGCTTTTACCTACTGAGTTACCTTCCCAGCCTGATGAATTTAAGTTCTAATCAAACATGTGCTTATTTAGTCATTCACCATGTTCATTCATTCAAAATATAATTACTATCAAGGATCTGCCATGTCTCAGGCCATTAGCGAGACTAGATGAATAACACATGCCACAGTATGTAATTATCTCAAATCATATAGATGGGTCCAAGCTTGATCCACTAGAAATGGGTCATGCTATACACAGCAAGGCCGTAGTTCACTTGACACCTAAGTCTGAGGAAAGGCTCATTCCCTGAAAAAAAAAATCTCAGTTGAAGTTCTTGATGGTGTTTATGATATGATCATTCGACTCAAACTTTGGTTAGCTGGAGTATGTGTGTGCCTTGGAGGCAGGTTCACAATCCTCACTAGCTGGGCCTTCTTACCTACCCACAGCCTGTTCTCGTTCTATCCAAACTGCCCAAGAAACCTGTTGTGGGTGGTCCTGATGCTGTTTGTATTCTGATGTTAATTCTGCTTCCTCAAGGGGGGCTGCCCCTGAGGAGCAGCCCATCATGCACTCAGGGGATCTCGTGTGGACCTTCTCTCCATTTTAACTGGTCAATAAAGGCTCGAGCCTGTAATTGTGAAATGGAGGGGAAAGGTGGGACTGGAGATTTGAGAGTGGGGGCAGGTAGAGAGGCAGAAGGGTATGAGAGGGGAAGGAGAGAGGATGGAGGAAGAAGCCATGATGGAACAGAACCACTGAAAGTAGCAAGGGATCTTATAGCTGGGGAATAAGTAAGTACAGTATTAGATTTGCCCAATCTAGGCTTATGGCTTATAATTATAATAACCAGATTTTTTAAATGGGCTTGTTGGAGTTGGAAATTCCAGCAACAACCCAATTCACTCTCCTATTGTTTCCCTGTCATGGTGTCTTAGGGCTTTATTGCTGTTTACAGACACCATGACCAAGGCAACTCTTCTAAGGACAACATTTAATTGGGGCTGGCTTACAGGTTCAGGCCATTATCATCAAGGTGGGAGTATGACAGCATCCAGGCAGGCATGGTGCTGGAGAAGCTGAGAGTTCTACATCTTCATCTGAAGGCTGCTAGGAGAATACTGGCTTCTAGGCAGCTAGGACAAAGGCCTTAAATCCTACACCCACAGTGACACACCTATGTCAACAGGGTCACATCTAATAGTGCCACTCCCTGGGCTGTGCATATACAAACCATCACATATGGAGAAGACAAACCATATGAGGGAGGTTTGAGAGTCATTTCTGTCTCTCCCAGAAAGCTCAGGTCTGCTCTTTCTGGGCAGGGAATCATCTCTGCAGATGTCTCATTCCTGCCAACTTGGATAAGCAAGAAGTTATAGATATAGCACATTTTTAAACATCGGCCATCTATTCAGTTCTTCAACCTCTTATGTCATTTCCCGCTGGCCACCTCTGGAATAACTCTCTTTTTAATATGGAGGCTTGGGGAAAATCTGCTTTATAGGAGGTGTATGGGCATCTCCTCACTGGAACAAGGAGAGGATAACGTCATTTGTGAAAAGCCGTATAATGTTGCCCTCTGTGTGATGGGCATCAGGGTTGACCTTCAGTGTCCTTGCGATTTCTTAGCTAAGACCCCTTTCCTAAGAGATGCAGATAGGCAGCATACATAGCACGAGGCCCAGGAGAATCTGTAAAGAAAAGTGCTTGGAGGCTAGGACTCGGGAGCATTGCCTTGGAGGCATCAGATCTATCAGGAAGTGCAGTAAGTGCTGCACAGACAGCAAAGGAAGTGATGTCAGAGAAGCCAGGAAAGTATATGGGAGACAGGGTGAGCCCCAGGGACACTTGCAAGTCATTTGACTTCAATTATTAATATTAAAATTTACCTTGATGGAATTGGGAAGCCACACAAGTAGAGAACTAACATGATCCAGGCTTTAATTAATTAATTATTTTAAACATTCTCTATTACATACAAGTGTGCACGCATACATGTGCATGTGTGTATGTATGTATATGTGAAAGCTGGCTGGAAGACAGCTTTCAAGAGTCAGTCCACTCATTCCACCATCTAGGGTGCAGGGATCATGAGGTTTGACAGCAAGTACCTTTACCCTTTGAGCCCTCTCATTATCCCTTGGCCCATGGTTTTAAATGATTCCTCTGAATCCTGGGTTGGGAACAGCGTTGGAGGCAGTGTGTCCAATCAAAAGCCACCAATACGCCAGAGGAAAGGCTCATAGAAAATTCATGTGTCCATTTCACCTTGACCACATATATCC
The DNA here is from genome assembly GCF_011762505.2 of Arvicanthis niloticus. Lineage (NCBI taxonomy): Eukaryota > Metazoa > Chordata > Mammalia > Rodentia > Muridae > Arvicanthis > Arvicanthis niloticus. Next base: position 18,319,540 of record NC_133432.1, read on the forward strand.
TAGTCCTAAATAATTAAACCTAGGAAGAATTTGTGCAGACAGGTTTGTAATTAAGAACATTGCTAAAGGCATGCTCTCACCTAGGAGTGAATTTACAAGCAATCGAAGTAACTAACAGATTCATTTTCCAATATGAGGCAAAATCTAAATTTGTCATGACAATCATATCCATGCTAAAAGGCAAAAGGAAAAAAAAAAGGGAGGCACAATGAGTTTAGTCATTGCACCCTGGTTATTGTCATTTATAAATGACAGCGCTAGAATTTCTTTGATTTATGTGTGTGTGTTCACGTTTGTATGGAGAGGGGATAGAGGTAGACGCCGAGTGTCTTCCTCAATTGCTCTCCACATGAATTTTTGAGAGAGGGTCTTTCACTGAACCTGGAGCTTACTAGATCAGCTAGTCTGGCTGACCAGCAAGATCCAAGGATCCTCCTATATCCATTTTCTCAGCTCTAGGATCATAGGCTTGTTCCTCCAGGTACACGGGTGCTGGGGGATTGAACTCAGGTCCTTGTGCTTGTTCAGTAAGCACTCTACCCATTAGGTCATCCCCCTAGCCCCACAGCCAGGATTTAAGTCTGGTTCATTCAATGAAGAGCCCTCGCTGTGAAGCATGTCTTCACCTTGCATGGTCACATGAGATACAGTAGGGTTGAACGTCATAGGAGGGCGCACTCTGTGGCTGGCTGCAGCCTCCACCGCTCCCTTTCATGTTAATGCATGTAAATATTCACCTGCTTTTGGTGTTCTTTTAGCCTGATATACCTGGCCTTAATAGTCTCTGAAATCCCCGTGATAAATTCTATAGTGGAGGTGATGTGGCTTCTTTCTAGGTCCCAGATGGCGGAAAGGTTTCATCTCACAGGCTCATGGCTGGTGATGTTGAGGACTGTCAAATCTGTGACCACATGCTCCACAGGCTGTAGCTTCGTATCCATGTGACTGGTGATGTGTACCATCTGTATGGTACCGGGAGGTACCATCTAGATAGTACCGAGAGGCATGCTGTGTGTAAAGTTTGTCTCTGTGGACACTGTTCTAGGGTAATTTAGAATGTAGGGAACGGTTAGGCTATTTATGACTTACTTTATCTCATTTTCTGTGCTTCCATATTTCCCAAGAAGGTGAGATCTCTGATTGTCTTGATTTTGATTATTGAGGAGAGAAACATATTTCTAAGAATTGAGGCATTTGGTCTTATAAAGGAACAAACACACTTCAAAAAAGAAATTTCAGGGAATGATAACTATTTAACCTATTATGTTGGCTGTTATTATTATTATTATTATTATTATTATTATTATTATTTTGACACAAGGTAGGTCATCTGGAAAAAAAGAACCTCAACTGAAGAACCAACTCCATCAGAATGGCCTATGGGGTGTTCTTTTACTGTGGGAGGGCCCAGCTTACGGTAGGTGGTGCCACTCCTGGGCATGTGGTCCTGAATTGTATTAGAAAGCCGGCTGAGCAAGCCATGGGGAGTAAACCATTAAGTAACATTTCTCCACGGTCTCTGGTTCAGTTCCTGTCCCAACTTCCCTCACTGGACTATGTAGGCTGAATAATTCCATTTCTACCCAAGTTGCTTTTGGTCAGAACATTTTATCACAGCAGTTAAAAACCCTAACTGGGACACCCATTGGCCTGAGGTCTTACTGAGTGGACTGCAGTATCTGTGGCAGAGTCTTTTTGGTGGGGAGTGGGGCCTCGGGTGTGCTGTTGAAATGAACCCCGTCCCAGGAGATAGCATTCCCTCAGAGTCCTAGAGTCGGGTTAGCAAATATTTACCATGGAGAACTGCGTCGAAATTTGGCTCAGAGGATATAGTTTCTACCATTGCTGCTGCTTCCCAGCTTTCTCTGGTATTGGCCATGATTCAGGACAAACTTTTTAAGGATAGTAAACTTTGTACTTTAAATGTGTCTCACGTCATTTCTGTCATCACAGCATAAGAGCAGCAGAGATGACAGCAAACGCAGGGCTGGATTGTGTCCTTTCGCACTGTGGACGATCAAATATCTGACAAGAATCAATTTTAGCAACTGGGGGTTTATTCTGGCTCATGGTTTGAGGAGACACGTTCTGTTACAGTGCAGAAGGCATGACAGTAGGAATGGGAAGCAACTGGTCACATTGCGTCCAGAATCAAGAAGCAGAGAGGGACCAGGAAGTGGAACTGGCCTATATTTTGCTTTGTCTTGTTTTTTCTTAGGCATTTATTATTTACTGATGTCTAAGTGTGTTTGTCTGTCTGTGTATGTTAGTCTACAGCATGCAGGTGCCATAGAGGCCACAAGAGGGTGTCAGATGCCCTGGAGCTGGGGTTTCAGGTGGTGATGAGCCTTCTGAGGTGCATGCTGGGAACTGGACTCTGGTTCTCTGCAAGATGAGCAAATGCTCTTGCCCACTGAGCCATTTTTCCAGGCCCTGGGGTTAGGCTATAAAAACCTTCAAGGTCTGACCTAGTGACCCATCTACCCCAATGAGGCTCCACCTTTGAAAGGTCCCATAGCCTTCTATGATAGGACACTATCTGTGAGACCAGATGTTCAATAACATGACCCTACAGGGGGAAAGTTCACATTAAATCCACAACAAATGATGCAAGTTTCATTCCTTGGCAAACGTGGTTTTCCAATACCCAGTTTAGGAATGGGGACCATGAAAGTAACATCATCTCTGAGATGTAGCAAAACCCTTCTGAGCCTCCGTTTCCCTATTAGAAATATAAGAACCATTGCCCATTTTAGAAGTGGGGACCATGACAGTACGCTCATCTCTGAGATGTATTAACACCTGTCTAAGCTCCAGATTTCTTATAGGAAATACAAGAATGAAAACAAGAACTATTTTGTGGTGTGGTTGTGAGGATAAAACAGGAGACGCTTATCTGCTATAAAGTAACTTCCCAGCAATTAAACTGCCACTATGTCTGTCTTCATTATTTTATTGACATCTTTTTTCTCCCTTTATTTGCCACAAGATCTGGGTCAAATGGCCAACCAGCAGTTCTGCAATTGCACATGAAATTTAGAAACCAATTGCCAGGTAGGTGCAGGGAAAGAAAGAGCCTCAAATGGGTCACAATATGGGGAGAAAATGTGTTCTTCCCATTGAGCGAGTAAAACAATCCAGTGTTATTAGGTCACTCCTGAGAGCTGTATCTCCATTTAGTGTCCTCATGGGATGCCAGGATTCAAGTGCGAACAGAATCCAGCAATGTGCAAACTTGAATGACATAGCTCATTTTCCCCCTCCTAACCTTCCACTTACTGTACCTGCTGAGTCTCTCCTGAACAGGAGGGAGACAAGCTTGGTGGACTCTTATGTCCAGTGGGTGATCCTCCCTGCTGGTTGCCACAGGTTGCATTGGAGTACCCAGGGCTTTTTAAAAATGGCCACCCCTTATTGATGGAGATATAGCTCCCTGCCCTGCAGCACTTATGTAAACAGATATGTATGTATGGTGGCCTATACTTGTCACTGGGGAAGTGAGGACAGGTGGGCCTTTGGGGCTCCAATGGCCAGCTTGCCTACCAGCTTTGTAAGATCTGGGTCCTAGTAAGAGCCTCTGCCTCAAGAAACAAGGCATAGCATGTGACATTGATCTCTGGCCTTCACACAGATGTCTACATGCACACATGTGTACTTGGAAACACGGACACACACACACACACACACACACACACACACACACACACACACATTTAGTGTATGTAGTGTCAAAGTGTCTCTAAATTTATATCCTCTCCCCCACAGATTAGCACAGCACTCAGACCTCATCAGAGAAGTTTCTTTGCACAGTGGGTGGTCATTAATGCAGAAACCCACAACTGGTTAAACAGCAGGGTATAAGTGTCAGCAGAGACAGAAAAGGGACATCTTTATCAGCCTCCCTTTAAGACTCAGGGACCACCTTGAAACAAGGATCAGATTGTAAGAGGTAGAAGTCAGGAGGACCATGGCTAATCAGTATCTTCTGGACATGACTGGACCACTACATGCCTGCAGCTCAGCACCTGTGATAGCCTTCACAAGATCAAGCCAGTCAACATACCAACTTGTAGGGAACGGGGTTATGCTCTCTCATGCCCTAACTGAGCAGTGTTTTACAATTGATGACTCTTGTGGGAGGAAGAGTCACTTTTCTTTAAGGGTGGGGTTCTGGTAGGTCAACCAGACTCCATTGGATGGCCACATACCCACATATATGTATGTGAACAGCACAAACTTGGGCAGAAAAAGTGTTGAATTAAAAGAACATAAAAGAAGACAGGAAGTTGGGAATAGGGAGGTGGATATGGATCTGGGAGGGGCTAAAAGAAGGAGTTGGGGAGTAAATATGATCAAAATATATACAGTTCTCAAAGAATTAATAAATGTCCTTTGCCTGGATGGATGGAAGATTGTCTACAAGGATGTCAGACAAAATTATCACTTCTGGAAGACTTTGAGAGCCATTCATCTTCTGCATCAATGTGTCCAGCATCACATTCATGTGTAAATGTAGATTAGCCATCCCTCTGACCTTTTCCCCTGTGTTCCTTGCTGCTGAAGACAGAGGAGGTCTTCAAAGGAGGCAGCGGGCGCTCTCAGAGAGACACAAAACCCATCCGCTGCCCCATCTCTGGTTGGAGAGTTAAGGAGGGGCTGCAGTGGGGACAGAAGAGGAGTACAGAGCCTTCCAACTGAGAAGACACTAATGAGCTCAGTCCCTCCTGGTGGCATCTCTGTGGCTGTGCAGATGATTGGAAGTCCAGTTGGATGTTTGAGAGCGAAATCCTTTCAGCGGGCTGGCACCCCATGTTCTTCTTCTCCCCGGGAACAAGGCTACTGCACAGACAAGCTGGCTCTTTGAATCCCAACTCCAAAGCACCTACTGAGGGTACTGAGCACTCTCCTGAAATCCCCGCCCCTTCCTATTCCCACAGGTGCTTAGTTGGCCTGTGTTAAGTAACCTGCTCCAGTTCCCAGGACTGCACTTCTTGCTTTGCAGCAGTGGGTTGCCCTTGTTGGAAAAAGATGTCTGCATAGGCCCACCTGCCTTGGGAGACTATTACAGCATTATTGCATAGTCTCCTGCTGGTGAACATCTCCGTGGAGAAACCAGGGTGGGCCTGATGACTCTAAGCTGTTCTGACATGACTGAGTGTGGACTGTGCCCAGTTGGGACTGGCTGGAGCTGGCCTTTCTTTGCTGGTAACAAGAGACATTTAGTGAGCAGGGCTGTCCATGCTGGAAGTGAATCCTTGAACCTATAGTGATGCAGGCTGTTAAAGGAGATGGTGAGCTCCCATTGGCTGGCTTCCCACGCTCAGTTGCCTTACATGTTGCTTCCTAGATTCTGTTGAGACTCTCCTAGTCCCCAAATCCATCCCCCACTGAGCGACTGCAGGGAGACTTTCTGATTATACTGCTTTACTTTGGGGGGCTGCATTCAGAGATCTGCCCAGGGGTTCCAACTCTAAACGTGTCTTTGGGATGATGCAGTTTGGAACATGTGGTGTTTGGCGGAATCCCTAGGATGCCCTGATTTGCTAAAGGATAAGAGGTAACCTAAATAGCGATAATCAGAACACACTCCAGGGCTTTATACAGAAATGTTCTGGAAGGCACACTTATTCCTGTTGACTGTGAGCTTGCTTGGAGGTACCGAGGAGGGTGGGCAGCTTTGGAAAGAATAGAAGTCAGCAAAGATGGCTCAGCCACTTAAGGCTCTTGTCAGTAAACCTGGCAGCCAGAGTTGGATTCCTGGGACCCAAAATGTGGAAGGAAAGAACAGATACCCTCAAGTTGCCTCTGACCTCCCTGCCCACATGCTAGGAAAGAGGCACCTTTCCATACTATGAAAACCATACAGATGGAAAAGTGAAGTAGAAAGAAGAAAAATGAGACTGAGTGGAAGGATTCGAGAGAGGAAGGGATGCAGGGAGAATGCATATCTGGTAATACATCTCTATACTCACTCTAGAATGTACTTTAGTAGCTCTGACTCTCACCCTTTCTATCATCTCTAACAGTGGTTCTCAGTCCATGGGTTGTGACCCCTTTGGGGGTTTACATGTCAGACATTCTGCATACCAGATATTTACATCATTATTCATAATGGTAGCAAAATTACCGTTATGGAGTAGAAACAAAAATAATTTTATGGTTGGGGGGAGGTCGCCACAACATGAGAAACTATATTGAAGGGTCATTAGGGAGACTGAGAACTGGTAGTCTATGACATTATGTGTGTGTGTGTTGTATTGTGTTGTGTATGTATGTGAGAGAGAGAAAAAAGGAGAAAGAGAAGGAGGGAGAGAGAGAACAGGAGAGGGAGAGAGGGAGAGGGAGGGGGAGAGAGGGAGAGGGAGAGAGAGGGAGAGAAAGAGAGAGAGAGAGAGAGAGAGAGAGAGAGAGAGAGAGAGAGAGAGAGAGAGAATGAATTAGTTAGCATGGTGGGTGGGATAATGTTCCATGGTTTCCAGCCCCTGAGAGTCACATTGGATGTTATTGTTAATATCAGAACTACTTCTAGGAAATCCATGCTTTATAAAAAAATAAACCCCAGGCATCCTTGAAGGCCATGTCCAAGGAGATAATGGGGTGATAACGGGGAGCCCTGTGTGATTTACAAAGCATTAGGAGTCAGTTTGACTATGGATTTCCCACTAGGAGGCTCTGATGTGCTTGGGGGGGGGGGCGACACTGGAGCCTATCGGATCTCTGTCTGAGGCTGGAAGGAAACTAATGAAGATAAAGTATCGAGACATCAAAAGGAGAAGGCGTGTCTACCCCAAAGTTTCCCAGAGCCTGAACAGATGGGTTGATGCCCCTCCAAGGAACCCAAATGACACCAAAGCACTATGTGTTCCAGGTGACTGTCAACCATCTGTGATGTAGAAAGTGGCCCAGTAGCAGCTGGAGAGGTTAGGGAGACTGGAACATTGCATCATGGGTCAGCCACAAAGATTGTTGATGGATGTGAAACAGAGCACAGAATTCACCATTTTTTCCCCTTGTGTCCTCTGCATCTTTGTGAGTGACTCAGGAGTCACTCTCAACAGTAAAGGGATAGAAGGCCCTTCCTTCTCTAGGCTCATCCCAGAATCTCAAGGCTGTATCTCACCTGCTTGGATTGGGTAATCTGTCTGTCTCTGAGCCAATGACCGAGTCAGGAGGACCCAGTGCTGGCTGGTCATCTGGACTCACTGGTGATTGATGCAGGCTGCAGATACCCAGTGTGCCCTGAGCAGCTTAATGCTGTGTCCTCTCTTTGTAATATTCTTATTATCCCATTTGTTTGGCAGACTGATTAATATTGACTGTCACGCTGGTGAGATGCAGGTAAAGATGGTTGTCCCCAAGCCTGATGACCTGAGGTTTTTTCTTAGTAACTCAAATGGTAGAAGGAGAGAACTAACTCCTGCAAGTTGTCCTCTGACAGACACACACACACACACACACACACACACACACACACACACACACTAAAATAAAAGATATGGCAGGATCTAAAATTACCTAGGAGTCAGGCCAATAGGCTTATCCATGAAGGGATTTCCAGCCTGGGATAATTACAGTGAGAAAACCAACTTTGGATGTGTGCAGAACTAACTCCATGCTGCTGAGCCCCAGAACTCATCTTGCTGCTTCCCGACTGTGCATGCAATGTGACCAACTTGTGTCACCAAGATTTCTCCACCATTGTAGACTGTACTTTTATGGCGTGAGTTGTAATAAGCCTTCCTTATGTCCCTTTGGTCAGGCATTTTGCCACAGTCACTAACATAGTGTCCTTTCTGTCTTAGTTTAAGTCCTTCCCTTGAGGGCTGTTTTGTGATTGCATGAACTATCTCTTGTTTGTTATTACAGATGGTCAAACTGGAGGATGCTCTGACTTAGAATTCGTTGACTATATGACAGTGGGGAAGCGATGCATACCTGATAGAAATATTACTTTGAATGTTAATTTTGATTTTTTTCCCTTGGGCTGGCAGTATGTGACATGGTACTCTATGGATGCTGTGTGGCTTCCTGGTCAGCTGTCACACGGTATATAACTCCTTTCCCACAGGGCACTGTTTAGTTGGTACATTTATTTTATAAGGTAGCCAATGTTCCATGAAATATTGAATACTTTCATCAGATAGAGCTTGTGTTCCAAGGTTGTGCCCAACTATGGATTGATGCAAATGCTCCAGCAGACAGGGCAGGGTATGCTGTTCAGGTTAATGGTACTAAATATGCTTTAACTCAAGATGTTCTTGACTTAATGATGGTGAGACAGATGAAATGAAGCCACTTCCCTAGGGATTCTTATTTAAGAGTAGTGTGCTGTTGAACATTGTCATAGCACTGGTAATACCAAGGATAGGTCCTCATGGTAGGAACCTTTTAATGCTTATTTTTTTCCTTTAAATAATCTAATTTATTTATTCCCTTTAAAATAAATTTATTTAAATATAATATTCATTCACATATATTAATTTATATGTATACTTACATATAAATATAGATGTAAATTTATATGCATATATTTACAAATAAATTATATATGCAAATAAACATTATATTTAAGTGTTGTACAAATTAATATATTTGGTGTATAATATGTAATATATCTATAAATAAATATTTATTTAAATATATATTTTAATATAATTATAATTCCTTTAGATAAGCTAATAATAAGATGTTGGAGGCTGTGTTGATTTGGCTCCCTGACTGACAGCTGTCAGACCCCCTTCTTGGTGCCATGGATGGCTCGTTTCAGCAGAGGACTGTCAACTGAGCAGCTTAGAGGTCAGTTTTCATTACAGCCAGGCTGCTTTGGACACTGCAAGATAGCTTGAGGAAGCTACATAGCAACCACAGTTGCTTGCTGCCAAGGTGCCAATTCCAGCTCCAGGGGGGTGCTGTCCCAGGCACAGCTGTTTAGGCAGCTTAAGCAAGAGCTTTCTGCTGTCCCAAGCTTCAGTTAAGCTCAGTAGTCATTCCCACCCAGGCCAGAGGAGCACCAGAGGGAGTCCTCTTTGTGGTACCCAGCAGAAGGCTTGTGGATGGCACACACCTCAGTTTCTCTTTGTTTATATAAGAAGGTTGGGCTCACTCTTCCAGTCAGTTGGGAGAGCCTATCCTATGATGCCCCTGGTGTTGCAACGTTAGGCTCAAAGTTTTTTTCTAAGTGGGATTTTTTTGTCTACAAAGTGTAGATGGTGTGGTGGAGAGGTAGTAGGAGGGAAGAGGTGCTGAGGGCAGTGGCGGCAGCAGCAGCAACAGCAACAAGAGGTGACTTCAGAGTTCTAGAGTGTCTGGGGTAGAAATGGTGGGAAGCAGAGGCAGTGGAGGCCACATGGGATGGCAGAAGTAGAGAGGAGGTGAAGCGGAGAGAGCCAAGGTTGAAGGAAGGCAGGAAGGCTGTGAAGATGAGAAACAGCAGGCTCTGTTGTCGGGCAGTTTTCAGAGAACTGGTGAGCCTTATGGGCCCGGGGTGTCAGACACCCCAGGTCCAAGAGCCACAGCATCACCTCTGCAGAAGCTGAGGAGGATCTTAGGGACGTGAGATTCGTGACACGAGCAGGCAGTGTCTGCTGCTGCTGCTGCAGCAGCAAGCTGAGGGTTATACCAGCTGCCCAGAGGAAGAAGCCTCCAAGCTGAGTCCTGACAGTTTGAGTCTCTGGCTTCTAAAGCCTGGAGCAACAGGTCTGTGGTTCTCAGGGCTTGGATCTGTGAGCCTCTGGGTCTGCCTTGGGCACTCAAGAGCCTAGGACAGCTAGCACTGACCCCCTCTGACCCACTCATGATTTCTTGCTGAGAGCGTTACCCCAGCTGGCTGTTTGGAAACAATGGGTTGTCAGGGGGTACCTCCAGCACCACTGGAGGAGCAGCTGTGTCCTTCACTCATTGGCCTTGCAAGGATGTGTGGACCATTCGTGATGGGTCAGGTCTTGTAAGTGATGAGATCATAACAAGAAACAGAATGAATTGGAGCATCTTCCCCTCGTGGAGATGGTATTCTGACGAGGGAAGTCAAACACTAAACATAGTGGTATATACACGTAAACACATATACATAAATAACTAAACGTGTCATGTGGTACATAGGCATGCGTTTCATTATATATTTATAGATTAATAAAAACGGTTAGCAGGTGGGAAAGGCAGTGCTGGGTATCCATGACAACGTCACAAATCCTAGGGAGCAACGAACTCTGTGGGAGGTTAAGTAAAGGCTCAGACCACATAGTCATTTAGGAGGGCAATAGATACAGAGGTGGCCAACGGGGTTCTTGGCCACAAACAAAGCACAGAGACTCTAGGTGTCTGGAAGGATGGATGGCAAGGGTGTATAACTAGACTGAGGTTGTGAGGTGCACAGCCTGCGTAGTCTGAGCTAGAAGCTAGCGAGTGGTATTTGAGTGATTCTGTTGGGTTGTCTCTGACCATCCTGGCTGCTGGATTGAAACAGAGGTGGTGAAGGGATGTGGGCATGGGAAAGTATTCGACGGAGAGGAGAAAGTCACTTACTTGATCTAGAACCCAGTGTCCTAGACTAGGCTGGGACCCATCCCAGAGAAGACCTGTTGACTGTGAATGTGTGGAAAGGAATCCCCAAGAGGTTTGTAGAAGATTGGATGTGAGAGCCAGAGAGAGAAATCAAAAATGAGTCAGCCGTTGGCCCAGAGACACTGAAGGATTGGCTGTGTGTTGTAAAGAAGGTTCTCCGAAGTAGGTTGGAGTGGCTGGCGTGTTATATAAAGTACCACACTACCGTGTCAGTCTCCTGCAGATTTATCTTCTCCCAACTCTGGGTAAGTGTGCCTCCCGGTGGTCCTGGCATCCTGAGCAGACACTAGCCCTGAGCAATGATTCCATTTGTGTTTATTGATTGCTTCCCAAGTCGCTAGAGATGCTTGTTCACTGGAGGTTCCCTTCTGAGCAGGTAGGCTACAGCAACCCTTGTTCAGAAGCCCTGGGGTGTTACGTGCTATTCTTTCTGGATACAGTAAGAAGGAAGCCTAGGAAGGTCTAGAAACCTCCCTCACCATCCTTGTTCATCCTGAGGATGCAATGAGACACCTGTCACTACGGCTCTGACCATGGAGTGGGTCATGGCAGCTATAAAACTTCACTCCATCCTGCTGTCTGGAACCTTGCTGAGAGATTCCTGGCACAGCCAGACTGGAGTCCTCACCCTCAGGCTTCTCCCAGCATGCTTTTTGCCTTGGATCATTTTTGTTTTCAATTTCAAAAGAGAAAGAAGAGCTTGGGAGGAAGAATGGAGTTGGGGAACGGGAACAAAGGGATGGGCATAGTGTGTGATGTCCTTCGCTCTTGTACAATCGTGTGGGAGGGCCAGGGGTTGGGAGTCAACTCCTCTCTCCGGTGGCTGGTTTTGTAAATCAAAGTTGGTTGTAATCATAAACTTTATGTCTTTATCGATTTCACACAAGCCATCTGGCTGTAAATGCATCATGAAGCATGGCTGCATGTATCCAGTCCAGGTCCTGACTCTCTTTTCTATACCTTTACAGCCCAAGTGGGTGGGAAGAAACCTCTGTTATCAGTCTTGGGTTAGGGGGTGGTATCGAATCCCTCTGCCACCTTGGGTCTAGGGGAATAAAAACCATGTCGGTGACAAAGGCACAGAAGAAACGTCTCACAGCCCAGGCATGGGTTATAGCAGTGTGTACCCTATTTGGCTTTGGGCTGGGAGACACTTCTGATTTAAACTGCAGGAAAACCAGAATGGGAGGAACCCTGCAGACCCCACAGATCCCATCTGAGGATAAACACCCATGCCTGTGTAACTATGGGTTTCCGAATGGGTGAGGAATTATCCACTTGCCTTAACCACGTCTTCATCTGATGACCTGCACTCCACCGAGTCTGACAGACCTTGTACTGTGCCATCTTCCTCTACCGAGATCACCTTCACAGGGACAGCCACTGTCTTCCCAGTGAGAATGGCCGTGTTCAGGATCTCTGCCTCCTGAAAGAACAAACATATTGTCCATTACCTAATCCCCAAATGATCTGTGACCTGAATGTGCAGATGTCTCTTCCTGCCTCCCTGCAAAGGGCCTGGTCTTTCACCTGGGTGCAGGAAGCCAAATGTTGATAAGCGCCAGCTGCCAGGGGCCATTTTTGTCAATTCCTGGATTTTGTAGGAAGGATGTAATGGGAGCAGTGATGGAGTGAATTCATAACACTGTGTCTGAAATCTAACTATGTACCCAGCATCCTCATAAGAGCCTTGTGAGTACTGACCCTGCAACCTTCACACTACCAGATGAGACAGGGAAATTATCAGGGAAATGCAAATCAAAACAACCCTGAGATACCACCTCACACCAGTCAGAATGGCTAAGATCAAAAACTCAGGTGATAGTAGATGCTGGCGAGGATGCGGAGAAAGAGGAACACTCCTCCATTGTTGGTGGGATTGCAAGCTGGTATAACCACTCTGGAAATCAGTCTGGCAGTTCCTCAGAAAACTGGACATAGCATTACCCGAGGATCCAGCTATACCACTCCTGGGCATATACCCAGAAGATGCTTCAACGTATAATAAGGACATATGCTCCACTATGTTCATAGCAGCCTTATTTATAATAGCCAGAAGCTGGAAAGAACCAAGATGTCCCTCAACAGAGGAATGGATACAAAAAATGTGGTACATTTACACAATGGAGTATTACTCAGCTATTAAAAATAATGAATTCGAGAAATTTTTAGGTAAATGGATGGATCTAGAAATTATCATCCTGAGTGAGTTAACCCAAACACAAAAGAACACACGTGGCATTTACTCACTGTTAAGCGGATGTTAGCCCAAAAGCTTGGGATAGCGAAGACTCAACCCATAGACCACAGGAAGCTCATGAAGGAGGACCAAGAGGGGATGCCTCAGTTCTACTTAGAACGAGTAACAAAAATGCTCAAGGGAGCAAATATGGAAACAAAACATGGGACAGAAACTGAAGAAGGGGACATCTGGAGACCATTCCACCTGGGTATCCATCCCATGTACAGTCACCTAAGCTAGACACTGATGTGGATGGCTGGAAGTGCATGCTGTCAAGAACATGATATAGCTGTCTCCTTAGAGGTCTGCCAGAGACTGACACATTCAGAGGACGATGCTATGATATGATCAAGGGTTTCCCAATGGAGAAATTAGAAAGAAGACTGAAGGAGCAGAAAGGGTTTGTGACCCCAGGAGGAAAGCAACAATACCAAACAACCAGAGCCCTCCAGGGTCTAAACCACCAGCCTGGGAGCACATAAAGAGGGACCCATGACTCCATCGGTATATATAGGAGAGGATGACCTTGTTGGGCATAGGTGGGAGAGAAGATTCTTGGTCCCATGAAAAATGAACACAGAGTGGGGGGGGGGGAATGAGAGAGAGAGAGAGAGAGAGAGAGAGAGAGACAGAGACAGAGACAGAGACAGAGACAGAGACAGACAGAGACAGACAGAGACAGAGATAATGTGTGGAGTGGGCACATATGCCATGTCCACATGTGGAGGTCAGAGGATAACTTTTAAGAATTTGTTCTCTATTTCTACTATGCAGAACCCAGGAATCAAACTCAAATTGTCAGGCTTGGCTGCAAGCCCTTTCTACACTGTGCCACCTTGCTAGCTCCATCCTATAGATGCTTCCTTTGGAGTTACATGCGTTATTATCAATTGTGAAAAATGATAGCCGTCTCCCTGACTCCACTTTGCTGGCAAAATGGTAATCAGGGCTGTTGTCAATCCCCTTACCCTTGGTGAAGGAGGCTTCTGATTGCAGTAGGTAACAAACAGTCCACATAGAAATGCACAACTGTTCGGAGTGCTGGGAGTGGGAGGCCGAGTGCTCAGCCCTAAAGGGGACATCAATAGTGATCCCCTACAAGGCTCTGGAAATATTGGGAAGAGAAGAAGGAAGAATGCAAGAGCCAGAGGATGCAGAGAAGAGCTGTGAAATTCTGTCCTCTGGCCAGGACATGGCTGATGAACACATCACCCCCCCCCCCCAGGAGCTAAGTAAGGTTACCTGCACAATATCAAGCCAGAGGACATTCCAGCATGAACAGGGAAGGGGACTATGAGACCCCATTCCTGGCTGAGGAATTATTTGTAGTTGATGAATCCTGAGAGAGGGAGCCATTTTTCCATCGGGAATGTGGCCACTGTTAGAGTATCCCATAGGAAGAACAACAATATCCACCAACCAGACCCCCCAGAGCTCCCAGGGACTAAACCACCAACCAAAGAGTACACATGGAGGGACCCATGGCTCCAGTTGCATATGTAGCAGAGGATGGCCTTATCTTTCATCAATGGGAGGAGAGGCCCTTGGTCCTGTGAAGGCTCAATGCCCCAGTGTAAGGGGAATGCCAAGGCGGTGAGGTGGGAGTGGGTGGGTGGGTGGGGGAGCACCCTCATAGAGGCAGAGGGAGGAGGGATGGGATGGGTGTTTGCGAAGGGGAAACCAGGAAAGGGATAACATTTGAAATGTAAATAAATAAAATATCCAATAAAAAAGATACCTTTTATATATTTATGAAATTATCAAAGGGTTTATTGTGGCAAATGCACAAGTCTAAAGAATCAGGTTCCAACCTCCTAGGATCACCCAAGTTGCTGTGTGGAAAGGAGCTTCCTGCTGACCTCGGGAGGCAGGAGGACAAGTACGCAGGTTTTTTTTGTCCTGTTGCAGTGTGATTTGGAAGTGACTTGTTACTGCCACAGAAGCTGATCTATTCTGACTGATGTAACACTTGACTTTAGAATTCGCTCCATGAAGTGGTTGATGACCAACTGTCCCAGGTTCTTGGGCATTGCCCCAGGTTCTGAGCCATTTTGGTGACTCAGCATTCCCTGTGGGATGTTCTTCCCGGGTGTGGTTGATTTCTTAAAGCTTTCCATTTCCCATCAAAGATCGATAGCCTCACAAGCCTGGTGATCAGTCACCACCCTGTCCTTGCCATTTACTTTCTGAAGCTCTTACCACCCTGGACTCACACACAACAAAAAAAAAAAAAAAAAAAAAAAAAAACAAAAAAAAAAAACAAAAAAAAACAAAAAAAAACAACCAACCAAAAAAAAACAAAACCAGGAAACACTGTCAGGGTGATGACTTGGGAGCTTTTCCATGGATACCACATTAAACGCAAGAGAGTTATTAGATGACCACAGAGATAGACTAGATCTAATTAGCAATAAGACTGCAGGGCCATAAATAAGCCTTGTGCCTCTTCTCGCCAGCGGGGAGCATCACTCAGTCTGGTGTCTGTGACATGTACAGATTTACAAACCACTCTCTGCTCCATTTGAGTGCATGGGTGCCTGGGTTTAGTAGCAATAGCCTAACACAAAGAACCCTACGCTTTAGCAGTCACCCTGACATAGGACCATTGCTCCACTTAATGAGGAGCAATAGTAGCTTGAAAAGCAAAGCAGCCTGCCATTTAGGCTCTTCTGTGCCACCAAGTCACACCTGGCTATATTCTTTCCCCTTTTTCTTAATGTGAATTTGACTGTTTTATCAAAGCCTCACATGTTCACCATTAAAAATATCACACCTACTCAATTCTTCATAAAAAGATGTTCTACAAACACTCCCTTCCCCACGCCCATTTCTGTGCCTTCAATAGCAACTCTCTTGCCCATGTTATGAACATTCTTCTATGTATTAAAATAGTGCACTATATAACCTGGCCTCAATGGAATGGTTTTTAGATCCACTCCACCGTTCTAGTTTCATTGTTCTTGTTGTAGTAATAAAATGCTCTGTGAAAAGAAACCTAGGGGTGGAAGCGTTCATTTTAGCTCACAATTTCTGGTTATAGTCCATCATAGTGGCAGGCTCTTAAGAGAAATGGTTACATCACATCTATAGTTAAGAGAAGGGAGAAAATGCACACACACACACACACACACACGCTTAGTGAGTGCTTAGACCCAGATGTAGGGAGTAGTACTGCCTATAGTGGGCTGGGTTTTCTCACCTTAATCAACTCAATTAGGAAAAATCAATCCTGCCCAGACATACATACAGAGCAATGTCATCTAGATAGTCCTTTATTCAGACTCTTAGGTGACTGGGGGTTTTGTCAAGTTGCTATTTGGAATTAATCATCACAAGTACCAAATGGTGGGTTGGTAGATGAGACGTCTCTACTGCGTTTGGTTCTCTCTCCTTAGTCACCTTACAAAGTTTTGTTTGGGTCTCTTTACTGGCTAAACCTATTATCTCAAGGAAACTGTTTCAATTAGGTATTGAGAAGATCAGATAGGGAGGTGCCTACAAATTTCAATTTGGAGATGGCTACACCCTGGATGACTGTGGTTGGTCAGAATGTTCTAGATACTTGAAACTTGCCAGTGGAATCAGGCTTAAAAAATCTTAATTCTGATAACAATATCAAACAAACTATGTGAGCTTTAATATCTACTCTGATGATGGCAATCACTTCAGAATGTAACCAAAACACCATCCCGCACACCTTAGAGCATTTTTCTTGTCAATTAAAACTTAGTAAATCTAAGGGGGAAATGAGGTGATGTATTGCTTCCTGAATAGTTCTTTGACATTGCCACAGGGAGGCTGAGTCTAGCTTTTCTCCCTCAATGCCACTTAGCTACAGGGACACGTGGCTGGAGTCTAGGAAGCTGGGTGACTCCTGAGCTGAGGCAATACAAGACAATGTGGGTTCCATTTGGCTTTTTCCCAGGGTCACTTACTCTTGGGACTTAGCTGCTATGGCCAGGAGGAATCCTGAGTCACATGCAGAGGGACCTGCATGGCAGGCTCAGCAGAAGCCCAACAGTAATCTACAGACATGAGACCAATGAGGTCTCTGTAAGAAAGCTGAGCTGCCATCTTGCTGTACCAGACAAGAGACCCTGGGCAGGAGTCACAAAGCCATATGTAGGGCAGAAATGACAATGGATGACTGGTGTGTTTGATGGCTCTCAAGGTCTTATCTACCTTGAGAGATAAGAATGCTTGACCATCCTTCAGTCTGTTACATGCTGTCTCCCCAGCTTGTAGGAGCCACATTTCCTGCTCCTGCTTCCTCTGTGACTTTGGCAAATTAGTGGCAGTTTTGTGCCTCTGTTTCCTCAACTGTAGAATAAAGCTTGTAAACACTTCCGGTCACCGGGTCGAATTGAGGGTTTGTTATGTGAAGGTCCTTAGGATCTGATGGTTGGTGATACCTCAAAGCATTCTGGTCTTATCCACTGGACTTCTCAACTTTCAGCCATACCTATCCTCTGGGAGCAGGAATGGAGAGAGAAACCATAGCTTGTTGTTTTATGAACAAAGTTCTAGTCAGGCAACCTTGGCTGAGGTAATGTGAGCTCTTGGGAGCTAAGTGTCCTCATTCCAAAAGTCAAGGACGGTCCAGTGTAGTTTGTTCAGGTGTCTGTGCAGTTTCCAGGTTCCGACTTTGCTCATTCCTGTCCGAATGCCTTTGTAAAGCACCAAATTTCTGCACCTTCCTCTCTTGAGCCTGGGAATAAGGCTTCCAGACTGCATCCATTGGAACAGGGTGAATTAATGAGCTCAGCTCTTAAGAGTGATTGATGTTATTAACTTTTCAATAAGGTTAGTTATTATTAACTGTATCATAATGTATGCAACGACTTACAGGGATCCGGTACGATCTTGGTGAAAGGAAAAGGCTAGAGAGATGAGGTAGAGAAGGAAAAAACACAGAGGAGGATGAGGCAGAGGGAGTGATGAAATAGAGGAAGATACAATCTATCACAACATCCAGGGGGACTCACACTCCATCAGGAGGTAGAGCAGGATAGGAATGGGACCCCCCTGCCCTCTTGGTGGCTCTCAGCATCCATAGCCACTGCTCATATAGATGCCAAGCTTAGGCTAAAAGCACATATTTCTCTCTCACACACACAGTCCCCCAAGCCATGGACTAGTTACACAACTGGGGACAGATAATGTCTCATCAGCAGTGAACAACTGGAGGCTTCGAGCCGTGCAGGCTGCCCTGCATGGGTGCCCTGGGGTTTGTGTGAGTCAGCCTAATTGTGTGTTACGGTGGCATCATACACTCAAGTTGGAGACTCAACCCAGGCTCCCCAGCCATGCACGGGGACTTGAAGTGCTGCTTCAGTGTCCCAAGCGTTAGAGGTCCCCAGTGAAGATGGGTGAATGAAACAAAGACAGTGCCTCCTGGCCTCCTTTGTGTCCATCAAATCCACAGTAGGTTTTTCTCTGGAAGGTCTAGATGGATGTCAGCTGCTTCCACTCCTGGCCCCTCTATGGGGTTCTCTGAGCAGCTCAAGAGACTAGAATACTCTTACACTGTTTGCCTGTGGCAGTGGCTGAGCCAGGGATCCAACTGCACCCAGGGATGGAGGTGACCATGTCACTTGCTAAGGAGACTCTCACACCCAATTCAAGGAGAATGGTTGCAGCTCCAACCAATTGAGACCTTTTAGATATGAGGACGGTTTGTTCCTGTCTAGATTTCCGCAGAGGAGCTAAGAGTTAATGGTTTTCTAGGAAATCCTGACTTTGCTGTTTGGCCTACCTTCTATGAAAACTGGAACAAAATGCATGTACAGAGACTCGCAGGTGCCACCCTGGTAGATTGTGCTCCTGTCTGACAAAGACAGAAGTGCTGGGGACTCTTGCCTGGCTGTCTAGCCTCAGCAGAGGGAGGCAGACAGTTCCTCCAGGACTCTCTGGGTCCCCCAACATCCTCAGCTCTCAGACACTCGGGCCACTTTTCTCCCAGCCTACATGTCTAGTCTCGGAGCACCAACACAGCAAAGTCTTGGTTTTGCCTAACTAATTTCAAATCTTACTTAGCATCTAGTTTTGGAATTAAGCAGAGGAGTGACAGCTGTTTAATTAACTCCTTAAGCTGATTAGACAGTCCTACTGAAATCCCTCAAGAAGGAATTTCTGACTTAGGAGAGAACCCAGGGGCACTATGTCACTGCCGTGGGCAGTTTAGAAAGCCACTAAACTGCTAGTTCATGCACTTCTGGGGTCCTCGAGGGTGTGGTCAAGCATGCGTTTTTAAAATTTTCTGTATTAGCTGCTACAAGAGGAGCAAAATGAAGGTAATAAAAGGAACCTTGGCTCTGCCAAGAAAGCTCATTCTGAATAAAGCTATGGTACCAAACGGGATCTCCCTCTTCCCCCCCCCCCCGCCCCGCCCCGCCCCTGCCCCGCCCCCTTGCTTGTTAAAGTTTGTTGTTTGAACCCGTGTGCTTGCTTTTATTAGTCAGGATTAGCTTCTTCCCACACAATGGGCATGCGCATCCCCTTTCACAAGCAAGACAAAATCAAGTTAACGAGCTTAAGCCTTTAAGCCAATTTCATCCTTAAGATTACAGCTGTATAAAAGAGGAATCAGCAAGGAACCCGGAAGCCCGTGCTCCTCTGACAGTATGGGGGAGGCAAGAGCTGGCTAGGTTCCCCTGGACACTCCATACATGACAGATTCCTTCTCTCTTAATTTTTAGTAGGTACCACGGAGTTCATGGCCCCAAAACCTGGTGGGAAGAATGAACAGGATATCAAAAAACGTAATTGAAAGGCAAACCAAAACCCAAAACCACAGCGGTCTGGCAGGTTGGTACAAGCTTGTGATCTCAGCACTTGGGAGGTAGAGGCAGGAGAATTAGGAGTTCAGGGCTATTTTGGGGTACAGAGGGATTCCAGGACAACCTGGGCTAAGTACATGAGACGCAAACCCCAACCCAGTCCAACAAGAGAATAGAAAAAGCATTGCCCATCTGCCCGGAGGCTCTTAGGGGGTCGACATATATTTGACATTCGATTTGTGCCTCACCAAGGCGTTTTTCCTGATTTTCAATATGATCCCCCTGAATTTGAGGTTCTGCCAATTTTAGCTCCACAGTGAAATCTGGGGACAGCTATTTGATGCAGAATTCACATCCCGCACAGTTCACTCACGTTAAGTGAATAGTTTCTTGGCTTTTTAACCTATTCACAGAGCTGTGCAACAGTGCCACAAGTTTAAAATAATTTTACCAAATCCCAAAGAAACTATGTATCTTTTTGTCATCCTCACATATCCCCCCACCTCCAGCCTCAAACCTCACCTAATTCCTAGCCATGGATTTCTCCTTTCTGACCATGTCCTATGAACGGAATCATACCGTGGGTGGTCCTGTATGTCTGGCTGGGTCCTTGTAGCCTGATGCCAGCAGGTTCCTTTCCACTGTGGCATGTATATATTTCTTGCCCATCTGGACTCCGCTGAGTTTTGAAAAGTAGAGCAGAATGACTTCTGACAAACAAACTTAAGAGGTTCCCCCTCCCCCACACACCGCCAAATGCTGGCAAACTCAGCTTATAAAGAACATATATTCTGTTGACTGAATATAGCCCATAGATATGTTTCCTTGATCCTTCTTCTCAATGGACCAGTCTCTTAGTTTGCTTTCTGTTGCTATGATAGAACATCGTGACCAAAAGCACTTGGGGAGGAAAGGGTTTATTTCAGCTTACAGTGCACATATCTGAACAGTCCATCACGAAGAAGCCAGGGCAGGACCTAGAGCACAGCAGGGACCTGGAGGCAGGAGCTAATGCAAAAGCCACGGAATGTTGCTTACTGGCTTGCTTCCCATGGCTCGTTCAGCCTGGTTTCATATAGAACCCAAGACCGCCTGAGTTTGCACTGCCCACAGTGGGTTGGACCCTCCCACTTCATCATTAATCAAAGACATCCCCTACCAACTGGCCCACAGGCCAATCTGATGGAGGCAATCCCTCAACTGAGGCTCCCTCTTCATGGATGACTGTAGCTTATTGACAAAACCTAACTGGCAAAACTGCACGCTTGAAAACGGAGAGATGGGCAAACATCGAGGCACCCATGCTGATGTGCTGGGATTTAGAAGGCCAGGCTTCGACTCAGGTGTGTGTGTGGGGGGGGGGGGCAGCTGCTCTCCATGAGCCCCGTCTTTTTTTTTTTTTATAACATGGAGAGAATTCAAGATTTTCCAGGATGTTTTGAGTCTGGGATCCTGTTTTAGAATCTTCTAGAATAGTATCACATGAGTAATGCACCAGGAAACAAACCATACCCAAACCCAACAGCGAAAGCTATAGTCTGTAAGAAACACAAAAGATAAGAGAATAACTCAGATTACTTTATCTCTTTCTGTTTTAAACATTTTTATTCCTCTGTGTGTGTGTGTGTGTGAGAGAGAGAGAGAGAGAGAGAGAGAGAGAGACTGAGAGAGAGACAGAGAGTAAGACTGAGAGGAGAAAGAGAGAGAGAGAGAGAGAGAGAGAGAGAGAGAGAGAGAGAGCTTTGCCAGCCCTGGGCATATGAGTATGGTACCCTTGGAGGCCAAAAGAGGGCATCAGATCCCTGAGGCTGGAGTTAGGGCGGGCTGTGAGCTGCCATGTGGAGGTGCTGGGAACTGAAAACTCTGGCCCTCTGTAAGAGTAACAAGCACTCTGACCTGCTGAACCATCTCTCCAGCCTGATCTTCTTTTTAAGCAGGATGTGCTCCGTGTCGGAAACACTAAACGCAGTGATTCATAAGGAAACTAATAACATGGCTAACTGCTGTTTAGCAGGCTGACACAGATCACAGACTGACAGCGCTGCATGTTGACAATGGTTCTTAAAGGAAGTTTCTACTTCACTCACAGCCTGCGAACAGCAGCGCTACAAAACATGGCAGGAGTACTTAATCTGTGTTGATAGGTCCTCCCCGACGGCGGGAAGTCTTACTCTTTGAAGCCAGGGGGAAGCTCTGCCCGCAGCCTTTAACCAAGCCGAGCTCTCATCCACTTCTCAATTGCTACAGAAAAATGCATGTCAAATTGTCAAAGGCAACAGAGTTTTCCGTACGCCTGGAGAAGCGTATCAGTTTTACGGTTCATGAGACTAAGGAATTAATTCAATTGGTTTGGGAAGGGCAGACAGAATTAATAAACATCAAAGGGCCTCTCCAAGGCTGTGCTTTGCAAAAAGGGGCTGTTTTGGAAGTGGGCTTTGTTGAGAGCTGCAGCCTTTTTTTGGGACCTGCAAGCCCCAAGGATTTCAGCAAGCCCCACGTGGGGGGAGGGGCAGAGCCAGGACCTGATCATCTGTGTTAATGGGGGTGCTGAGGCGTGGCTAATCCCTAACAGTGTGGAGTGCAAAAGTCATCTTCTGTTTGGCCCCTGAAGACATTATGTTCTCTTTTTCTCCTCCTTCAGCAGACAACTTCTTAATTATGTTTTTCTAAAGCTAATGTAAAAATGAATTTGCATGTCTGCAGCCCACACTCATTGAAGGTGGGAGGATGCCGTGAAGATTGCTCTGGGAGACACAGCTAAATCAATTCAGGGTTGAAGGAGCCATGAGGCAGCCTGGGCCACTCGCCAAGGGGACATGTGGGCATCCATCTTTCCCTTCTTTGTGCTGGGGCTACTGTGGAGAGAAAAGGCAATATTTGCTACTTCCCGAGATTGGACTACCACTGTCCTCGAGATTGGACTACCACTGTCCTCGAGATTGGACTACCACTGTCCTCGCACCAGAGGAATCAAAAGTCAGATGAGGGTCTTGGACCTTGAAAAAAAGGAAAGCAATCTTTAGACTCCCATTCGTAATCAAGGGCTTTGAGGCAAGCAGTCCATGGTAGTTTGAGAATGCCCCTCACAGGCATGTGTATTTGAACATCACCCAGAAGGTGGCGCTGTTTGGGGGGGGGGAAGTAATGGAACCTCTAGGAGTCGGAGCCTTAGTAGAGGAAGTACATCATTGAGGGTGGGCTTTGAGGGGGTTATTGCTTCACCTTGTCTAGGTTGCTCTCTCTGCTTCCTGTTTGTGGTTGCAGGTGTTCTTGTTGCAGCTGCTGGCTGCCAGGTCTCCCTCACTGTTGTTGACTCTCCCTCTGGTACTGTAAGCCCAAATAAACTCTTTCATGTATAAGTTGCATTGGTCACAGTATTTCATCACAGTGCAAAAAGTAACAAAAATAAAACATAGGTAAAACTTAGCAACCCAAGACTGCGCTCTGTTTGATTTATACCTGTAGCCTTTTCCTATCAGACCTGGGACTCCTCCACCTGCATCACATTCCACGCATGTCCCACTCCAACCAACACAGCAAGTAGCTCTTCAGGAACTCATGGTTTTGATTCAAACACATCTGGGAATTAGATGCAGTAGGCCAATCAAGTCGGACCCAATTTTGGATGCTCACACAGCAAGATAAAGTATGTCCTCTGTGTAAACTTTTAGGGAAAATTTCCTATTTACCATATTATGCATTTGAGAGATCTGGTATCCCTATACATAGAATCAGATGCATCATGGGAAGAGACATATTCAGTGAATAAAGGCTTATATAATCCAGGTCTGTCAATCAAAACCAAGGCATTACCTATACCCCAACACTAGCAACTGATTCCATCTCTCCATCTCATACAAAGAAACTGGGAGCTAAACCCAGGGATTCTTCAGCACCCTGGCTCAGTTAGCCCACTCCTCTTTCCCAGAGTTTTCAACCTGTATTATAACTTTGCTTGTAAATGAAGCTCCTTACCAATTTTACTATCTGTGTGAGCTTCTTCAGTTCTTTGGACAAGATGCTAAGAAGGTAGAACACCCAGTTCAGTCAGAGACTTGTTAGCAGTGCCAGAAGCTGGTCTCCCTCTCAGCTGTCCAGAGACACTGGATAACTACCAGGAAGCATTATTTTCAGACAAAGCAGGGCAGCTGCGCATATGAACTCGGCACACACACACAATCTTAATAAACTCCAACTCTGCCTCATGCTGGCTCATCCTCAAGTTAGTTTTTGCAGGGAAATCAAGAAGCCTGGCTTCACCTGAATGAAGGTCTCTGCAAAGAGACCCTTTACCTTCCCGCCCCCCACCCCCCCCCCCCCACCAGGCTGCTGTAAAGGGTATTGTGGATCTGTCTCCAGCTTCTGCTTCCCTGCCACTGTTGAATCCAGGCAGGATGGTCAAGCCTTCCTGGCCTGTCAGAAGGACATGCCATGACTTAACTCATGTTTCTTGAATCCATCTTGAAGTCATTTCTTATCAATTCCTGTTGCCAACAGAAAATCTATGCCGTGGCCTTATCCTGATGGTACTTTGTCCCGTGTTGCAAACTATACCACCTGTAGATCCTGGTAGACAGCTCCAGGTCCCCTCATTTCCTAGCTATAATAAGAGAATCCCATCAAACCCACAAGGCATGGCATGCACAGCGAGACCCATATTTACAGTGATCAAACCGCTTCATACTTTGGCTCAGAACAGGAGCGTCAGTATAAGGGTCTCCCTTCACTGGGACATCCACACCATCACCACATTCTGTTGCTGCTTTTATTTTTCTTTTTCATCTAATTAAGCTGGGCTCTGCAGGAGGGCTTCGAGCCATATCCATTCAACAAAGAATCGATGGTTTATTCTCAGCTGCATGGCCCAAGGTCATGAGGTCAGTCCCACCAGGCTACAGGTTTACTCTAGTCTAGCAGGCTGGGGTGATGATGGCTTCAGGTCAATCCCAGAGCTTTGTCATTATAAAAAGCACATCAAAGCCAAATCATTGTATCTTTCTGAGATCCCGGGGCTCCTGAGATTAGAGACCAGGCAGGTGGTACCTCATTCCTGTCTGCAACATTAGAATCCCTTGGGCTGGAGGAGACCCAGGCATCAATCACTTTTCATATTTTTGTAATAGTCCTCAAATGTAATGACAGGCTGAGATCACCTAGGAAGTCTGGATCTTAGTCCTGGATTTAGCTTCTGAATTGACCATTATGGATTACAGTTTAGCAGGATGGGTACCTTCAAGGATGACCCTATCAGACCCCTTTAGGGTCTGTAAACATGTGCTCACAAACATGGTCCAAACTAGATCAGTCAACACAGAGGGCAATAACACCACCAGCTGACTTGACAATATGAATGTGGCAAATATCACAATGCCCCACGCCTAACTGAAGAGCTATGAGCAAATAACGGCTCGTTAGAGAGGAAGAGCCAGTCTTCCTCAGGGATGAGCCCCATGATAGGGTATCTACTCCCAAGTGACTGCATTCATGTATGAGCAGCACCAAACTAACTCAGCATGTTCAATAATAAAGAATAATAGACCATGGATATAAGAAGGATGGAGGAACAAGAGGGAGGAAAAAAATAGGAAGAATGAAGTAAATTCAAACAAACAAACAAACAAACATGTTCTATCCTAGAGTCTGTATGTTCCCGTATTCCTATCTCGTTAGTGGACATAATTTTTCTTTTTTAAAGTAAGATCAGAATTGAATGTATGTGTAGGAGAAGAAACTCTGGAATGAAGGGAAAGATAAAATGGATGGAAATAGATAATTTGTTTTGTTTAGATTTTAATTTTATTCATATATATATATGAATAAAAATTTAAAATATGTATTTAATATTTTATTTATAAACATTTATTTATATACATGTATAAATATATAAATATTTATTTAATATTTAATATTTAAAATATTTATTAAAAATAAAATTTAAAAATAAATTTAAAATATTATATATGTATATATACATATATATGTGTATACATATATATGTATACATATATGTGTGTATATATGATATATATATGATATATATATGTTATATATATATATATATATATATATATATATATATATATATATATTCTGTGTATTATGTACATGTGGGATCCGGTACCCACAGAGGCCAGAAGGATGCACTGGATCCCATGAAGCTGGAGTTACAGGCAGTTATGAACCACCCAATGTAGGTGTGGTGTGGAAATAGAACTTAACATCCTTTGCAAGAACAGCCAATGCTCTTAAGCACCGAGCCATCTCTCCAGACTATTAATATTATTTTTTTTTACACAATCAAGTTTCTGTTTTCAAGGGATACAGGGTTCAAATAAAAACAGCAGATTCTATATTATAAGAGCTACAGCTTGGCTCCTATGTAGAGAGAAGGTTCTAGACAAAGCAGCAAGAACAACAACAACAAAATTAAATTGAATGTGAAAAGCCACCACACCTTTCAGACTGACTCTGGTCGTGAACGAGGTCTATAAAGACCACTTTCTTTCCTCACCCACTGGATGAGGTATTCGACCAGACAGAGGGTCAGGAAAGGAACTCTACACTGGCATCTGGCAGAAGATAATTGAAGAGTTAGGCCATTTCAAAGGGATTTATAAAATTCCATATGATTCCAGAGGAGGGCAGGAAGCCAGGAACATGCTCCTCGGCATTTATGATGCCGCATAGGAAGGATGCTAAGAAAATCAAGGCAAGGAAGTTAAATAAAGAGTGGAGAAGCTGAAGAAGCCAGCTCACATGAAGATCTATGGAGGTTTGAAAAGGAGCAACCAGAGGCGCTGGTGTGAAGAGACACTATCTGCCAGTCGCGGTTTTCTTAGAAATAAGCGGCAAGTGGAGGACTCTAGTCCTTGCCTGTCGGAGGCTCGGATGTAACTCTAATTTACTAGGCTCCTATCAAGAGAATTTACACTAATGCCCAGTCTGCGTTGCTTGAAAAGATAAATTTCCTCTTGACTTAGACTTTGCCTCCACACGGCTACATTTCTGTAAAATCTGATTTATAATGACCTGCAGGCTTGTTCCTGTCTGCCCCGAACACAGAGCTAAGCTTTTTTTCCCCCTTGTTTCTTTTCTAAAATAAAATAGGTTTTGTAAGATTTTCTGTTTTGCTTAAATCTCTTTAAGATATTATAGTCACCTGGAATCACAAAATCCATATGTAATGTCGATTGTAATGACTTCCGTATGATAATAGGATAGGTTTTTAATAACCGTTAGAAATATAAGGCCCATTATTACAGGGGTTTCTAATGATTTTTCTTCTTAAAGACAATCTATGTGGGTTAAATCCATTATCTAAAGGGTATTTTGATAAGGGAAAAAAATCTATGCAAAAAGCTCTATGCATCTGTATGCAATTGTTAAACCCCATTAAACATGCTTAATAATTAGCTGGCCAAAGAATCTCATTAGACACACATTAAGTGTGCACTGAAGTCACATTGAGGCACTTCATTAAGGGCAACACAGTGGGCTCGCCTGCATAACTTAAATACAAATTCTGGTCAAATTAAAACTTGGATTTATGTCCCTCCCACCTGATCTTGGAGAGGAAACTCAGTCACTGCTAGGGCCCAGCCTTGGTTGGGTTATGTCTCAGCTAGGTGACAGATCCTTTTAGATATGATTTGCATGCAACAAATGCACCCATTTGAAAAGCACACTTCAATGCCTTCTACTAAATGTATGCAATTGCACAGGAAACACCACACTCCAGCTTGGAGAGCATCCTTCATGTCAAAGTTGGCTCATACTCCTTTGTAGTTAATTCTTCTTTAATGCTGCATTTCTTTTTTAGTATAGGTTTGTATTTTTGATAGTTATACATGCATACACACACATAGAGAGAGAGAGAGAGAGAGAGAGAGAGAGAGACAGAGAGACAGAGAGAGACAGAGGCAGAGAGAGAGAGAGAGAGAGAGAGAGAGAGAGAGAGAGAGAGAGAGAGTCCTAGAGCATATGGTCTTTTTTTAACTAGTTCCTTTCTCTTAGCATAATATTTTAAATTTTTAAAAATTTACGTGTATGTGTCTCTCTCTGTGTGTATGTGCATGGGAGTGTACTTGCTCATGGAAGCCAGAAGAGGGAATTGAATTCCCTGGAACTAGATTGGATGGCTGTGAGCTGATGTGTGGGTGCTGGGAAGTGAACCCAGGTCCTCTGAAAGAACAGCCAGTGCTCCTAACCGTTGAGTCAACTCTCTAGATTCTAATATGATTTTTTTTTTTAAACATGGACTCTCTTTGCTTAGTATGGCTTAATCTTTGGCACACACCCCAGGCTGTTTGCATATTCTATCACTTAATGGCTATCCCACAGTATTTGCTCTAAGAAGTGCTGATTTAAAAACTCATGTGTAAACCCTCGTGCGGACACATGACTTGGCTTCTTTGGAGGGAGAAAATGTTGGATCAGATAAAAATGATGCAATTTAAGAATCTACCAATGTTAGGGGATGTGAGGCCTTTGGTGGTGTTCTTTATATTCAGGCTTGCTCTGGTGTCCCCTTAGGTTCCATATGTGTTTTTTTTTTTTTTTTTTTTTTTTTTTTTTTTTTTTTTTTTTTTTTGATTTGTTGTAAACATTTGGAGGAAAGCACTGTTGAAATTCTGACAGGGTTGCCACAAAGCTGTAGATTGTTTTGGGTGACAAGGACATTTTGACTTTGATAGATTCTCTAATCCTTGAGCGTGTGATACTTACATTTCTTTGCACTAATTTAATGTTTTTCATTACCATCTTAAACTTTTCAGTGCACAATTTTTTTTTTTCATCTCCTTGGTTAAATTTATCCAAAAACATTTTGCTTTGGGTGCTATTGCAAGTTGGAATGGGCTCTTCCTCTTCTTCTTCCTTTTGTTTCTTCCTCTTCTCTGCCTCCTTCTTCTTCTTCATCTTTCTCCTCCTTCTTTCTCCTCCTTTGCCTTCCTCCTTCTTTTCCTTCCTTCTTCTCCTCCTCCCCCTTTTCCTCCTCTTTCTCCTCTTTCTCATCTTTCTTCTTCCTCCTTCTTCTCCTCCCTTCTCCTTCCTTCTTCTCCCCCTCTTTCCCTTTTCTCTTTCTTCTTCCTCCTCCTTTTTCTCCTCCTCCTCCTCTCCCTTCTCTTTGTTTTGGATAACCCTGCCATATTTCTGAACTTATCTAAGTCCCAACACAGAGATGTATCAGGTTCTTCACACACCAAGCCACTGTGTCAGTAGGCAGAGAGAGCTTCCTTCCTTCCTTCCTTCCTTCCTTCCTTCCTTCCTTCCTTCCTTCCTTCCTTCCTTCCTTTCTTCCTTCCTGATTTCTGATTTCTTTTTTTCTTGAGTAGCTCTCTAGATATTTTTTACTCCCTGCCCCCTCTCACCTTATAGATCTGAGGTGGTGTCTTCTTGTGGTATTGACTTGCATTTCACCAATGATTCATGGTATTGAAAATTTTTTCCCATATTTCATATCTTCTTTGGAGAAATATTGTGGTTGTTTGAATGTGATTGGCTCCCATAGACTCATACATGCACATGCTTAGTCCTCAGTAAGGCATCTGAGAAGGATCAGTAAGCACAGCTCTGTTGGAGGAAGTCTGTCACTGGGCTTGGAGGTTTCAAAAGCGCATGCCAGGCTCAGTGGTACTCCCCTGCCTCTTTGCCTATGGATCAGGATGTAGTTATCAGCTACTGCTCCACCATCATGCCTGTGTGCCTGCTGCTACACCATAATATTGGAATAGCCCTCTGAAACTGTAAGCAAGACCCTAATGAGTGCTTTTTAAAATAAGAATTTCCTTGGTCATGGGGTCTCTTTGTAACAATCGACAGTATTGATAAGACAAATATCTTTTCAACTTTTAGTACCAGAGAGGACATTCAATATTTTGATCTTACAGATCTTTTATTTAGCCTTTCACCATTAAGTATGAAGTTAGCCATGCATTTATTTTATACATATCTGTATAAATATATCAAGATGTACCATATAAGTATATGTACATATATATATATATATATATATATATATATATATATATATATTAGGAAACCACTCATATTTAATGTATGTGATTTAAGTATTTATATAAACACTAATAGAAACATCGGCATAACCAATGTAAATAGCTTATCAGTCAGCTACAATGTTTTCCTTGTAGCCCTTAGTGAGCGATATCTCAGTCCACTCTGATAATCTATTTTCTGTCATTAGATTAGTTTGACTGCTCGAGATTCTAATATAACTAGAATAATTTTTAGAAAGCACCGTTTTCACTAGTAAGAACTATTTTAAAATTCATCTCAGTCCCCGTGTGGATCAATAATTCTTTCTTTTCTATCTCTGAGTACTAGTCCATTTTGTGAACCAGCCCTCCTTGCATTCCTGTAATGAATCCCAGTTGGTCATGATGAATAATCTTTCTCATTATTATTAGCTTTGGTTTGCTGGTATTTTCCCCAAGAACTTTTACAAGCAGATTCATTAAGGATAGTGATTAAAAACTTAATTGCCATAAGGTACACGCAATGCAAACTTATTTTTAAATGCATAGTGTGAAGTATACTTATATTGTTGTGAACTAATCATTAGAAGACATTTGTCTTCCAAGACTAAAATTTTGTATCCATTAAGCAGTAACTTGGTTTTTCCCCTGGTGACCTCAGCTCTACTTTTCCTTCCCAGGGACTTATCTACTCTAGATGCCCATGAACTTGGAAATAATGCAATATTTGTGTTTTGTGTGACTGACTCGTTCATTTCACTTAGTGAAAGATTCTCAAGGTTTATGCACATGGCAGCCGGGACTCAAATCCCCTTCCTTGAAAGGCTGCATAATAGCCCATTGTGTGGAAGACATATCACAATTTGCCTATCATCCACTAGTGTCCTCACCTGTCATTATAAATGAGCTCCAAAGATTAGGGGAACATAAATAGTTCTTTGAGACATAGTTTTCTACTACTTCAACGGTATATCCAGGATATATGATGGCTCTACTTTTAAGTTTTGAAGAACAGTTGTATATTCCATGGGAACTGTACAGATAGAGAGTCTCACACTGTAAAAGTGTTCAGTGTCTCGATGTTTTATTTTCTGTTCCTCCTCCCCTGCCCCACATGGTGATGGTTATGAAGTGAGATGGTTTGGATACACTTGCCCCAGGGAGTGGTAATATTTGGAGGTGTGGTCTTGGTGGAAAAAGTATGTCACTATGGGTGTGGCCTTTAAGACCCTCATCCTAGCTGCCTGGAAGCCAGTCTTCTTGTAACAGCCTTCAGATGAAGATGTAGGACTCTCAGCTCCTCCTGTACCATGCCTGCCTGGATACTGCCATGTTTCCCACCTTGATGATAACGGACTGATCCTCTGAACTGGTAAGCCAGCCTAAATTAAATATTGTTCTTATAGAGTTGCCAACATTATGGTGTGTTTTCACTGTAGTAAAACCCTAACTAAGCCAGAAGTCATTGTGTGTGTATGTGTGTGCGTGTGTTTGTTTGTTTATTTATTTATTTTGCTGGTTTGTTTCTTTAGACAGGGTCTTGCGTATAGCCTGGGCTGCCTGGGAACTTTGCTATACAGACCAGGTTGGCCTCAGGCTGACAGAGATCAGCCTACTTCTGCCTCCTGAGTGATGGGATTATAGGTGTGTCCCACCACCCCCAACTTTGTGGTGGTTTTGTTGCATCTCTCTAGTGATAAATGATGTTAAATATATTTCCATGTTTGTATGACATAGTTTGTGTCTCCAAGGAAGTATCTGCTCATTTGCCCATTTTTGTTTATTTTGTGTTATGATTCTGGGTACAGTTATATATTCTGGCTATTGCCCCTAGGATGGTTAAGGAATCCAACAAGGTGTCATGTGTCCTTTTAGTTCTCATGTTTAGCTGTTTAGTGTTTATAAAGCTGCATTGGTGCGTGGTGGGAGGTAGAGGCCTAGAATCATTATTTTGCATGTAGACATCTGGTTCTCTCAGTGCTACTTTCTCAATATTTTTGTTCAATTTTTCTCAGTTTCATATTTGTTTACCCATATAAAATTATCTTAGTTAGGGTTTTACTGCTGTGAACAGACACCATGACCAAGGCAACTCTTATAAGGACAACATTTAATTGTGGCTGCCTTACAGGTTCAGAGGTTCAGTCCATTATCATCAAGGCAGGAGCATGGCAGCAGCCAGGCATGTGTAGTGCCAGGGTGGGGAGTGGGGACTGAGAGTTCTGCATCTTTATGGAAGGCTGCTAGAAGACTGACTTCCAGGCAGCTAGCTAGGATGAGGGTCTTATGCCCAGGCCCACATTGACACACCTACTCTAACAAGGCCACACCTCCTAATAGTGCCACTCCCTGGGCAGAGCACATACAAACCATCACACCATCCTTCCACTGCCCTTCAGCGAATGTCTAGAACTTTCCATAGGACCTTCTCTCTGGAAAGTTCTTCCTACAACTGTTTCCAAGTCTGGTGACTCTAAAGGGCAAATTGCAAACCAATTTTTGACAGTTAGATCATGTTAGATATATTGATACAAAGCATGAAATCTGAAGCAAGAGGTGGCCTTTTAGCCAATGCACAATGCTTCAGGGTTCTGTTTTTTAATTTGTCTCTGCTATCATTGGAATCCTGCCTCGTTTATAACCCCTTAAGATGACAAAATGGCAGCTGGAGTTCCAGACATATCTCCATAAAACCACAGAGACTGGAAAATCAAGGGGGTTTCCTGCCTGAAACTGCCTTCTGTTGAGGCGAAAATTATTTAATGACAGCAAATGCTGCACTTAGTATAAAATAGAAAAGTTCTTCTAAGTAGTCAAAGCTTATATGGAGCCACTGTTGTTGAGCAAGAAATGAGCATCCCTCTTCACAGGAAGGAAGAGAGCAACACTGCACTCTTTCTGTGGTGGTTTGAATACACTTGGCCCCAGGAGTGGTGCTACTAGGAGGTGTGGCCTTGTTGGAGTGGGAGTGGTCTTGTTGGAAGGAGTGTGTCACTGTGGGGGTGGACTCTGAGACCCTCCTCCTAATCACATGGGAGCCAATCTTCTCCTAGTGGCCTTCAGATAAAAGTATAGAACTCTCAGCTCCTCCTGCATCATGCCTGCCTGGATGCTGCTATGCTCCCACCTCGATGATAATGGGTGTAACCTCTGAATCTGTAAGCCATCCCCCGTTAAATGTTGTCCTTATAAGAGTTGCCTTGGTCATGGTGTCTGTTCACAGTAACAAAACCCTAACTAAGACACCCTCCTAAACAATGCACCTCATGGCAAGATTCTTTGCAAATACATGAAATCATACTTGGCTACCCTGAACAGCACCATATGCCCATCCCTGCACCTACCACTATTTACAGAGAGATGATTTCAACTGACTTAGACTACAGGCTCTCAAATGTGGCCAATGTTAACTAGCATCACTACCTGCCCTTTGCTCAGGAAGACCTGAATGAGAAAACCAGAGCCTGGGGTGGGGATGAGCCTCGGGGTAGAGTTGTTCTATAGACTTTTAGTTGGTCAAAACAAACAGCAGGGCCTCACTCCAGATCACTAGCTCTCTGATTCAAGAAGCCTTCTGTTGGTTCTCAGATGTAGCTGCATGTTGGGGTCACCAGGGATCTTTGTGACCCTGGTTTCTTTTCTTATCTGCAGGTTCTCCACCCATCTCTTGGATGCACAGTGTGGCTTTGGATTTGGCAAACAGCCTTAGAGATGGTTGCAATACAACCAGCTTTGATAACACCTGTGTTACGGGTCCCTCTTTGTTCCCCCTCCAAAAGATATGTGAAGCTTGTCATACAGTGCCCGTGATATGACCTAGGTGGAAATACAGTCTCTCTAGAAGTAATCAAGACTCTAATGGAGTAGTTGCTCCTATATAAGAAAGTGGTCTTTTGTTCAGAGAACAAAATACATGCTGGGTGGTCAGAGAGGCAGAGATCTCTGAGTGGTACATCCTCTATGCCAGGGAATCCTGAAGGGGGTGAGAATCCTGAAGTCAGGTATGGTGGTTTGAATGAAAAGGACCCCCCATAGGCTCACAGGATGTGGGGTTATTTGAAAGGATTGGAATCTGTGGCTTTGTTGGAATAGATGTAGCCCTATTGGAGGAAGTCACTGGGGGTGGGGGTGGGGGGCTTTGAGGTTTCAGAAGCTCAAGCCAAGCCTAGTGGCTCATGCTTTCTTCTGCTGCCTGCTAAACCAGATGTAGAGCTCTTGTTTCCTTCTCCAACATGATATCTGCCTGTGTGCCGCCGGCCTCCTGACATGATGATAATGGACTAAACCTCTTAACCTGTAAGCCAGCCCCAATGAAATGTTTTCCTTTATAAGAGTTTCTGTGGTCATGGTGTCTCTTCACAGCAATGGAAACTGAACTATAATACCAGACAATCAAGAAGATATCTGGCTTTCAGACATTAGGCACTATCCTGATGACATGCTGACTCAGACTTCCGAGCAGCAAAACCAAAGATGTTTTCTGGAGTCGTCTCAGGTTGTAGGCATTTGCTCTAACATGCAGAGCTTCCAAAGGCCCTTTAGGGTTTCTTGAGTCTCGCTCTAGGTTTCCTGAGCAAATTTCCTCCCAACATTAGGACAAAACTGGTTTTTAACCTATCTCTCTGTCTCTGTCTTTCTCCCTTCTTTTCCTTCTTTCTTTCCTTCTTTCCTTCCTTCCTTCTTTCCTTCTTTCTTTCCTTCTTTCCTTCCTTCCTTCCTTCCTTCCTTCCTTCCTTCCTTCCTTCCATTTCCTCTTTCTCCCTCTACTTTCTCTGGTGTGTATAGATAGGCAACGGTACATATAGAGAACAAAGACCAACCTTGGGTATTGCTCCTCAGGTACCTCCCCTCTTTTGGGGGGTGGTTGGTTGGGAAACAGGGTTCTTTACTGGCCTGGAACTCTCCAAGTAGGCTAGGCTGTCTAGTGATGGAATCCTAGGAATCTTCCCTTCTCTGTCTCCCCAGTGCTGGGGTTGCAAAACATGTACCAGCATGCCTGACTTTTTGTGTGGATTCTGGGGATCAAACTCAGGTCCTCAAACTCACATAGCAAGCACTTTGCTTTACCCACTAAGCCAACGTAGTCTTTTTTTTCAAAGGAAAGGAAGACATGGCTGTTAGGTTGGCAACTGATGATGCTTCCTTCTCAGGCAAAATAAACGAGCAGCTATTTTCTTACATTAGGGATAAAAGATGAATCAGGCTTATTGTGGAACATTTAGCGGATTCAT
This sequence comes from Arvicanthis niloticus, assembly GCF_011762505.2. NCBI lineage: Eukaryota > Metazoa > Chordata > Mammalia > Rodentia > Muridae > Arvicanthis > Arvicanthis niloticus. The sequence continues at coordinate 18,354,344 of NC_133432.1, forward strand.
GGGAGCACCCAGAAGCCGGTGACAACCCTGATACTCAGACAGAAACACTGTTAAAACCGTGTTTTCTGAATTCTCTGGCTCTCTTCCAGCATCTATTTTTTATTTATTTATTTAATTTTTTTTTAAAGATATGAAATGACTCCTTGCTTTCCTTCCACGTCGCCATGGATACCTTCCATTTCCCATTCTGTTGATAATTTAAGTTTGTTCAATGCTAGTCTTTAGCTGCAGCAAATTGGTTTGAATTTCCCCCAGGGTAGCAATTGTCATGATACCCAGGTAGATGCTGCACCAAAGACAGGCCCAGGTACCTGGAATACAGTCAATTCTCAGAAGAACTTTGTTGAATGAATTAAGAGACTCAGAATAGCCCTCTAAATGCATCAGCTTAGACTGTAGATTGTTCACAATCTACAGGACTGGAGAGTGGAAGAATGGGAGAAGTTACTGGAATCAACACGGAGAATAATCTCTTTTTCTGTGATTTAAAAGCCATGAAAGTACTTTGCAATTTCGAGTGTTAAATTTACCTGTCATTATCAGTTTTTTAAGATGTTTTGTTCTGCCGAGTAGAACTCTTTAAGGCTGAAGAGCTGGAATTTTGTTGATCTGTATACTTAATGTTCAGTTTCTGGTTTTTGTTTTAAACTTTAAAAATATTTTGAGTGTATGTGCGTGTATGGCATGGTGTGTCTATATACATGTTTGTAGGCATGCGTGCACATATGCATGTGCCTGTGTATGGGAGGAGACATTGGAAGTCTTCCTGGACCACTCTCCATTTTATTATTTGAGGCAGGGTCTCTCGCTTAAGTTCTCAGCTTGCCAGTCTGGCTAGCTAGCTTGCTCTGGGGATTCTCTGTCTCTACCTTCTGAGTACTGGAACTACACGTGAGTCATTTTGCTCATCTGAGTGAGAGGTGATGAATGACGTCAAGGAAACATTATTTTCCAGACACAGTAGGGCAGTTGCATAGATGAACTCATAGCAGTCGTGACAGCGTTCACAAGACCTGCCTCTGTTAAAGCCAGACAAATTCCACCATGGGGTTGGGGTGGCAACGGAAGAGCTATAGGTGTTTCGTTGCCTCTGAGAGAGGGAGAGTCAATTTTCTTTTTCTTTTCTTTCTTTTTTCTTTCTTTCTTTCTTTCTTTCTTTCTTTCTTTCTTTCTTTTTTTTTTTGTTTTTTGGGTTTTTTTTTGTTTTTTTTGAGACAGGGTTTCTCTGTGTAGCCCTGGCTGTCCTCGAACTCACTCTGTAGACCAGGCTGGCCTCGAACTCAGAAATCTACCTGCCTCTGCCTCCCAAGTGCTGGGATTAAAGGCATGCGCCACCACTGCCCGGCGTCAATTTTCTTTAATGATGTGCCCTTCCAGTTGATCAACCACACGTCAGGGCAGAGCCCACTTCCATACTAGCTGAATTCAATTGGAAAAGAAAAAAAAAAAAAAACAAGAAATCTCGATGTTGAGTGGGAAGGTGTAGGAAGGTGGTCATAGGAGGATTTCTTGGTGGAAGGTATGTTCAGAAAACACTGTATCAAGTTCTCCAAGGGTTATCAAAATATTGTTTTATTATTAAATAAGTATTTATTATTTAAATTAAATTATTAAAATAGTAACGTAAGATGGTTGGCTCCTGAGGAATAGCAATCAAGGCTGGCATCTGGCCTCCACACATATGTCCATGTACCTGCATGAACACGTATGCCTCCACTTCTGAGAGAACTTTCCTCAGGCTTCCTTCAGGGAGCCGTCCCCAGCCTCCTGCAGCTCTCTGGCCCTTTATCTTCATTTGTGGCACTTGTCATAGAGAATATTCTAGAGTCACTTCTGTAGTCTTCTGGTTAAGAGCCGCTTTCCTCACCAGATCTCATGCTCCAAGCAGCTTGATGGTATATATGCTTTGTATAGATTTTTACCTTCAGCGCCTGTTAAATTACTTAGGACACATGATCCAAAACATATTGACTCAGTGGACAGAACAGACGTATCATGACATCATTGTGAGTCTGAGTCCAGACTGGGCTATATAGTGAGCTCCAGACCAATCTGGGCAAATTAGTGAGATCTCTAGTTACCAGATGACTATGAAAAGAAGGGAGCCTGAACCTATTTAAGCAGATATAAAAATGCAGGATCCCCTACAGCCTGGCATTCGGAGACTTTTGCCCCACCCACTGCCCCTAGACCATTATCAGCTAATGGGATATTAAGTGAGGTCCATTGCGAGTGTCCTCTAGGAGTCTCACGGAGACCCACAGCCCGTCAATCAGGTGGTTATTCTGAATGAATGTTGAACTGTCTTTCAGGTTTCATAAGAATAAGCTTTCGTGGCCTCTCTTACCAGCCAGCTCTGTAGCTTAACTTTCCTTTCTGCCTAATGAAGTGATTTGTCAGGGAAAAAGAAGTTTGTGAAGCGTACTGCTTTTGGTTAAATATTTATGCACACCGAGCCTAGAGGATGCTCTTCTGCAGGAGGAGAGCTGAACAATGGGATGGCAACCTTTTTATCTGGATGGAGATTTTAGCACTAAAGCCTACTTCCTACGATTGTGATGCGTCCAAGCCTGCTTCCCTTTGGCTAGGATTTGTTTCCTGTATCATTTCCAAGTCTTTTCTTTCAATCTTTTGGAGTTCTTACCTTTTAACATGTGTTCCCCTCGTGGGGCCCCCTTCCCCACAACATGTGTGTTTTAAGAACTTAATCGTCTTCTACTGCCTGTCAGATTTGTGCATTTCGGCTCATGCCTGCTGTGCTTTATGCATGTTTGCTTTCTCCTTATGGAAGATTTTTTTGGAAGTATTTTATTTCTTCTCTTTCTTGCCTTTTAAAACGTCGGATGGAAACAAAAACCTCCTCTTGTTTTCCTTTCCCTTTCTCTTTTATAGAAGCTACTCAGCCCCCTTTGCTTTCCAGCAGTTGATCTAGACGTTTTAATTTTAATAAGGCTCATCAATTAGTTCTGTAGTCATTTGATGATCATCGAGGCATCATCCAATTGTAGGAACGAGGCTCTGAAGACAGAGCAAGATGGCTCCTGCCTCATCATGTGGAGAGGAATATATCTGTAATCTGGGGTCTGCAAACCCAGGCAGAGGGCTGCCTGGCCCTTTTCTTGTTCATGGAAGAATTGGTAATCGATGCCATATTTTTGCTGTAACATCTAGACTTGCCTTTATAACTGCTAACAAGCAATGGTAGGGAGCCCAGTATGGCAGGTTGCACTGATAATCCCAGCACTTGGAAGGCTGACCTGGGGAGCACCATGAGACTGAGCCTAGCCTTGGCTACATTGTGAGTTCTAGGCCAGCCTGGGCTACAAAGTGTGCTTCTATTTAAAAAATACAAAAATTTAATCCACCTTCCCTCCAAAGAAAACAAAATATAACATGTAAGGAAGGCTCACCTGTTTGACATGCATAAGTCTTTAAGTTTGAGCCTTGGCACCACAAAACCAAAACCCAACCGAAAAACCAACCGATGAATCAGCTACTGAACAACAGAAGGGCCAGCCCTTCACTCCAATAGAACAAAGCAAACCATGTACACCTCAGACAAATGCATACATAAATGCTCACACACAAATGAACATATATATATATATATATATATATATATATATACACACACACATACACACATATATACATATATATACACATATACACATATACACATATGCACATATACACATACATACACACACACACACATATACATATCCCCCTTCAGAGGTCAAGGCAAAGTATCTATAATCAAATACTCTTCCATTCTTCTAGAGCTGATGTCAGCAAAGACTCCTCCATTCTTGTGCATTAAAACCCCTTCCCTTTATTGTAACCATCTGTTGCATATCTGACTCCTCTTATAGATGAGGGCTTCTATCTGTAATTAGAACAGAGATTTGAACCAGTTCAATATTGCCTGTACTACAGTGCCATTGTAAGTGGAGTGCATGAATTTGCATAAATTTGCATACACTGCATATGCAGGAGGACATCGTGTCAGAGTCGGGAGGGATCAGGAGTTCTCAGGTCAGATGCCAGGGGACCCTAAGCCTGCATCAGCTAAATACATACATCCTTGCCAAGCAGATGAGAAGACCTCGAAGAGTCTGACCTTCAACATCTTGCCTTCCTGACCCTAGGCTGTTTCTCCATTCTTAATTCTCCAGGATTTATACAATTACCTGACAAGATTTGATTTCAATTCTTGTAAAGGTGAGTGTAATGTGAAGTAAATTAGATCCTTTAATGGGGTTTCCTTTCGTATGAGCGAGGGATATAAAAGGCCTGATATTAAATAGCAAATTGTTCTTGATTAAATTTTTTATGGGTTTAGCTAACAGCAGATGGAACACATCTCTTAGGTAATTGCTTCTATTAATGGCACACCTTGGGATGTTAATTAACCATTCAGACGTCCGAATTTTGATTGGTTTTGTTTTCTTGCATAAACAAAAGGGGAAGCTGACTCAGGTTTAAGCTTGGAATCACTTTACACTTTATTGTAAAGGAAACGTTCCTTTGCCAAGGAATGGAGAGTGAGGAAGAGGCAGAGATAGGGATGGAAGCCAAAGAAAGTGACCTATGCATACCATTGAGTCAGAGGGTACTTGTTGCATGGGGCTTCCTGAGTCTGGAGGTAAGGATGGAGAAATTGGATGTAAGAGGGGAACTAGAAGAGAAGAGAAACCAAGAGGCTGCTTCAGCTGAGTCTGCTTCCTATGCCCAAAATGCAACTTTAGGAGACCTTCATGGCTGGTTGTTAAGAAGCAGGCATTTGTTTTGCTACTTATGGGTATACATGAGGCCTCTACTCTGTCCAGCAGGACAGAATCAGGCTTCCTAACCATCAGTTCAAATGCCCATCGAGAGCAGTCTGTGCTCATCAAACATGGTGGTGTTCCTTAGTGAAGTCCTGAGCCTCATATATTGGATGTGGCACACAGCTTGCTTCAGATTGGAAGCCACTATAAACACCTTCATTATTATTAACTAGTGTTATATTTAGACAGATTCAGTGGACACACACATGTACCCGCACACATGGGTACACATATCAACCCTTCTCAATCCCAAAGTCTGTTGTGCCTCATTCCTATTAACGGAAGCTCACAGTTGGTGCTAAGGTGCACTGTCCATCCTGCCAGTGTCTGTGTGTCTGACAAATAGACTACCTCATAGAATTCCATCAAAGTATCTTACTGAAAAACTACACCATCCTAAAACCCATTTTACTCCATCTGCTGATTTCCCCCTAACCCTTGACAGTTATTGCCGTTTTTATTGCCTTCATGGCTTTATCTTTTACACAATGTCATGTAGTTGGAATATCACAGTATGTGGCCTTTTCAGACTGGCTTCTTTCCCTCAGCACCATGTCTTTTGGGTTCTTCAATATATGGTCATGGCTAGATAGCTTATTCCTTTTTTACTGCTACATATTATTCCATTGGCTGGGTATACCAGAGTTTGTGTATTCACCATCGAGGAATATCTTTTTGCTTCTACAGTTTGTTGACTTTGAGTCAGGCTGCTATAAAGGTCTATGTGCAGAGAGTATTCTTTTTGTTATATTAGAATATTTCCTTATCAGACTTCAGATATCACTCAGTAAATGAATAACTTTTCCCTCCCTTATTTCTATGGGGCTATGGGATGATTATGACATTGTGGGGGTCCCCAATTCAAAACGAGGCAAGATGGCAGAAGGAGAAGAAAATGGACATCATAACATGAAGCCCAGCAGCAGGGATGTCAGGTCTACCCTGCTCATGCTTTAAAGAAAAACAGAACTAGTTATAAGCCTTAAAAAAAACAAGCCGTTTCCTATTAAATCCACAAGTAAGGTTTCTGTTGAAACGTCGGAGTGACTGTCACTCTGGGGTATAGTTCTGATGTGATGTCATTTGTCTGAGTTCGAAAGCAACGCCCCTTTGGATGCCATGTGAGCTCCTCAGCTCGTGGTCTCCCCAGAAAACCCATCTAGTTGGATGCAATGGTTCCCACGGGCACTGCATGTCTCATCTCACACAGCAAGTCCAGGGATGAGTTATCCTACTGAAAATCTGCAGAGTGGACAATGCTGGTGCCTGGACTCACCACAGTGGAGCCATCATGAGTCACCAACACTAGGTACACACTCATCTTCCATAGTAATATAGGAGGAGAATGTAGCTTTCTGTGTTTGCAGAGGTGGGGGGCGGGCAGGCAGGAGGAGATGCTGTCATAACAGTCCCCAAGGCAATTGTGGTGGCTCTCCCTTTGACATAAGAGGGGTTGGAAAGAACATAGGAGCTGGGAGACAGGAAGAACAGCTTTGCAATGTTGTCTCTTTAAGTATGGCACAGGCAGTGCAGTCATGGTATCAGAGCATCTGTGCCTTCTGGCACCTACCAGTCAGCTATGGACAGGGAAGGGGCTCATGAGACCCTACCACTTGTTGCCTATCTACTGACACTTAAAAGATTCTGGGAGATGGGGAGGCATACTGCCCAGTTACGTGCTCACTGGGGCGTCCACTGGGCTTTGATGGAGCCTTCCAAACCCAGAGTCACACAGATGGTTCTACTTAAACGCCATGTGACACTAAATCACACAAAAGCTAGTAAATAAAGGGAAGAGATCTGTAAGGAAGGAGGGTTGGCTGGTGGGCTGGGGAGGGAGATCAGAGGAAGAGGAACCAGGATGCAGTGCATCCGTGTATGGATCCATCAAAGGACAGAATTCATTAAGGAAATCAGAACAGAGCAAATGAAACTGAGAGTAACCATGAGTAAGTATCAAGGAGGCCAGGAATAGAGGGGCACACATTGGTGGTGGAGGTATTTCTATACATCACACAAGGCAGCAGGGGGCCCCAAGCCAAACAGCACCACCATCCAGCCCCCCCCATCAGCACTGCTGATTTGCTGGAACTGAAGGTGAAGACATTCTATCATCTTCTGAGCCCTGTCTTTCTTCTCATTAGGCTGCTGTCAAAGATAGGAATCCCACACGAGCTGGAGAACGATTTTCTCATCCTGTTATGCCACCCCCCACCCCCGCCCTTGATCAAAAGGATGGATCTGAAGCCTTTTGCATAGCAGCTCATCTGATTTCATCTTCAAAACACGTGTGTTAGTAAATTGCTGTAAAGAAGAATCTAGAAGACAGCCCACATATTTCCCTCTCTTAACTGTTCAGCTTGCTACAGATATCGTTAACCTCAAATATGAGGTTTTGGGTTGTCTACACTTCAGGCCTCAGAGCAGAAATGAGTGGACCTCCTGGTGGCAGTCGGTATCAGGATTTATTTTTATTTTTAAAATTTATTTTATTTTGGGTTGGTTTTTGTCTGCATGCATACCTATGAGCTGTGTGCATGCAGTACTAATGGGGACCAGGAGAAGGCATAAGATTTCCCCCTGAAACTAGAGTTACAGTCAGTTGTGAACCACCCTGGGGGAATGGGAATTGACCCCAAGTCCCTTGCAAGAGCAGCGACTGCTCTTCCCCACTGAGCCAACTTTCCAACCCCGGGAGTCTATTTTTAACCGATGACATTTATAAAGGAGGTCTGGACCAAATAGCAATCCCCACACCCCTGGCTTATGGAATTCTCTGTGCATAGTGTTCCACCTGCCTTGAGGATAGTAAAATAATTCATGCTCTGAACTTGACAGCTAAGTGACATTTTCTAGCATTTGCATGACCACAAAAGCCTGATCTGCAACTGCCACCTCTCCTGGGATGCTGTGCCAAAGTTCCTTATTCTATCTTCACGGAGACAGGAAACCCAGTTTTAATGCAAGTCGCTTTGTAGAATGTACATGGGCGGAGAGTTAATGATAGACACTGTACCTACCTGGGAAGCCTATTCCGTCATGTTCAGAAAAAGGTCCATACCCAATGATGCTTTCTCTTATACAGCTGGGTGTCTCTCAATCCCATCTCAAGTCAAAGTGTGGAGCTAGCTACATAGAAACAGAACATGACACACCCATATGTCTTAACTCTGCCTGGTGCACAATAATCTCCCCAAATGGAAGCTGCCAGCCCAAAAGATTGGGTATATTTTGTTGATACTGGATCTCAAGTAGGTTGGGCTGGCCTTAAACTTGCTAGGTTGTGGTTGATGACCTTGAACTTCTGATGCCCCTGCCTCTATCTCCAGAGTGCTGTGATTACAGGTCTATGACACCGTGCCTAGTTTTTTCTGAGATGGTGGGTAGAACCTAGGTTTTCGTGCATACTCTCAAGCAATTGAGCATACTCTCAAGCAATTGAGCTACATCTCCAAACTCAAGAGTGGTCCTTACATAGTGAGACACTCCAAAGAAGGTGGACATTTGGGGACTTTGAAGCAACAACAGTACAAGCCAGGGAAATAGCTGGATCCAACGGCACAGATGTTATTTGTACGCCATAAACATACGATCCAAGCTAGATCTAAACTTGTCCCCTCTCTTGATGTCATGAGGCTGACTGCTTAAATCTTTTCCTGCCAAAAAAAAAAAAAGGGGGGCAAAGGGCTTCCTCATGAAATTGAAATGTCACATAATTCTAAACACTTTTGACCTTGCATTTTGAGGTTGAGAATTATCACCAAGGAATCTGTATTAGCCAGAATATGTTTGCTGAAGGAAACTGTATTTGTTCTCGTGATGCTGAAGTAGGGTCATAGGGAGATGATCTGTCTGTCAACTTGGTGATAATAAACTCAGCGTGACCTGCTGCCCCCCTCACTAATTAACTCAGCCTTCAGGATGGGGCTCTGTGTATTCTCAGAATTACAACATGGTGTGGGCATTTGTCCTTCCAAAATCCTATCCTGCACGTAAGATGGAGGTAACTGTAATGAATTCACTTTCTCAACCAGTGCAGACCTTCTGGGTGCCACGGCATAAGACCCACTTGAAATGCTGCAGAAGAACCAATGAATTGCTATTTAGTCTCACACGATGAACCTGGGACCGAATAAAACAGAGCCGAGGTGGGTTTTCATTATGAGAATTCTTGTTTTAAGATTGATTTTTTTTTTTTGGAGAGCCATCAACATAGAACCAATCCCCTTATGGTACCAGGATGTGAGGGCAGAGCTCAGAAAATGAAGACAAAATCAGCTGTGGGGTTTCCAGTGCCTGGTTGCAGAGTGTTCTGTGTGTGACGTTTGAGAACCAAAAAAAGTTCCACGTTTACAGTTAGCACTTGCCTACAGTTGGCACTTTGATTATTCTTGTGGTGGAACATAGCATGACTTAGTAGCAGTCCACGTTTCCCAAGAATATGAGGGACATTCATGGGCTGGTGTCATGGCTGACTCTGTGCTGGACATCCATGCCTTCAGAAGATGGGAATGCATCCTGGCTATAGTACCACCTCTCCATACTCTGGCCCCAGAACACTTATCCAACCTGTCTTGACTCTCGCACCAAAGAGCCTCTCATTCAGGCATCTTGCAGGCTTTGGACAAAATGCAGTTGGCTTTACCACCATCCAGTATGATCATGTATATGGATAGGTCATCACATGTTCTATCTTCTTCCACATGGAGGCACAGAAGAGGAGGGACTGGACAGTGGAGGCATGCTGGTGACAGCCATGAGGGTTCTTTGTGACCTGGCTATGGCTGTGGTCCTTACTGCCATGGCTCCTTAGCTGTTTTTTGTTTGTTTTGTTTTGTTTTTGTTTGTTTGTTTGTTTGTTTTTTGGCCTTCCTTCTTCCATGAAACATCTCTCATTTGGGATTTTGCTGGTTGGTGTGGGCTTACCTGGACCACAGAGGGCATCTTGCACAATTAACTTTTGGTTGGATCCAGATAATGAAAAGAGGCAGTGAAGACAGCATGGAGGGAAGAGAATAGGATTGAATGTTTGGCATCTGGTCAGTTTCTTCTAGGGCCTTGCCTGCTACCTCCACGTAGGGTATTCAGCCTCCTCAGTCTACCTCTAAATGGCTTCTTCAGGTTGGCTTATTCTTTCAATTAACCATCTCAATCTGCATCAAGCAGGCTACTCTATACTGAGCCCTTCCCATGAGCTGTCCACTGCTTTTTTCCCCTGACTACCGGGTCCCATTGTTCTGGTCCTTGTCTTAATTCAAGGATGCTATTTTTTTTTCTGCTGTCACGTAACCGGTTCACTCTCCAGTTTTTTCCAGACGTGTTTACCTGATATTCTGAGAATCTCTGATGCTGTGAGTCACCCTGTATCTTTTCAAATGGATTTGCTTAATGTTACTTAGCTGCAGCTCAAAAGTACGTGGGAGGGACATAGATGGCCTAGCAATAATGGCTGATCCTGAGGAAGATGTTCTTGCTCTCTGCAGATAAGAAGACAGTCTGACTGGAGGCCAACTCCTATCTTCTGGGCTGTACTCATGTTCCCTATACCACACAGCAGGAGACTATAGATAAACACTAAGATATACCATTATCTCCTTTGTTGGTTAGTTTTAACGACAAGTTGACACCACCAAGAATCACCTGGGAAGACCCTCAATGAGGAATTATTTAGATCAAGTTAACCCTTGGGTATGTCTAGGGGGCATTGTCTTGATTGATGACTGATGTAGGAAGACTCAGCCCATTATGGGTGGCACCATTCCCTAGGCAGAAGTTTCTGAATAGTATATGAGACAAGAAAGCTGGCTGAGAGCAGACAATTAAGGGTCCATTCATGTATTCTCTCTCTCTCTGCTTTTAACTGTGAACATGACAATTTAAGTTCCTGCTTTGACTTTCCCACAATAACAGACTCTAACCTGAGTTTGTCAGTCAAATAAACCCTTTCTTCCCTGAGGTGCTTTTTGTCAGTGTATTTGCTGCAGCAACAGAAATCAACCTAGAACACCTCCCCAGGATTTTCTTGTGTGGAGGAGGAATATTTTACTTAGGAGGCAGTTATGTCAGCAGGCACTGAATCATGTAAGAATCAAAATTTGTTTAGGAAGTCTGTTTAATTGCCTATAAATTTCAGTGTACCTGGTTTACTGGGAACAGTCCTGCACAGAAATCACATGCTAACACTGGAAGTCACTGAGATTTCAAAGGCTAAGAGAAGGGAGAAAAGGGAAGGTTCTCGCTGATATGCTTAGTCCTTGTCATTCTCCAATTTCTGAGCTAGCCATGGAATTTCTTGCGTGGATTAGGGCTGGATAAAAACCTCTAAGGGGTTGCTGTTTGTTCATAGATTTTCTCCATTCTCTCGTATTTTATACCTAATAGCCATGAAACATAATTTTATTTTTTTCTAAAACACTAATTAGGTCATAGGAACAGCATGTAGCAAAGAATTAGGAATCAGCATTTTGACAAAGACCATCTTAGAAAACAAGTATTCTCCTCATCTTGATTTCCCCCTTTTCCCCAAGACACAAAGCTAGATGATATTTCCCAGCTTCCCTTGCTGCTGAGTGTTACCATGTGTCTAAAAACAGGCCTTCACTGGATCATATGATTTTTCTGGAACTATGTTTTTAAGAGAGCAGGTGTGATTATAATTGATCTTTTCCCACCTTTGCTGGTTGGACCTCGGACACAATGATTCTTGTACCACCCAGACATTTATAAGGTGCTGAGCCACAGATAGAAGAAACCTGAGCCCCTGTGTGATCTTGTTACTGTAATCTTTCAAGATTAATAGTAAATAGTGAGTCTGTGTTCTGTTTGAGTCCCTGGGTCTTTGGGCTCATTGGGACCATTGAGTTGCTATTAGCTTAGGGAACATATCAGGTCATGAAAACATTCAATCATTGTGTACATGAATTGGTAGCTGTTCAGAGCTCATGCTTGAAATTATGAAACCAATATAAACAGATACCTTGCCCAGAACCAGGAGACTGGATGCAGATTTTGAGACAGAGGAAGAATTCCTCTGTAGAAGGAAGCAGAAGGATACACTCATCCTTCTGGCTCCATGAACACACTTAAGAAAATACTAGACATTTCAGGAGGCAACTGGCAGTAAAGGCAGATGGACAACAGCCTGGCTTGCTCACTGGAAGAGCCCGGGTCCTTCAGCATTGCTGGGAACCAGAGAACGTGCCTGAGGTCAAGGCAGTGGCCACCCTTTAGTTACCTAATGGGGCCAAGGCCTGAGGGAATCACCTCACCCTTCACTAAGAGCTATGAGCTCATTCCCAAGACCTTGTCTCTGACCTCAGAAACGAACAGAGGGAGATTGGGGTTAATTACCCTGTCCATCCATAAAAAATGGGGTATAGGAAAAGTAATTAGGTTGAGTTACAGAGAAACAAGAAAATATTTCTAGATCAAGTGTGCCTGATGCCTGAGATTTATATTCACCCCAACCAGACTTGGGATGTTTCACAGAAGAGACTTCAAACTGGTTGGCTCAAATTCACCCTTTCTAGTTTTGCCAAGCCGAAGAGAAGCCTTCTGGGGGAGCTGGTTTAACTACATCATGTCCGTGGGACTCAGGCTTCTAGTTGGTGGTTTGATTTTTCTCTCCCTTTGTTAGAGCCTGGATTTCTTGTAAACTTGAAGATGCTCACTTGAGCTAACACAGGGGTAGCCAGATCAACTTAATTTCCCCGCAGTGGCCTTTCCATGGCTATGACAAAATGCCCGTCAGAGTAATTTAAAGGGTGAAGGGTTCATGACTTCTAGTGGTGGGGAAAGCTTGGTGAAACAACTCAGCTCATGACAGGCCAGGAAGGAAAGAGTAAGAGAGGAAGTGGTCAGACATATGCTACTCACCCCCGAACTGCTGTCAGGGACCTAATTGTTCCAGGTTAACCCTACCTCCCAGTTTTCTAGAACATTCTAAAACTGTATCAGTAGCTAGGACTAGGCACTTATGGAGGAGGAGATAGTACATATTCAGATCTATCACCTACTGAAGCCATTTGGATCATAAAGCTTCTTTGAAGGAAGGGGCACTGGAAATTGAAGGGGACAGTAAGGGAAAAGGGGGGTTCTTTAAGGGCTAAGCTTCATCATACACAAGTACACTGTATACATGCATAAATATGCCATGGCGAATTGCATTATTTTGCAGAAGTGTTACATGCTAATAGAAACAAAAGAGAAGTGGATGGGAAGTCAATGGGCATTAGAAGCCAACAGATGTGGAGCTATGGACTCTGAGGCCCAGGGAGACAATGTCTTGAGACACAGTTGCTTGCCTTTCCTCTGGAAAGTGGGCAGCCTAAGGACTCAGCAGTCTCCAGCCAGGGCCTCAATACCAGGGGAAGCCAGAGGGAAGCTGTCCATCAGGAGGCTGTTTGAGGAGGAAGGATTTGATGATTGGAGCCTGTGCTACCTGCTGCCAGTCTCGATGCTGAGCTGTTCAGTAGGAGGACGGAGATGCATGCTTGGCTTTAATCCGCAGCTTGCTATTTACTAGGTCATTGGCACGTTGCATTTATCTCCCCTAAGCCCAAGATCCCTCTGTAATCAAATAGGGATAAACAAGAGTATCTAAAATATAGATTTGGGGCAAGGATTAAATGAGATTAAGCCTTCGAAGAGCTCAACACAGTTTGGGACACGCAAAGACTCATGGGTGTTTAGAACATGATTTTTATTTTTTTTTGTAACAGGACATGTCAGAGGTCCAGGATCCTCTGTCCATTTCTGGAATGGGTACTGCCAAGAGACACTTCCATTCCTTCCCTCCTCCTTTCCCCCTCCTTCTTCCTTCCCTCCCTTCTTTCTTCCCTCTTTCCCTGCCCCTCCCTCTCTTTCCCCCTCTCTCTCCCTTCTTCTTTCTTCTCTCTCCTTCCTTCCTTCCTTCCTTCCTTCCTTCCTTCCTTCCTCCCTCCCTCCCTCCCTCCCTCCCTCCCTCCCTTCCTTCCTTCCTTCCTTCCTTCCTTCTTTCTTTCCTCCCTCTACTCTAGCAGAGTAGAGAGTCATGGGCTAAACCATGATTTCAAGGGACACATTTCAAGACTTTAGTTTTCTTTTTTACAACCACTCCATCTCCTTCTGGCTTGTGTGTGTGTGTGTGTGTGTGTGTGTGTGTGTGTGTGTGTGTGTTTGAGTGCATGTGGCAATACGTGCATGTTGAGTCCGAATGTCTATGGAGCCTAGTTACAGAGCTGGAGTTTTAGGTGGTTGTAAGGCACCTGACGTAGGTGCTGGGAATCAAACTCAGGTTTTCTGGAAGAACAGAATCTGGTTTTTTTGTTTGGTTTTGTTTTATACTACTGAGCTATATCTCTAGCCCTAGTTTTTGGCAACTGTTTCTCTGTCTGTCTGTCTGTCTGTCTGTCTGTCTCTCTCTCTCTCTCTCTCTCTCTCTCTCTCTCTCTCTGTCTCTCTGTCTCTCTCCCTCTCTCTGGAAGACACCTCTCTTTCTCTCTCTCTCTCTGTTTCTTTTCTTCATTTTCTCTTTCTTTCTTTCTTTCTCTTTCTTTCTTTCTTTCTTTCTTTCTTTCTTTCTTTCTTTCTTTCCTTTCCTTTCCTTTCCTTTCCTTTCCTTTCCTGCTAAAGGCATCCAGATTTGCCACCAAGGAAACAGTCCCTCTTTACCTTTCAGTTTGGTTTGAGTGGGGACATGTGACTCATGCCTGGCCAATCAGTATTCTTCTGTATTTGGGGATTCTGGCCACCGAGATTAATTTATGAATAGAGCAGGTACTCACACAGGTACAAGGAAACAAGCGTCTTTAGGAATTCCAACAGCACTGGAATCTAGGGCGAGATGGTCTAGGCCTCTATTGGACATTTTAACACCATGAGAGGAGAGGCTGGCTGGGCACAGAGCCAGTTTGAGAAGGGGAGAGAAAGCAGATCTCGATGGCATCCTTTGGGCCCCTGGATCCAGTGGTACCAGAAGCTGGGCATGTCTTGAACACAAGTCTTCAGTTGTTTAAGTCACTTTGAGTGAGGGCACCTTTCTGTTGCCACAAAAGCAGTCTTAACTGCCACAGTGGTTAAAAGCGAGACTTGTAATCTGCCCCCAATCCCTGTCTAAAGACAACATATATTTGTTCCTAAAACCAGACACTCGTGCTTGGATTACTGGCTGGTCCTTTCTGTCTGGCTGAACTTGGGCAAGCCATTCCAACTCCCTTGGCCTCTGTGCTCTCGTTTGCAAAGTCTGGCTAGGTGCCGCTTAACTTACAGGGCTGCATTATGAATGAAACGAGAGCTGTGTGAAGCAGAGAGCACAGCTGTGCACAGATGTGAATCACTGCTCCGATGCTCTAGTCGGGCATCATTACTCTTCCTAACACTCAGGGGAGCATCAGGCACACACAGTCTGTGGATATGGTCGTGGACTTGATCATTTCTGTTACAAACAGAAGTGAGGCCTGGTGAGATGGTCCCGTGGGTTAGAGGTATTCTCCATGCAAGCCTGACCACTTGTGCTTTATTTTCAGCGGCCACACAGTGGAAGGAAAGAAGCAACTCCACTAACTTGTTCTCTGACCTTCACACATATGCTGTGGCACACATGACACATGAATCATTGTCATATACACACATATACACACATATATATATACATACATACACACATATACACACACACTACACACACACATACACACATACACTCACACACCACATACACACATACACACATATATACATATATACTCATATACATAAACATACACACATATACACAAATACACACATATATACACATACACATATATGCACACATACACACAAACACACATACATATACATACACACATCTATACATACACACATATACACAAATACACACATACCACATGCACACCACATACACACATATGCATACACAACACATACACACATATATACCCATATATATACACACACATATGCACATATACACTCACATACATACACATATACACAAATACACACATATACACACATACACACATATGCACACATACACACACATACACACATATGCACACATACATACAGAGATACACATACATACATATATACATACACACACATACACACATACACACATACACACACACACACACACACACACACACACACACGCACACACACTGATAATATATTAGAAAAAAACAGAAAAGGCCCAGAAACTCCATGTCTAAAACATTCTCAGCCTCAAATTAATGAATAAATCATTTGAGGTATATATTGGCTTATGAAATCTCATTGTGAGGAATTATTTTTTACTTTGTACTTTAGCATATGTGTGTTTTTCCTTCATGTGTCTGTGCATCATGTGTGTGCCTGGTGCCCACAGAGGCTAGAAGAGGGCACTGGACCTCCTGGAGCTAGAGTTACAGATGGTTGTGAGCTGCCATGTAGGTGTTAGACATCAAACCTGGGTCCTCTGCAAGAGCAGTCAGTGCTTTTAACTGCTGAGCCATCTCTTCAACCACACATATATATATCCATCTCTTCAACCGCATATATATATAAATCAAATTTATGTGATTATCTTATATTAGCTCAAAGGTAACATCTATGATAAAAAGGTAACAGCTCAGGACATGTGATTTTTTTTTTACCCATGGTGTCAGAGAATTTCACTTCTTAGTTATAGAATGCATACTGCTGGCATTCATTCATTCATTCATTCATTCATTCATTCATTTTCTTGGATAATAGTTTTAGATTCCCAGTGTGCATCAAGTGCTATTCAAATCTAAAGGTCAGCCAACATAAATCACCTACTTTTATAAACAGCAGACAATGAAGGGACAGAAAATAAGCAACAGATGAACTCACAGATAACTTCAAACAGCGCTAAGTGCTAGAAATGATGATAAATGGGATCACAGGGTGTGCGTGGCATCTGTAGTTTCCCAAAGACATGGCATCACGGTGTAAGGGAAGGATGTGAGTCTTCTGGACAAACTGAGCGAAGGCCTGGGATACATTTACTTAACAATGCTTGCAGACATATGGCTTAGGCTAGAAGAAAGGGATTCCTGGGTCAAAGGTATTGCTTTTAGTTGTTGGTTTTATTTTTTTTTTCGCTTGTTTGTTTGTTTGTTTGTTTGTTTCTGAGTGAGAGGCTTGCTACTGTAGCAATGCTTGAAGTCATTATATAGCCCAGGCTAGCCTCATGCCTCATGCATATAATTCTCCTGCCTCTACTACCCAAATGCTGAGGTTAGAGTTATGTGTGCCAGGCCAAAAGAGGTTGTTAATTTGTGTGTTTGTTTACATGAATGAAATGCTTTTAGAAGTCAGAAGTTACCTAGTGTGGTGGTTTGAATATGCTTGGCCCAGGGAGTGGCACTATTAGGAGGTGTGGCCTCGCTGGAGGAAGTGTGTCACTGTTGGGGTGGGCTTTGAGACCTTCCTCCTAGCCATGCGGGAACTAGTTTTCTCCTGTTTGGCTTAGGAACAAGATGTAGAACTTTCAGCTACTCCAGAGCCATGACTACCTGGATGCTGCCATGCTTCCTACCTTGATGATAATGGACTGAACCTCTGAGCTGGTAAACCAACCCCAGTTAAATGTTGTCCTTTATAAGAATTGCCTTGGTCATGGTGTCTGTTCACAGCAATGCAACCCTAATAAGACACCTAGAAATGAAATTACAGGCAGTCAT
Organism: Arvicanthis niloticus; assembly: GCF_011762505.2. Classification (NCBI taxonomy): domain Eukaryota; kingdom Metazoa; phylum Chordata; class Mammalia; order Rodentia; family Muridae; genus Arvicanthis; species Arvicanthis niloticus. The sequence goes on from NC_133432.1 coordinate 18,371,850, forward strand.
GCACCTTCCAGTGGGAGTGCTGGGTCCTCGTCAAGCGTAGCCGGTGCTTTTAACTATGGAACCATCCTTCCTCACAGGAAGTTCACACTTGAGCCTATAAGAGGGTGCAGGAAAAAATTTCCTTGATAGCAGAGAGAGAGAAAGAGAGAGAGAGAGAGAGAGAGAGAGAGAGAGAGAGAGAGAGAGAGAGAGAGAAAAAGAGAGAGAGAGAGAGAGAGAGAGTATGAGAGAGAGAGTCAGTCTCAGGCATGGCCGCAGATGAACTGGCCTCTCATGGAGCCTTTACGGAAACTTCGTGATACCTGGTTCATGTCTCCAAGCCCGTCCCAGCTGCTCCTGTACTATTTGCTGAAAGGCAGAATATTGGCTAATTTCTTATGGTAATACCCTTGATCAAGACAAAAGCCCTTAATTGAATAAGCGATTATCTTTGAAATGATCAGGACACACAGAGGCATAGCAAATGACTTTGCTGATGGCTCTTAGCTGGAACCATCGGCTGTCTTGGTCTTGGGTATGAAATGATTACCCTAATAGATATGCTATTAGCTCTCTGCTCACCCAACTGAGTCTTGGTCACTGTAAAGGTCTGGGGAAGGTCCTGCATTCAGGGATCTGCTGAGCTCGGAAGACAGGTGTCTCAGTTCAGAGACACAGCCGTAGTCAAGAGGAGACATCGGTTCAGTCCAATCGGACCTCTTCAGAGAAACCCAGATCTTCATTTTTTTTAAATGAGTTATCTCTTAAGTTTTGCATATTTATAAGTAACTCAACCTTTTAGGAATGGCAATATGGTCACAACAAAATACACCTGTCTCACTGTGATGTCCCCTTGAGTGTCCAGTTTACGGCTACTGATCATGGGCTTTCCTGGTCCTCTCATGGGTCAGTGTGTAGGAGGAGGATGTAGTAGTGTGTGTATTGGGAGCTCAGCCCCAGATCAAAGGTCATGCTCATGTTCTGGGTATCTTTTCTTTCAGACCACACTCCTCATCCTGCCCAGTGACATAGGCTGAAGCAGTACAGAGTGTCCTTGCCTCCACTTGTCTCTTTACTTGGGACTGGCCAACGGGGGTCTCTAGCAACAGACACAAGAGAGAACGAGGCATGGAGACACTCCCTGGACTGTCACTCTAGGTGGAAGGATCCTTTCTCTCCAGGGCATTGATGCTGACCAGTGTCCCCACTGTATGCATGTCTCTCTGGCCAAGCACATCATCTCCTCAGAACTGACAGCGGAGAGGTCTCCTCAGCTGATCCTCATGTCCTTCCCATACCTATTCATCATAATCTAGTTGATAGATCCAATCAAGTATCTCTTTCCTTTATTTCTGGGACCTGGAAAACATAACTGGTTGGTGGCGTCCTAAGAGGTCAACTCCACTTCTCTAGAGCATCTCACCTCTGCTCTCCAATTTCCTTTCCTCTCTCCTCTTCCCCTCTTTATTTTCCCCTCCTCCCTTCCCTCCTCTTCTGTGTCTTCTCACTAAAGACTCCATCCATATTAAAGCTGTATTGTGACCATTCACTCAGTGAGTCTAAAATGGATCTCCTCCTGCTTCAATTCCTAGGATTCTCCAAATTTAGCCTCCCCACTCCCCACATCCAGATCACCCATTGGACACCAAGATGGACCTACTAAGGTAACATGGACCCAATCACCCTGCAGTTGACTCCTGCTCTACAATTAGAACCTGAGGCCCATGACAACCCAACTGTATGACCAACCTCCGAGTTCAGCTCTGCCTCTCAATCCTGAACATTTTTTATTCATCTTGATGCTCATCCAGCAGCCTTAAGATCGTCAACCTATCCCTACTTCCTGGATGAAAACTTTCATGGCTGTGGCCACACTATATAACCAAGCTCAAAGTCATAGGAGTTCTAAGATCCAGCCCCCTTTGTCTTTGATGGTGTGCTCTTCTAATGTTCTCTCATTATCTTACTCTGACACCAGTTGCTTCAATTGTCATTTACACTGAACGGAGCTGGCATTTCCAGCTTGCTCCTTTTTTTTTTTCATTCCCCCTCCATTCTTTCTCTTCTCTTCTTCCTCCTCGCCATCACTGTTTCCCACAACAAGATCTCATCTACCCCAGGCTGACCTCCAATCCTCTGTCTTCACCCAAAGATGACCTTGGCCTTGATGCTTCTGCCTTTACCTTCCCAGGGCTGGGATTATATCACATATCAACACATCCAGTCTTACGTAATGCAAGGGGTCAAACCCAGGGATGTGTGCACACCGGGCAAGCACTCTACCAACAGAGCTATAGCCACGACCCCTTCTATTATTAAGCTACCTTCTGACCTCTGCATCCCTGGCTCTCTCCTCTGCTCAGGCCTCAGGTCACAGACTGTCACTTTCAGATAACTTTCAGATGACCTAGACTAAATTGATCCTTACGATCACAATCTTTATGTGCTTTATGTACTTAGTGTGACATTTTGTCCTCCTTTCTCCAATGGAGAAAGAATCAATCCTCCCTCTCTATGCCCTCCCCCATATTTCTATTGTCCTAGTTCAATTGTCAATCATGTGAGAGTAGGGAATCTTAACAGTCTCAGCTCTGCTTTTCTCCAGTTTAGAATAATGCTTGTAGATAGTTACTATTGAATGGATGGATGAATTATGGAATGAATGAATGAATGAATGAATGGACTACTGAATGAATGAATCCATCTGCTGATCATGAGGCACAGCTAGAGAATACAAAAGTGAAACCACAAATTGAGCAGGGGACCTGTTAAAATAGGGCAACGAAGAACAGAGAAAGGTCATCCGGAGACCTCCGTATTTAATATGAAATATTAATATTAAGCTTTAATTTCTCTTGTCTGTCTTAGGATCTGTTCTGCTGCCCTCCCCTCTCAGACCCACTGTCTTGGGGAATCGCCATGCCTCATAATTCCATCTGAGTTAGTTGTAGCATTTTTCAGAGCAGAGGCTGGTCTAATTGTGCATGTTGGATGCAGAGGTAGCATCTTGTTAGTAAAGGCAATGTGAAAACAGGGCTCCGGGTACTGCCTGCCACTCAGTGATAGATGGAGATAAGATTGAGGGTCCTGAAAGGAAGGCACTGTTGTGAGCTGGAGGGCAAGGGCTGTGTCTGATAAAGCAGTGATAAGGACAGTAAACTCCCACTGGGACAATCCATCGACCCACTTTGGAAAAGACCCCAGGCTAAAAGGAAGGGTCTCCTCAGAATCTGATAAGCCCTGGATTTTCAGGGTCACCATCTGTTAAGGGTCAAATCCATCAATGGGTCGTTTCCCGTATACAGATAAGAGTGTTCAGCATCATTTTGTCTTCCCACTTCACCAGCAAATGCTTTATCCTCAGCATCTCTGCTAGGAAGTTAAGTGTTGTCAGGACCAGGTCCTTCTAACCAAAGCTAAAGAGCTGTATTCAAACCAGACACCTAGGCCCATAGGCTGGTCTGGTTGTCATAGAAACCCTTCAGCACACTGGGTACCATTTGTTGTTTACACCATCAAAACTCAGGATGTCAAATAGGATTCCTGGAAAATGAAACTACTTAGTGTATCCTGGAGCCCCCTACATCTTTAGGCAGGTGGTAGAGGCCTCATCACACTTTCCCTTGAAAACTCACACCTCAGTGTGTGTCCTTTCAGATGCTATTACCTCCCCAAGCTCCAACAAGGGATACCAGGTGGAATGGAGTTGCATATTTGCAGGATCTCAGCGCTGGCCTTGGAGGGGGTGTTTTATTACATCCTTCATGGTCAAATCTCATGCTTCCTGAGGATGTGAGTTTGTGTCTAGGAGATGTGTGGAGCACCCGCATCAAGTTACCAACACAAAAGACAGTTATTTTTATCTTTCTTTCTCTATGCACTTGGCCTCTAAAATCTTCCATCAACAGAAGGCTGAAACAGTTTCAAACTACTGTTCGTCTCCCAGTGTGGTCACATGTCAAAATATTATCATCTCTCTGGGACCCATCACAGATAATTACAGTTGTGAAAAGTTGAACTTGTATTTTGTTAAGAAATGATTGTTGTGGGGGTCTCTCGCAGAGATGCCCACGGGCTCTGATTTTTTGCTAGGTGGGGAGGTGTGTTTGCCATTCGTGGTGGCTCTCTGTGACTGTGGCCTCAAAAGACTTCATTTCGGAGTGCAGAGTCAAAACAAAACAAAAAAAAAATCAAAAAATAAAACCAGTGTTTTCTAATGTAGCGCACACGCACATAGAGATTTCTGTCTTTTGGAGTGCTTCTCCCCGAAGCACTTAGCTTTTAAGTAAATCTTGTGAAGCTGATTTGAAAGGAAAGATCAGGGGCTGTTTTCCTGAGACTGAGTGATGTTAGGGGCCAAGAAAAGATTCTCAGACAAGCTGCTATAGGGGGAGGCCAGTTTCCTTTAACAGGCTTTACAGAAGACTAATCTCCAGCTTTGTAACCAAAAGCTAAAAGCAGGACCAGAACCCTTTCCCATCTCCTGTGAAGGACATACCTCAGGGGGGCTATGTTTTGGTAAAATGGGGTCCGCTGCACATTCAGTCCTCTGGGTATGGCATGGCTCTTGCCATTATCTGTGATTATGTGCATGACGCCTTCAAAAGACCAGGCTCACTAATGTTCCACTGCAGGAGAGGTGCACGCAAGGCTAATAAAACTCTGTGTCTTCCCTAAGGTATATAAGCTGTTAACAACTGAGGGGATGGAGGGAGGCTCCTTAGTTGTGGATCTAACCATTAAACGCTCATGCTCCTATAAGTAACCCCCTATCCATCCTCTTGTAGGTTACCCCAATAAGTTCATTGGTTCATCAAGTCACACATGGAATCATTTATTGGCTGATCAGTGCCCTCTATATCTGAGATGAACAGAAATAGACGCTACAGGAAGAAACGTCACAAAACAGGAGGCAGAATGCCAGGGGGTACCATATCTCATGAATGGTGATACAAGAAGAAATAATCACTCAGGTCACATGACACTTTGTTATATCATGTATGGCTCTGGACCATGTAGTGACCATTTCCCTGGGGCTGGCTGGCAATGCAGCATCCAGGCTGACTCTTGACCTGCCCAGTAGAAACTGTTTCAGTAGATTTTCAGGGAGTTCACATGTACACTGACTGGGTCTGAGAATTCCTGCTGGGGCTAGCCTGCATGTCGGGCTATCAGTAAGGCCTGACTACAATTCCAGAGGATCACATACAGGCCTCATTAGATGAATTCACTGGAAACATGATTACTGAAGGTCATAATCTGAAACTACAGATTTTCCAATGTGCTCCTGTGAGATGTTTAACAAATTGGATTTTTCTTTACTCTGGAGACACAGTTCTGCAGGTTGTTGTTATGGAAGAAGCATCCTGAACTTAAACTCAGCCCTGCCTTACATACAAGAGAGCCCTTCTTCCCTCTGGTGTGAATTCCATGGCCATGGAGGGTGGGTGGTGAACCGGGAATGGCCAAATGCCACCGAAATGAGGGCAGGTTTGTGGGCACCCGTGTTTAAAAGCAGCTGGGAGAATCTTCCTTCTCTGCCTCTGCACACCACAAAGACCCTTCTCTCCCAAAGCTGTTAGTTCTGCTGGGATCTAGCTCAGTGCTATCATGCTTCCCTATCCTGTACAAGCTCTGGGTCCCACCCCCCAGCATTGCAAGGGAGCAAGATGCTGCTGGTCTTTCAAAAGGATGGAAAGGAAGGTGGTGCCTGCTCTTCTCAGAGATGTCTCTGCATCCAGATACTGGGGTCTGGCATATCTCAGATAGGGCAAGAAGCAGATAAGGGTTAGTATGGTGGTTCTCAACCTGTGGCTCACGACCCTTGTGGGGATGAGGGTTGAGTGACCTTTTCACAGGGGTCACCTAAGACCATCAGATAATATACATATTTACATTATGATTCATAATGGTAGCAAAATTACAGTTATGAAGTAGCAATGATAATAATTTTACAGTTGGGAGTCACCACAACATAGGGAACTGTAGTAAAGTGTCTCAGTGTTAGAAAGGTTGAGAACTGCCAGGTTAGTAAATGGATATTACCTTAAAATGACACAGAATGACATCTGACCTCTTCTACTACAAAGAGGTGCTGTGAGATTGCGTGCTAATAGTCCTAGTATCTATGAGGCTGAGGCAGGAGGACTGTTTGGAGTTCAAGGCAAGTATGGACTGCATACTAAGAATCGATTTCAAATGTTAGAAAGAGGGGAGGGTGGCTGGAGAGATGGCTTGGTGATTAAGAGCATATACAGCTGCTCTTGTAGAAGACCTCTGCTTGGCTACTAGCATCCATATGGCATATCCACTTGTAACTAGTTCCAGGGGACCTGTTGCCCTCTTCTGGCCTCTGCAGGTACTGCATGTACATGGTTCATATAAACTCACACAGGCACACGTACATATATACATAAATATTTTTTAGAAAGTGAAAAGGGGTATCCTGGAACTGTTAACCTTATAACACATTTGTTGGTAGCTTGTCCTAAACAATAGTAGTAGAAAAGGTAGTGTAAAATTCCTTTATAAACGTGTTTATTGATCAGGCTAAGTCTACTTCAAAAAAAGACCATTAAGCTTATTGCAGAAATAGCAATAGAGCACTGCCAAAACTTGAGATGGCTTTACGTATAAATATAAAGTTAGGCCATAGCGCTAAAGCAGAAATATATTCCTTACTGCCGAGCATTGGCATGGTTCTTAGTTACCTTCTCACCCTGGAAAGGGACTTGAAACATAATTTATATGCTCAGAGAACCCCCGCCCTCTTCTGGAGCTCAGATACACAAGATAAATCACTTTAGGCAAAGAGAGGGGGCAGCTCAAATGTTCCATGTCAGGGGAGGAAGACCCTGTACTGTCGCATGCTGGTCCAGCATCTGCTTTCTGGTCTCTCTCAGGTGAGATGCGGAAGCCTGGCTTGAAGGTGAACGTGCTGGATAGTTTTGTGTCAACTTGACACAAGCTGGAGACACTTGGGAAGAGGGACTCTTTTGAGAAGATTCGCCCTTAAGATCTTTCCGTGGGCAAGACCTTAGTGCAGTTTCTCAATTAGTAATTTAGGTGGAAAGGCCCAGATTTTCTCAGCCTTGGTGGGGGTGGGGTGGGGTTTGCCACCCCTGGGCAGGCAGGCCTGAGTTGTGTAAGAGAAAAGCTGAACAAGCCATGGGGAGCAAGCTAGTAAGCAATGCTCCTCTTTGACCTCTGCTTCATTTCCTGCCTCTGAGTTCCTACTCTTAGTTTCCTCCTGACTCTCTTAATGATGGACAATGCTGTATAGCTTGGAACAGTGAAATAAACCCTTTCTTACCCAACTTGCTTTTGGGCATGGGGTTTCATCACAGCAATAGAAACCCTAAATAAGTCAGTAAGGATGTTATGGACTCCGGAGGAACAGCTATTTGAAATGGCAAGATTGAGTCCCACAAAGAGATGGGAATAGGGTAATTTTATTGGACAGGGGTGGGGGTGGGGTTACTCTAGTGGCAGACCTTTGTGATCATCTTATTAGAGGCCCAGGTGAGCTTTAAAAGAGTAACCGTGACTTGAAAGTAGGGGAGGAATGGGGTCTGCTTATCCCCAGCTGCAAGCTGGTCTTGTTTACCAGGAAGCCAGGTTCTTATTGCACACCCTGCCTCCTCTCTTCAGATACACAATTTTCTTTAGGAAAAAGGATTTGTCTTCTGGTAACACCAGTTATCGATGGCTAGATCCCATCCTCGCTCAGCCCAAATGATGCATGCCCCTTTCTGGCCCCTAAAAGAAAATTTCAAAGATGAGTCCTCGCAAGAGAACGATATGAATGTATCCCATCGGCCACATTGGCTATGTGGAATTTCTCCTGGTATTGTTACTCCGAAGAGAAACTATTTGCTGTCCGAAGCACAATTTTGTTGAATAGCAGCCTTTGGGGAGGGGGACTTTTATCAGGGATTCTAAACACTATACTATCAAACATGCGTTTGGAACCATTTTTTTTTTCAGATAGATTTCAAGGGCGCTTATGATAAATCCATGAAAAGAGAGCTACTTACAAGCCAGGGATTTATGGAATTTGCTGGTTATTTGTGTCCCTTCTTTTGTCAATAGCATTAAGATCTGATGTTTGTGCGGGATTATCCACTGACCCGGATCTCGTCGAGCTATCAAAATCTGCTTCTCAGATAAATTTGTGCAGGCTCCCGATATTTTTATCAGCTCCAGGCATGCCACAACCCTGTGGAGGAGGCTTTTTGAATCTTCTCTGAACACCAGAGGAAAGTGAACACAAACCATTGCCCATTTTTCCTGACCGTTTTTCAACAATTCCCAAGTGATTATTGTCTAAGAAAGTGCAGTTACAAAGTCCCTGGTTTCTTACCAACTTTTAAAGCAAAATGGCATGTCATTTGTTTATCTAACGCACTGCCCTGAGATTTAACTGTGAGGCCCAAATGATGTATTGTTCACCATTCAACAGCATGCTCCAGAGAGTCCACGCTTCATTATGCAAAATCAAAGCCATTGCTATTCACTTGAACGAGTCTCTGGGGCATCAGTGGCAGGTGCCCTCCGTGACTGGCTGCAAGGCTGTCAGTGTCCCACTGATGGAGACTTCAAAGCAAGAAAATGACTCAACTAAGTGCCAAGTCCTGCAGGAAGAGATGCTAATTCGACCTAGAGGGTAGCAATTCCAAAGCCAGCAGCCCACAGACTGAGAGGGGTCCAACCATGAAAACCTGTACACTTCAGTATCTTAGAGCAAGGTGCAGCAGGCAGGAGATGGGGGACCTTGGAAACAAGTCTGACATCCTTTATTTTATTTTTGGCTGTAGTGGTTTGTTTGTGTATGCTCATGTGTCTTTTTAAAAATATTTTGTTTCTAATTTTATTTTTAATACTGTCTGAGCATGTATGTGCATGCGCCATGAATTAGGGAGTGTCCCATGAGTGCAGTTGTCCATGGATGCAAGAAGGGGTCATCAGGTACCTTAGAGCTGGTTATTAGCTACTCCATATGGGGGTTGAGTTCAAAGCTTGGGTCCTATAAGAAAGCAGTAGTGTTCTTAACCACTGGGCCCTCTCCGTAGCCACCTATCTAGTTAAGATTTCCCCTCCCTCACCACAAGATCCATATGTAAGATATTTGCATCCATTTAAGCTTCTTACTGTTATTTTGAAAAGTGAGATATGAGGTATCTCTGTTTTATTACAAACCTTGCCTGTTATCACATGAAATTTCAACACTACATTTCTCAAGGATAGAAAAGGACACAGTTCCAGTGATAGTTTTGAATGCTTGTAAAAAAAAAAATGATTTAAAAAACCCTTCCCCACCTCTTTATCGACGCTATCAAGAATTTGAAAAGAACGTTTTACAGAGAGGTGATGTAGTTGTTTCAGGCACACAACCAGATAGCTAAAAGTCGTGTTCAGGCATGTGAGCTCACCATTCTCATTAAAACCTGTTCTCTTAAACAAGATTGAATTTGAACGTTAGAAACAAACTTAATGTCGAATATAGTTCTTCACTGCCAGTACTGTGTGTGTGTGTGTGTGTGTGTGTGTGTGTGTGTGTGTGTTTTCTTATTGTCATCACGTAATATTAAGAAACATGGCTGGGCCTGGTGGTACAAGCCAGTAACCCCAGCTATTCAGAGGGCTGAGGTAGGAGGATGGCAAAGAAGGTCTGTGTAGGCTGCAAGGTGAGTTCAAAACCAGCCTGAGTAACTTAGTTAAATCTTATCTAAAAAAGAAAAAAAGAAAAAAGAAAGGAAAGAAACAGGAAAAATGCTACTTTTTATCTGAGGGTATAAGGATAAGTATTCAAAATACAGTTAAAAAATTACGTTATTATTTTTTAAAATGACAGTAGGAGGTTCTTTCTCCTCCAGAGTCCCTGACCTTACCAGCTGTGCATAGTCGGCTATGTTTACAGTATTGGAGAAGGAGTCCCTCTGCCTGAGCAGACCTTAAATGCAATAAGACAGCTGTTGGTTACCCTGGAGATAAAAGTGCCACTGGTGCTTCAGTGGGGGATAGCTTGCTAGGCTGGTCCTGTGGCGCTCTGGGGGCTTTTCGACTGGGCAGGATTGTTTACTGCTTTCCTCCCTTGGCAGATTTTTCTCCCACGGCTTCTTCCAATGGCTGCCTAAATAAGACCAGCACAATGACAATACCAGGTGATGTGCCAGTGTCCCTCGATGAAGAGCTACAGGCAATCAATAGATACTTAGGGAAGGGAAATGAAATTTCTCCGAGGATGAGTCCCATGAGAAGTTATCCAGTCCCAAGAGGTCATACCTCAACACAGAGACATGCCAGCAACACTAAACGTGTGCATGTACGTGTGTGTGCGTGCATATAACAATAATAATTAAAGACGAGATCATGAATTTGAGGAGGGGGGACATAAGAGGTGTTGAAGAGGGAGAGACAAGTAGAAATGATTTAAATGTAATATTCTTGTGTGATACTCTAAAGACCTAAAAATTTTAATTTGAAAAAAACTAAATAAAAGAGGGCTGGGGATGTAGCTTAGTAATAGAGTGCCTAGACACACACACACACACACACACACACGTACACACATGAGCACACACACGCTCTATACATATACATATACACAAATACATATGGATGGATGTATATATGTATATAGTCATCTCTTGGCCCGAGAACGATGCATGCATATGTCCCCCCAGGCCTTCCCAGGTCATGCTGCATTATCCCTGCTTGTGCATCTAAGGTCAATGGAAACACCCAGAGCAGTTAACTAAAGAAGGGGAGGTGTGAGTTCAGAGTCAGTGGCAATGACATTGGATGCTCTCCCACACTGCCTTAGCCAGTCTTTCTTCTGAATCATAGCTGCACTTGGCTACAGGAAAAGACACAGGTCTTGACTGCCCCAGGGTCAAGTGGCCACTCCACTGCCCCTGGTTTTCTCTTTAGGAAGCAAGCAGGAGCCCACACTCCTCCAAGGGGCCCCTCCATTATGAAGAGCTACTAAGGGCTTTGCCTCCAGGAGGACTTAAGAGAATCTGGCTTTAGGGGGAAAAAAAAGCCATGTAGATTTTATAATGAGATTTTAAAGTATGTCACGAGACAGTGACTTTATAAGTGGCAATTAGGATTTAATACCTTGAATTAGCCATTGTGATTCATGTATATCTTATTAATTAAAATATCGCCGTATCCTTTTCTCTTCTTGTCCCCCGCTGTATCTTTCATCAATAGGAATAATGAAAAAATGAGTAAACTGTTGCTCTTTAGGAACTTAACAAAAAGTATATTTGTTTTTATAAAATCAAAACCAAAAACAAAACAAAGAAAACCAAAAAACCACTTAAGAAACTTGTACTGCGCTAGGGAAAAGGCTCAGTGGGTAACTGAGGACCTAGCTTGATCTAGCATCCACATTAACGCCACGCTTGGTATTGTGTGCTTGTAATCTCTGTATGTTGGAGGCTGAGACAGGAGGATCTCAAGGCTCACTGGCCAGCCAGCTTAGCCTCCTTAACAAATTCCAAGTCAGTGAGAGAACATGTCTCAAAAGATAAAACAAAGGTGGAAGGTAGCCGAAGAGTGACAGCTGAGGCTGTGCTCCTGCCTCCACATGCATGTGGCTACGGGCACACAGATATGTATCAACATTCACACATGCGTGCACACATGTGGTAAGGGGTTAACAGAAAACAGGGCATGCATCCTGCTCATTAATTTGTGGCTGAATATTTTGGCTGCTTTGATGAGATGTCACTTTCTCTGTGCTGTTGACATGGGAGGACACACAAACACACACACACACACACACACACACACACACACACACACACACACACACACACACGTGCGCACATGCACCAGGATAGGGATAGGTAAGACATACCAGTCTGTATAGGCAGAGGGATCTGCAAACACCCCCCAGAGGCTTCAGCCATCTGTTCCCAAGAAGCATCTTAACCTGTGCAGTAATTTCTGGTTTGACAAGAGAGCCCAGAAATCCAGAACTTTATTAAACAGCCAGTGTTAAAAACTTAACAATGAAATGTAATTAAAAGCAAAATACAATACCTTTGTGTAATCTAAACACAACATCTGTGACCCAGGGGACAGCAGCCTGTGTTTTTTTATTTAAAAGGAGGTGTCACCGTCATCTAGAAGTACTTAAGAAGGACCCTCAGGAAGCAGGACACTTGTGGGTGATGGTCTGTCCTCAGCATCCTGTGGAGCACTGGCCCAGCAAGTGCAGCTCCCTAGGGACTGATGAAGCAGTGGGTACGGAGAGACATTAGTGTCCAACTTCACAGAAGCTTTAGAAATAGGGACATTTTATTCAGGAGAAGGTGGAAAGTCAGCTCCTAGTGATGCTTGAGAAGCCACTGCTGACATTTAAACTTAGAATTAAAAGAAACAGAGAGATGGCTCAGTTACTAAATGCCCTGGATGCTCTGGCAGAGGACCTGGGTTTAGTTCCAAGCACCCACTAGGAGTTCACAACTGTCTGTAACTCTAGTTCCAGTGGATCCAACTCCCCCTTCTGGCCTCTGTGGGTACTGCAAATATGGCGCACAGACATACAGGCAAGCAAAGCACCAATAGGCGCAAAATACAACTTTTTTAAAATAAATAAAATTCTTTTGAAAGAATAGGAAAACATAGAAGGCAGGCTGTACACTGCTTAGAAAGGGGCTCTGACAATTCTCTAATATTTCTCTCTTTCTCTGTCTCTGTGGTGTGTGTGTGTGTGTGTGTGTGTGTGTGTGTGTGTGTGTTCGTGCGCGCATGCGTGCGTGCGCGCGCTGACAGGATTTCTCATTAACCTGGGACAGACTGAGTAAACAAGGTAGGCCAGCTAATGGTCTCTGGAAACCTCCATGTGTTGGCCCCAGTACCTGGATTAGAAACACACGGTACCAGATCCAAATATTTTATGGGTTCCCTGGAAGGAACTTAGGTCCTCATACTTATAAGATACTCTACCATCTGAGCTATCTCCCTGGCCTCTAGCTACATGCTATAATATCTGGTATCTTTGACTTCATTAAGCATTTGTATTGTGTGTGTGTGTGTGTGTGTGTGTGTGCATGGCATGGGTATGGAGGTCAGAAGACAACTTTCATGAATGACTTTTCTCTGTATACACCCATTGGTCTTAGAGATTGAACTTAGGTTGTCAGGCTTAACAGCAATTGCCTTGCAATCTTGCTGGCCCTAATTTGATTTGGGGGTTGGGAATCCAAAACTTATAATATTCTTAGATGGGAAGCTTTCTAAAAAGTTATGTTTATTTATTCATTTCTGTATTCATATGTGTGGGCATGTGCTTGAGTGGAAGTCAGAGGACCATGTGTGGGAGTTGGTTCTCTCCTTCCACCATGTGGATCCTGGGGAATCGAACTCAGGTCACTTAGGCTTGGCAGGAAACACCCTTACCTGCTGAGCCATCTTGCTGGCCCCGATGAAAGTTTTAAATAACAGATTCACAGGGAATTAAAGTTCTCAAAGGCATCCACACACGGGGACCTCCACCCTTCCTAAACACAGACAGTTTCATCTCTACAGAAAAACAAAACAAAAACAAATAAGCAAAACCAACAAACAAAACCATGAGAAACCATGAGAACATTCTGTCCCTGCTTTCCTCCAGAACTGCCTCATGACAAAGGCAGGTCCATAATGGCCAAGCATCCCCCAGTGACCATCTCATTTTCATATGGCCGTGTGTGATTTGCTTCTAAACGACGTGACTTTATCAAAGATGGTCATCCCGATAAGCCCATCTTCTCTGAAGTTACATCCGTTTATGTGGCTTGGATTAATTTTCCCGGTGTTAAAGTGCAAACGAGGCTCATAAAAAAACGACACGTTGACTTCTGCCGAGAGTGATGTTCGGTTTATGAGGAATGGCCGCATAAATGAAAATTAGCCCGGAGACAATGTTAATTACACTCTATCAATTAGGAGGACGTAATTGAATCACTCATTTCACAGCAAAGAAAAACCCTGCTGGCTCCAAAAAGGAAACTATAGTATTTAACGCTCTAATTAAAGCCTCTGACTGAAGCTGAGTCGAGAAGAATATACAGTAGAGACAGGAATGATGAGCATCTTCTTATCGATTCTTCCCTCCGTGCCTTCAGCTCTCCGATTTGCTCGTAGATACGGGATGAGAGGCACTACAGACAAGTGGGCTGCCGTCAGGTAAAAGCTTTGATCTGCGTAGTTCCCATGAATCTATCCTGGGAACACAGGAAGCCGGCTTACGATTGCAGACGCACCTTGAAACAAAGTGACCGTGTTTACAGTAGATTCATGTAACAGTAGGATTAATTCGGCATATACAGGAAGGGAAAAACAGATTATTCTATTGCCCTCCACCCCCACCCCCGGGGTCTTGTGCCATGCAGACCACATGCTATTTGCTCCACTGCAGAAACTGGGGTCCCTACTAAGATGGTTAATGGTGTCTGCTGTGTACATAGATGCCCACTTCCTGGGGTCCTGAATGTTGACGATGGGGTGGCCTTAGCCCTGACTTCTTTGGGGTTTTATCAGTGATCTAGTCTCTGTCCTCTCTGAGGACAGACAGCATCTTCTCGTCACCTATGTGGCAGACAACGGCACTTAATTCATATCGTCAGAAAAAAACGGGTCTGTGGCATTCCCTCCACCCAGTCTGCATGCACTGAGAGATCTCACAGTATCCATGGTTCTTCTTGGGTCACGTGACCACCTGTGATGGTTGACATTGACCATAAACTTGACAGGATCAAGAATCACTTAGAGAATACACACCTCTGGGCATGTTTGTAATAGAACTTCTATATTTAATTAACTGAGGTAGGAAGATCCACCCCAAATGTAAATGTTTGTCCATGTCACCCCGAGGAAAGGATTACAAAAGAAATGTGGATTACCCGCCTCTCAGGAATTGCCACTAGCTGGTGGAGGTGACTCTCCTGGTATCAATGGGATGTTCATGTGACCCTAAACTATCCTCACCAATGGTTGATGGGTAGGGAGATTAGAAAGCCACTGTCAATGCCTTGGGGGTTCAACTAAGAAATGACATTCAGTGCATTGAAGGCTCAGCTGAACCTGGGTACCTCAAAGTAGGACATCTTGTCCTGTCCCTCTCCTTCTCACCTTGCAGTTTTGTGACAGCAGTCCCTCAAGCTACCATCTACACAGGAAGCCCAGCTCAGCTTCTTCTACAAAACCCAGCCTAGGACACAGTTAGGGTCATAGGACCTACAGAACAGGATTAGACAACTGAGTCAAACACTGGGGACTATGGAGAGTCAGCCATAGCAGAAGTCTACCTTAAACAGAATGCCAGGGGATAGTAAACACAGCTGCAAGTAAAACTGGGAGTAGGAGACTGAAGGAGTATTGCTGGCATTTCCTTGGGAGTCTGTTTCCATTCACACCAGTTAGAGAGGATAGTGGTAGGCCAAAGAAACAGTTCCATGGAAATCTAGGTAGATGAGCCAACGGGGTTACTTACTTATGGGGACATGGGTGACTCAAAGACAGCTGCATCATGGAACCTCCCCAACTCCACCCCACAGCACAGGTGACCGAATGCTATAGTAGTGGAATTCCCTGGACATGTTACAGGCAGCTCTATCAAAGAGTCTCTGCCTCTCCTAGACATTATGCACTGCATTGTCTGTTTCCTGATCCTTTGACTCTGTTTAAGTTTCTAGTGAGTTCCATGAGTGTGTGGTCTGAATATGCTTGGCCCAGAGAGTGGTACTATTTGGAGGTGTGGCCTTGTTAGAGTAGGTGTGGCCTTGTTAGAGAAAGTGTGTTACTGTGGGCATGGGCTTTAAGACCCTCTTTCTAGCTGTCTGGGAGTCAGTATCCTCCTGTCTGCCTTTGGATGAAGATGTAGAACCCTCAGCTCCTCCAGCCCCACATCTGCCAGGCTGCTGCCATGCTCCTGCCTTGATGATAATGGACTGAACCTCTAAACCTGTAAGGCAGCCCCAATTTAATGTTGTTCTTTATAAGAGTTGTCTTGGTCATGGTGTCTGTTCACAGCAGTAAAACCCTACCTAAGACAATGAGGCTCCTGTTACTTTTTATCTCCTCCTATCATGGGATGTTTGCATTCAGAGGAA
Organism: Arvicanthis niloticus; assembly: GCF_011762505.2. Classification (NCBI taxonomy): domain Eukaryota; kingdom Metazoa; phylum Chordata; class Mammalia; order Rodentia; family Muridae; genus Arvicanthis; species Arvicanthis niloticus. Next base: position 18,387,938 of record NC_133432.1, read on the forward strand.
ATAGCTACATAGCACAGAGAGTGCCCACTTGCTAAGTTCTACTCCAGGCAAAAGCTTTGAACTGTCAAAAGCTCAAGAGACCCTGAGGTCAGCAGCTTAAATATCGGCATGGGAAGCAGGTTTGAGGCACAACCAAGATCTCCTGAAGCCCAGAGAGAAGTCTGTTGAAGGAAGAGCACATATGTGCATGTCCAGAAGAGAAAAGGCATTTGTAGATGCCAATGACTTAAGTGGACAGAGGCTCGGCTGGGAAACTTATAACCAACAGCCAGGAGCAAGAGCCTGTGTACCAGAATGGTTGGTGACCCTCCTCTGAACCTCATGCAAGACTTGGCAATAAGAAAAGAATTTATGCAACCCTGTGGGATATGTGAGTTCAGACTTGGGATCATCAGAGAGACATGTAGGTGGTTTGTAGGTGAAAGGGGAATCAGGGACGAGAATCAGAAAAGGAAAGAAAGTGACATTCTTGGCTTATCTGAGATACTGAGGTGGCAGATGTACTCAGAAGACCTCCAAAGCATTGCGGAATATGATGTGTTTGGGTAGGCGGGCCAAACGAGAAGAAATCTCAACTACAGCTGGTGGTGTCCCTTCCTGCTTTGTGAGGGCAGTGAAGGCAAAAGGTCACTTAAGATTTTTGGCCGTCTGTCTCCTCTGTATGTAAATGACAGATGTTAGTGACAGATCATGTGACTTCCTGGATACAAGAAAGGAAAGGGTCTGTGGTACCTGAATCTTCACAGAGGCTTTGTTTACAAAAAGTTCCTATGAGACAGAAACTACAAATCATTAAATCATTTATGAACTTGACAATTCAAGCAACAAACATACTTATCTATTGTATATATATATGTATATATGTACATATGTATGTATATATGTATGTCTATTCCTGTGTAAGGGTGCACATGTGTGTACCTCACATGTGTGTGAGGTCAACCTTGAGTGTTGTCCCTAAGTAGCCAGTCACCTTCTTAAAACACTATATAGTATTAATTATGTATATGGATAGGAGTGTGTGTGCACATTAGTGCAGTGCCCACAGAGGCCAGAAGAGGGCATCAGATCTCCTGGAGCTGGAGTTACAGATAGTTGTGAGCTACCTGAGGTGGGTATAAGAAACTGAATGTGGGTCCTTTGTAGGATCAATGAGTGTTCTTAACCACTGAGCCATCCCTCCAGTTCCAACCTCTATTTTCTTCTGGATTTTGAGATTCTCTTCCCACCCCAAAGTGTCCCCCCTTCCCTCTATTGCAACCAGATGGCCAGGAGACTCCCACCCCAGCTCTTCTTTAGCGACATCCGTTGAAGCAACACCAGTTCCCATTTCCACAGACTTGTACAAGACGCTATAAAAATATGTTATTGAAGCCCATGATTTCTTTCTTGCTACTGAGATTTCTTTTAAATGAGCAGCTTATAGAAAAGAGGCTGTATCAGCCCAACCTCCTCAGAGCCCCGTTCTGGGGAGAACTTCATCCTTTGGTGTTAGCTTCGTTAAAGAGAACATGGAATGAAAACAAGAGAAGTTAGCATCTGCATTTCAGCCAGGCCAGCTCACCACAGAGGTGTTCAATCATCATCCAACCCAGGCAGAACACGGACTCAAGCTACTTGTGGGTATCAGGGTTCCATATGCATTGCTTAATGCCATGCGGAAAACATCTCAGGGCTCCATTGTGTGAGGCTGTTGATGGTCAGGTGGTAAGCTTCACATACTCCATTACCCGCTTTGGGAGGTAGGGTCTCTTACTAGGCTGGGGCTCATACATTCAGCTAGAGTGGTTAGCCACTGAGACCACTTCCCCAGTGACACACCCAGCTTTTTATGTAGCACAGAGGCTCAAACATGGATCCTCATGCTGATGTGGAAAGCACTTTGTGCACTGGAATCCTTGGTATCCTTGGCCCCTCTCCTGACCTGCTGATAGTTCATCAGGCATTGGGACAATGAGCATGGGTGGTTTGCCACACATGAGGCCAAAGTGACAGGTTCAAAAGTGTGATGGGTTGGAAGCACAGTTCATGGATGAATACATGAGAAGTGACCCTGCTGTGGAATAAATCCCTGTGTGCTGGTCACACTGCCTAAGTCCCTGGGGGATGGAGTTTCTCAGCCTCCCTCAGTCTCATGGTGGGATCCCATGTCATAGGTAGGCGACTGTGAGGATCAGGATTTGGGGAGGGGGCTGCTGCAGTATTTCTCTTTATAAGTGGATAAGAGGGCCTGGAGAGATGCTTAGCGGGTCAGAGTAGTCGATGCTCTTCCCAAGGACCTGAATTTGGATCCTAGCACTGTATCAGGGTGCTCACAACTATCTCTAACTCTAGCTCTAGGGGAGTCAATGTTTCTTTCCTCTTTGGGCATCTGTATTTATGTGTACAAAACCACATGCAGACACACACCTACAAGTAATTAAAAACAATCAAGGTAAATCTTTTGAAAAGCACATTAATGTGTTCCCAGAGCATGCAGAACCCAGAATCAAAATAACATTCTCCACTGAAAAGTGCCATGGGGCCTGGGAGGATCAGGCCACTTCAGCCTGAGACAGACAGGTACTTGGTAAGCCAGGAACTGATATATATATATATATTGGTTTGGTGTGGGTCGGGGATGGGAGTTAAGTGAGTGAGTGACCACTTTCTCGGCAAGTATGAAGCCTTGGGTACCACCTGCAATGCTGCCAAACCAATAAATCAATAAACTAATAAAGAAACAAACAAATAATGGATGTGTGGGAACACAGCAATCAGCCTGAAATCTTACAATCAGGCGAATCAAACAGGCTTGATGGCTCAAGTCTATAATCTTAGAACTACAGCAACTTAGGCAGGAGGATCACAGTGAGTGTGAGGACAACATGGGCTAGCAAGTCTGGGCTATAAAATCTCTCTCTGTCTCAAAACAAAACAATTATATACATATGTGTATATACATATACATATATATATACACTCACACACACATATATATAAATCAGAAATTTGAATGAAGAAATAATGATAACAATAAGTTCTAATCTGTAGGATAAAAAAATACAGCTGAGAATTCATAGCTAGTGTGCAGACATAATTGAATATAACAGCCAATTCGAATCAATGAGAGCGGGAGGGGTGTCAGAAACAGTCACTGTAGGCAAACACTGAATTGATGGCTTCTAGATAAGACTCCCGAGGAGATGCTACACTCTCTGAGGTGACTGTGGCTAGCTCCCGTCTTAAGGCACCAGGAAAGGAGACGTCTCCTGGTGGAGAAATCTGGCCATTTACACCAAGCATTTTATCACTGATGCCAGAACTTATTGGTTCTATCTAAGTCCTTCCACGACACCCCTAAAACACCAGCAGAGCTGTCAGGGGACCCACATTCTGGGCTTCCTAAGATTCCTTTGTTTGCCTGATGTGTGTTTTGGGGACCCTTATGGAAGATAAGTTCAATGGACAAGTGGGAATTTCTCTCAAGGCTCTGTGGGTATGTTGGTTTTTAGGCCAGGCCTGTGTGAATCCGTGTTGCTTTCAGACACATTGTGCAACCAGAAAGGGAGCTTTGTTCTTCCTCAAGATATGTCTGACTATTCACGGCCCTTTGTGGTCCCGGATGACTTTTAAAAACATGGCTATGGACCCACAGAAGAGTGAACTGGGACTCTTATCTTACACTTTACACAAAAATCAACCCAAAATAGATTAAAGACTTAACCTAATACTGGAAGCCCTGTAATTCCCAGAAGAACACAAAGGAGAAATCTCCATGACAGTGGTCTAGACAGTGATTTCATGGATATGACCCCAAAACTCCAGCCAACAGCAGCAAAATGTAGACGAGGAGATGACATCAAATCAAAGAGCTGCTGCCCAGCAAGAGAGTCAAATCAATAGAGTGACTGGGGTAGCCCATAAAAGGTGTGTGCAGGGAGGGCGTAGGGAGGGAGTGGTATTTGCTAGTTACTTATCTGCTATGAAATTAATTCATAAGATATATGCAGGACCACTAATGTTCAATAATCAAAACAGACAAGAAATAGAAGCTCACTGATTCCCAATTTTAAAAATCTCCTGAAGATTTAAACAGACGTTCCACCTATAAATGACGTCCAAGCAGCCGACAGGTACATAGAACGACGCTCATCACTGCTGGCCAGGGAATAATAATCAATGGCCATGGTGAGAAGCCATCTCAACTTTGGTTAGGATGGGTAAGTTATAAAGTGAAGAGATAAGTGTGGGGAGAGGTAGGAAGGAAAACCAAGGAAGAGAAAAGGAAGGGAAGAAAAGAGAAAGAAAGGGAGGGAGGGAGTGGAAAGGGGCGGGAAAGAATGGAAGAGATGGCAAGGAAACCAGAAGTCAGGATGGGAATGGATCAGAAGGACAGGAGAAAGCAAGCCGTTGGTAGCATGGCGTAAAAAACAACAACAACAACAACAACAACAACAACAACAACAAACCCAAAACGGTGATTTTTCAAACCATGAGCAGCCGCGGCGACTCCAAACAGTTTGGGAACGCCTCAAAAAATTAAAACTAGAACTCTTGGGAATTGGTTCAAGATCATTGAAACCGACACGGGGGGGGGGGGGGGCGGGGGAACGCTTAACCTTCCCACATTCAATTCACAGTTGTCCCCAGGAGCCAAGATCTGAAACAGCACGGAACCCCCACCAATGGGTGAGTGCATAACCAAGTGAGGGGCATGTAGGCATTGGGATATTATTCAGCTGTAAGAGGAAGGAAATCCTGCCGTGTATGGGAACTCAATGAAGCGTGCTGCATTGTGGTATGTAAAATGAGCCAATCACAGAAGAGCAAATACCACCCGAGTGCTCTTAGAGGAAGTGTCTAAAATGCACAGGCACCACCAGCCAATCGGCTGCTAGCTGCCAGGCCCCCATAGAGGAAAATTAGGAGTGTTTGGATATATACAAATTTCAGTCATTCGAGGTGAGTACATCTTAGGAACAAGTCACACCAAGCTTGTAGTTATGGCAACACAGGGCACACAGGGAAGTGGTTGACGGATGAGGCCATGTGCTTAGTTCTTGTCTCAAAGAGGACAGGAAACACCAAAAGGCAATGTAGATTCGACCAAAACCAAAATGAGGGGCAATCTACAAAATTGAATGGTAACTTAGTTAGGAAACAAACAAACAAACAAACAAACAAATCAGGGACATGAGAGATAGCTCAGTGACTAAGAATCCTTTCTGATCATGCAGACTAACAGTGTTTGGGTCCCAGCATCTTACATGGTGGCTTGCAACCCCCAGTGGAATCTGGTACCCCCTCCTGGCCTCCATGTGTACTGCAGTCATGTACACAAAATTTAAAAACAGTAAAAATAAGTTCAAAATAACTGGAAAAAATATCCTTGAGAATAAAGAGAATGCAAGGACAGTTGGGGCAATTAGGGACCACAGATAACCCTGAGCTGTGTCCTTCACATCACAAAGGGTTGTTGGTGAGGCATGTTGGGCAAATAAATACAAATATAAACAAAGGCTCATATAATGTGTATGTATTTCCTGGTTTGTGGTTATGTCAATTAATCACATTAACATATCACAAAATGTTAATATAACATTAATGTTTAGGGAAATGTAGAAACAAGACTATGGAAGCGTTGCTATTATTTTTGTGGAGCATATACATATTAAGAAGATTTCTTTATTTTTATTTTATGCATATAGGTGTTTTATCAGCAAGTATGTGCTATACAGCACATGCATGCAGTGCCTATAGAGGCCAGCAGAGGGCGTGTGATTCCCTTGGAACTGGAGTTAAATAAGTCTGTGAGCCACCATGTGGGGAGCTGAGAATCAAACTCCATCCTCTGCAAGAGCAGCCAGAGCTCTTAATCACTGAAGCATCTTTCCAGTCCTTATGATGTACATTTATGCCTAAACTTCTACAAAATGAAGAGTGAATAAGCAACAGGGTCTCTGTGTCTTTTCCCCCCATCTTCCCTCCAGGTTGGTCTTGGAAACCAAGTGTTGAAGTAAGGGCACCAAGAGACAGGAAAAACCAGAGCCTGCTATCACCACTAGCCCAGTGTAAACGTCAGAGGGGTGAGAATCTAAGGCCACATGGCTGGGCTATTCTAATGAGCACACCTCAGGACAGCTGACAGCAAGAAGCTGGCTCCATGTGTCCAGACCCGATCAGATCAGGAATTACAAAACACACACACACACACACACACACACACACACACACACAGACAGACAAGCAAAGCACAATGCAAAACAAAAAGCCACAGAATGAATCCATCTACCTTGAAATAAGAATCACTGAATTCGATACAGGTTTCGTGTATACATAGAGGACCAAGGACAACTGTCAGGAATTATTCTCACCTTATCTTGAGAAAGACTCTCTCACTGAGGCTGGAGCTCCCTGATTCCGCTAGCATGTTTTTCCTGCAAGCCCCAGGGATCCACCTATCTCTCTGTCCCCAGAGCTGAGGTTATGGGTACAAGCCATGAAACAGGTGTTTGTGGGTATGGGCACACAAGAGGACAAGAGTCAATGGAAAAGTGTGTTCATCACAAAACGATGCCATTTCTGTTGAGGTGTGGACTTAAGAGACAGCATAAAAGCTTCATCTGTATTATGTTAAACATGGTAATACAGTCAGCAGTAATTTGTATAATTAAAATTCATGATAAAAGCAGGCAGTGTATTAAATCATTGACCTCTACTAAACGCTTTGTAAACCCGGGGGGGGGGGGAAGAGACACATTTTCAATATAAACCTCCCTAATTTGGTAAGTCCCCATTTGCTATTCATTACCTAATAAAGTTTCATTTCTCTGTAGATTTGATTGCAGAGTCAGTGCTTAAGGTAGGAATTGAATACAATTCATAACTCTTTAACATTTTGTCCCTTAAAGTGCACACAAAAATACAGTGCAGATGGTTTTATGTGGCCAATGCAAAAAAAAAAAAAAAAATGTTTCTCACAGCCTTGAATGCTGACACGCCATTAGGCTGAAGTAGAGAGAAACCAGACAGATGCAGGTGTCAAGTGAAAGACCTTTGTGATGTCTGACTCTAAACTCCCTGCTAGTCAGTATGGATGGCGGGAGACACGTGCCTGCAGGGTTTGCTCTGTGTTATTTGAAAATCATACATTGCTGATGTGGGTTGGTACTAATGAGGCCATAGGCCTCTAGGGTGGGGAGATGGGAGGGGAACATAAAACCCCCAGCTTGAGTTTTTTTATGGCTTTTTGCCCCCAGCAATAGGCAGCATTGCCTTGTGTTCTTTGTTACCAAAAGTAAGTTCTCTGAAATGTTGCCCCCTCCCCAACCCCCGGTCTCCTCACACACAGTGGATGTCTTTGCACCTGATATACCACAGAGAGCAGAAGAGGTTTGGGTGCCCACGCTTACTCCAGACAATAAGCAGTTGATGCATTTTCATTATTGTGGACAGAGGCAGAGACCCAACCCCTGCTATAGAAGAGCAGCAAAGTCATCTTTAGATCAACCAGAAGAGGGAATGTGGGCAATCACCTGGTCGAATGCCCTAAAGCCAAATGAAAACAAATGCAAACCTCGAAGTGTGTCATGGTCTTCCCAGATCTAGGGGCCCCTTATCTACCAGGGAGCCTGTGACATTTGCCATTAGGCACCTTGACCTCGCACGGTCCTGTCTTTCCATCTTCTGATTCTTTAGCTGATGAAGAACAAGAACTCACCAGCTGTGTGTTATCTGCAATGGGTGTGTTCATTATTGGAGTAGGAGACCAAGGAATTAAGTCCCATCTCCCTAGGTTTCAGTTCTAAAGGCAGCTGGTGGGTTAAACATGAGGACGGCACATCTCCGTGTCATCAAACCACCTCTCGGTGAGGTGTGTGTCACGTCCGAAGGAAACTCCATTTCCCCATATGCTGGTGGCTAGACAAAAGCCAGCGGTCCTTAGGAACTTGTGAAGCCAGTTCCCCTCTAGCAAAGGACCATGTCCCTTCTCACTGGCAGAAGGGACAGATGGCAACCTGTGGTACCAATTAGAGCACAGTGGCCTCCATGCTCCTGCAGAATCCTACATACCAGTTACATATTTCAGAGCCTGTGCTGGCATCCTGGCCCTCCTTTATTATCCTCAGTGTCTCCAGCTCGTGAGCCATGTCTCCCGCTACTCATTTCTCCATAGAACCCTGGTATTTCAGCTATGCTATCTTGTTCTTCCCTCTTCGTCCTGACTCTCTTTGTCTTCATCTTTTGCTCTTTACCCAGCCCTTCCTCTTCTCCCTCTATTCTGCTCCTGCTTCTCTCCTGGTCAGATCATGTCTGTTGGCCGTGTTCAGTCTACTACTTTCTCTCTCTGCCCTGGAACTCCTCCAGATGCCCCCTGGCTGTTATCTCGCCTTCATATCTAGAATACAAACCTTTCCCCTTAACCATCCCTTGGAGCAGCCGAGTCATCAATTTATACCTGCTTAGAGTCTACTAGACTATTGTCTACTCTATTCTATCTAAACATGAGTCTTTCTATTGTGGCCTTCCTCTTTGATGATTTCTAGGACGACACTCCTCTCTGTCCTGTCCGGGATGTTTGAGTGTCTCACTCTAAACCACTAAGCTGCCGCTAAGAACGCTCACCCCTAACCCTCGCCCCCGACTTGGACGGGCCAATGTTCAAGACAAGCATGTTGTACTGTAATTTCTTCCAAACTGCAACCATCCCTGCTGAAAAGACAGCTCAGCGGTTAAAGCACTTGCCGGATAAGCACCGTGACAGCTTTAATTCCAGCCTTGCAAAAACTGGGGGAGATTGGTGATATGTGTGTCTCGGAGCAAGCTGGCTAGAAAGATTGGTCGCATCGGTGAGATCTGGGCTCGACAGAGAGACACTGCCTCCGTGAATGCAGTGGGAGAACCGTCAAGGATGTTTCCTGACTCCTGATCACTGGCCTTAGACTTCCACATGCACAAACCCATATGTGCAAAGCATGCCCCCACATGTATCAGCATCCACACACACACACACACACGGTAGGGGAGAGGGCTTCTCAGAAGGTTCACAAGCCTAGGTATCTAAGCTGTGAACAATCACTGGAGGCAGGAGGCTGTCTCTGGTGGAGCTGCCTGCAAGTTGCATAGTTGCCACCCATGCCTGGGTGGGCTTGCTGGTAGGTCCCCCAAGCTCCTGAGAGCAACCCCAGGAAACTCCTAGAGTCACACCACACACTAGACCTGGGTCGAATCACTTCTGGGGTTGTTATTGATGCTCTATCCTGAATGAAGGACATCTCCCCAGGAAAAGCCACACGCAGTGTCCGTTCCTTTGAAAGCAGCATGGGGACCGTGAAGTAGACGGACTGTCTGAAGAAAATCGCTGTTCATTTAGAAGCCAAATTCTACAGAGTGGTCACTTGGATCCCCAGATGCCACATGGCTGAGGGTTTCCTCCAGCGTCTGGGGTCCCCTTAGTTCCCTCCGGGTTGGCGTATCCTAGTGGTAGGCCTGGGAGTGGGAAAGCTTTCCCAGAGCTAGTCTGAGCTGGCCTGGGGGTGATAACTGGCCCACAGAGAAACAGCGAAATGCAACCTTAACTTTGATTCGAGCAGAGGCTGGAAAGTCAGGGAAGGGCAAACCAGTCATTAAATGAACAGGAAGGAGACAGGAAGGTTTGCATTGAGGAATAGGAAAGACAAAGCGACAGAAGCCAAGAGGCTTGGGGAGGTGTAACCGGAGCTGTTTAAGGTGAGTACACACCGCCATCTGTGGCGGGGAGGAGAACTGCAGCTAATATAACGGGGCAGGCCCACCTTGTTAGATGAGATGCAGGAGGTCCCGCTGTAAGGATGTTTAATTAGCTTCCAAACTCATATGGTCCTGCCCTTTTCGTTGCCTCCTGATGACTTAGCAAAATAAACTAACTCTCATCCGTAGGTGTGAATTAAATTTTCCTTCCCGCTGCGACGATAGAGCATGGGATCTGTGGCCTCTGTGGCCGTTTCCGCAATCCAGCATGAATGTGGCCTTCAGAGGGACACCGGAAGAATCCCACTGTGTCCCTTCCCACTAGCCTGCCTGGCTCCTGGTACTGCTGTAACCAGAAGCCCTCTAAAGAATGGGAGCCAGAGTCAGGCCAGTCCCTCCTGTCAATCAAGGTATTCATGGGAGGGAAACAGGGAAGATCTATCCTTTGAGGGGAACTGTTTAAGCATGGAGGAAAGAGCCCAGCATACTGCATCCACAGTCGTGTGCATCTCAGTCCAGCTCTACACGAGCAGCTCAGTCTGATGACTAATTACAAAGTCCCAAGTATCCCTATCTTTTATAGTGTGCATGTACATGTGTGTGTGTGTGTACACATGTGTGGAGAACGGATGTGGTACCTGGTGTCATTCTTCCTCAGGGAATGTTCCCCTTGTTTTTTGAGGCAAGGTCTCGCACTGGGACCTGAAAATCACTTATTAGACCAAGTGGGCTAGATAGGGGGCCCCCAAGGATCTGCCTGACTCATCTTCCCCAGTGCTGGATTACGTCACCTTTTATGTGGGGGCTGGGGGTTCCTCCTGTTTGTGTGACAAGCTCTTTACCGACTGATGCTCTTTACCGACTGACCCCATTTTCTCTATTTTTAAATCACCGAATGCCACCGGTCCTCTGCTCGCCGCCAGCTTCCTGTCATCTGCACGCAGTCACCCGGTACAAATATGCTCTCCATGCTTGTGGCAATCTAGTCTATGATTATTTACTTTCTCCCCCTCCGTTTGGTTGGATTTTGGAAGAAAAGGAAAATTCATCTCCTACCACTGTGGTGGTTCACCAAACCGTGTGCTCAAACATTTCCTGGACACTTCTGTTGGGTGCTTTCAGCTGCGACCAACGCGTAAAACGGCGAACTTTGAATAAAGAACGCCCCGTTCATACTGCGGGTGGGGGAATCTCTCCCCGTAGGTCAGCTGAGTTCCTAATTAGAAGATGGGGAGCAGGGAAAAGCAGGGGAGGAATCCCTGGCAGACTGGTTTCAGACCCATCTGCAGCATCAGCTCTTTCTGGGCTTAGGGGGGGGGTGGCGTTGAACTTTGAACTCTGGAACACCAACCCCCAGGTCTGCAGCCTCTCAGCCCTCACTGCAAACCTCAGAGTTGCCACATCACCTCAGGTCAGCAGAGGTCCCAATTAGAAGCAAAAATTAAAAAAAAAAAAAAAAAAAAAAAAAAAAAAAAAGAGTTCAACTGTGCCTCTAAAGCTCTGCAGATCCTGGAGTTGGCAGCTTTTATCATTGTGAGAGTCGTGCTCCCTCACCCTTACCACGCACATTCTCCAATTGCTTCTCCAGAGATTTCTGACGCAGCTGTGGCCGTTAAACTACATTAAACTTCTCTCCTTAAATGCAACTCTAGATCCAATAACAGCAACAAGAACCCTCTCTCTCCGTGGCTCTAGAGACAACAGACACATCTACTAACCTGCACTTCCCCGTGGGTGTTGCAGGTATTCCAGGCAGGGTTTGCAAAAGGCAAAGACAGGGCAGTCATCTGAGGATGGGATCTGTTTCTTCACAGAAACATCTCTCATCGATCACATCTCTGGCACCTTTGTGTGGCATTCAAGAACAGTGGTTCTCAACCCCGGGAGTCCAAGACCCTTTCACAAAGGTTCCCTAAGATTGCCAGAAGACACAGAGTTTTACATTATGATTCACAACAGTAGAAAATTACAGTTGTGAAGTAGCAACAAAAATAATTTTTTGGTTGGGGGTCAATGCCATGTGATGAACTGTATCAAAGTATCAAAGTATCAGGAAGGTTGAGGACCACTGGTCTAGGAGGAACAAGAGGTTCTGGGCGTAACAAGATACTAGTGCTGGCCTTGGTATTTAAAAAATCTATTATAGATGTTTGGGGCGGTACATGCATGTGCGCTTCAATGCTCACACGGAGATCAGAGGATAACTCGTGGGAATCGATTCTCTCTTTCCATTATATGGGTTTGGGGAATTGAACTCAGGACATTGAGTTTGGTAGCAAGCACCCTTACACACTGAACTATCTCACTTGATCCATCTCTGTCTTTATAATCAGCAGATACTGTAGATGGCTCTGGTCCAAGTTTCTATGCTATCTGTCTGGATAAAGCCAGTTCTCCATCCCTTTCTCAACATATCCTAGAGAGTATCTGTATATGAGGTGTGCAAGATTCCTGCTTTTTAAAATGACATAAATAGCAGTTCAGCCTGTGCCCCCCCCCCCAAAAAAAAAAAACAGACCCTGGGCAGAAGTCAGAGGTCACATACTTATAAATGTGTGAAGAGTACCAGCTATGGGGTAGGAGAGAGGAAATGAAGGAGATGGAGCCTGTAGGGAATCAACACACACAGAGGATGCTGGGCTCCCTAGCATGGATGGAGAGTGAGAAATGGTCCAAGCTGGCCATGTATGTGGAATGCTGAGCTCACTAGCTAGTGAATCTTTTAAAAATCAGGCCACATAGGCCTTGGGTGGGGTCAGGGCTAGCTTTTCCCTACTTCAGAGGAACATGTGTGTTTGGCTAGAAAAAAGTTTTCTGTTTAGAACCAAAGGCTTGGGCAGAAAGCATGGACAGAGGAAGCATGGATCAGCTCCAGTGTCCCAGCAAAGTCATTAGCATCAAGGGGATGTAGTTGCCCTGGCAACAGCTGAAGATGGAAAGCTAGCCAAATACCCTGGGACTAAGTGTGGCTGAGGGGGGATAAGAACCAGGTAAACGGAGCACGAATTCTTAGTCCAGTGTTCTCAGAGGTTATCCTAGGTGACTTTAGCCTGGCGGACTCTCACAGCAGGTTCAGGGCAAGGTTCACAGCAAGGAGTAGAACGGCACTTTGAGTAATTTAGCTGATGCAGGGATTTACAGAGAAGGTATGTGGAGGACTCCTGAATCAAAAGACTGTCAGAGAAAGCAAGTCTCAAAAGGGCATGGACAGTGCATGAAGACTGGTCCAGCAGCCCGAGCTCACGCCTTTGCTTCAGTGAGAATTAGCTTCAAAGGGCTCCTGGTGCAATGGCTTCCCTGTCAAGTTAAAAATTCTTGGCAGCCTGAATAGTTCCACTCACATGAGAAGTTTTCTGGTGGCCGTGATCACTCAGCTGAAGCCAGGGTGCAGGGCTGTAGGAGGTAGAAGGTATTTCCTTTAACATCCTGCAATGGTGTGAATTAAGAGATACCGTGCCAGGAAACAGACATCCCCATGGTCTTAGGACTCCAGAGAAGGTGCAAGTCCCTTATGCAATTCCCTTGGGCATTCCCTTGTGCAAGCTACAGTCTGAGACCAAGACTACAGAGGCAGCCAGTATGGTGAGCATCTTTAGACACTCATCCAGAGAGGAAAACTGCCCTGGAAGATTCTGCCCAGGCACCCAGATGGTCTTTAGTTAAAAACAAGTCAATAGATCCTCATCAAGCCAGAAAGCAAAAATGTACCAAGAACAACACAAATTATCCACTCACACCCAGGGCAGCAGACCATTTCCCAAGGGATGACAAGAGACAAAGGGATGACAAGGGAACACAGCGATCCATCCATGTCTATGTGTCTATTATAAGCAGTGGTCAGCTTATGATAGAGGGGGAGGAGGACCACAGTATCTCAGACTTTTGGAGTTCAAATTCACCAACAACTCATCCATTGGCATTCCTAAAGAATTTTTTATGATCTTGTTATACTTGAGGGTTAAGACTTTTTATGATCTTGCTCTTGTTCTTCTTCTTGTTCTTCTTCTTGTTCTTCTTCTTGTTCTTCTTGTTCTTCTTCTTGTTCTTGTTCTTGTTCTTCTTCTTCTTGTTGTTCTTCTTCTTGTTCTTCTTCTTCTTATTATTATTATTATTATTATTATTATTAATAATTATTATTTACGTGTATTTGTTCAGGCGTGTGCAATATCTATTCGGGTGCCTTCAGAGGCCAGAAGAGGGCATTGGATTTCTCTGAAGCTGAAGTTACAGGCTGTTGTGAGCTACACAATGTGGGTGCTAGGAATCAAACCTGAGACCTCTGCAACCTGAGCCAACTCTCCTGACCCTACATCTCTACTGTTACAAGGCAAGAGACCCTCAGGAAAGGACTGCTCAGGGTTTTTTTGTTTGTTTGTTTGTTTGTCAATTGCAGAGCCAGGAATAGACCCTGGGAGGGCCCAGTATGGGATTTCCTCCACAGGGTGTCACTGTCAAAAACTCTAGTGGTAGAGCAAAGACCTCTAGATCACCCCAAAATATCCACACCCTAAACCCAGGAACCTAGGCATGTTTGGTTCCATAGTAAAGGGTGGTGTGGGAATGTTCAATGTCATAGCCCTTAGTGCTGTGCATGTAAGAGCCTGTGTGCTCACAGAGGAGAGAGTCACCATGCTGGCTGCAAGGGAGGAGATCAGGCTTAGAGAAAGATTGGCAAGACACAAGGACGGGACCAGAATTGATTGAAGCAGCTTCTAGATTCTGAAAGGACAAGAGGATTGCCAGAAGGAACCAGTAACAAGTTCATTTCCTACTTCTGATCTCCAAGGTATATACTGACTTGGTAGGGTAGCCTTGAGAAATGTGGTGTTCACGTGGGCTCTTCAGCCAGAAAGGCGACACACACACATCTATCCCTAGCACTGGCCACTGAGATGGCATCGGATGTCTTTTCACCTCAACAGGTTCTATGTTCCCACCCAGGGTCCTTTATTTTACAGGGGTTCAGCAACTGGCCTTGCTTCCGGGCTAATAGCTTTTCTGCGCATGCGCTGACCTCTGGCCTCCTCCAGGCTGGCCACACAGACATCTTTATTGACAACTGGCTGAATTCTCACCTGCCAATGTGCCACCCCACCCCTGCACTCAGCACATTGTTTTGAAATCCTCCCACCTCCACTGAACATCTGTCAGTCTCTAAGTCTTTGTGCCCAAACTCCAAATGTGCAGACGCTCACAAAAGATGAGGTGCGAAGCTTTTATTTCTTTTTCATTTTGGCACCTTTTCTGTCAACCTTTTAAGTACTAAAGATATCTTTGTGTGTTTGGCTAATTTCGCCTTTTGAAAAGCACAAGGGAAGTGCATGAGGTTTGAAGTTTGCCTATGAGAATGATTAAGTGAGTCTGGGAAGCAGCCGGGTGCGATGGTTCACTGACAAGGTGGTCTCAGCCCTGTGGCAGGAAAGGCTTACAAAAAGTCGCCTCTGCTACTTCAGAATGGAAGTAAGAACATTCCGGAAATGGCATTGTGTCCACTTCCTGTCCCTTTCAGCAGTTAGCGAAACTTAGTGTCAGTAAAGAACTTAAAGTGATATTTTATTAGTAATGGTATCTGTAGGTTCCAGGAGGCTAAAGGACGGGGCATTTAATAAGAAGGGAGAAGGAAAGAGCGCACTGGGCTGTTGCATATTGGACACCCTCTTGAATTTCCCTAGCTCCCTGTAAACAAGACTATATAATTGTTTGGGGACCAATGTGATCGCTGGAGAAAAATCAACCAATCAAATGTAAAACAGCTAAAACTATTAGTGTGTGTGTGTTATATGTATGTGGTATATGTGATATATACACATATTTGTTAGCATGTGTCTGTATGTGTGTACATGCTTGCACTTGCTTGCAGGTGCATGTGCACAGGTGTACATTTGTAAATGGAGGTCAGAGAACAGAGGATCATGGGAGACAGAGAAAATATGCTCCAAGTATATTACATGCTTATATGGAAAAGGCCTTATATATTGTACATATTATATGTATGTGCATAATATGTATATGTATATTTATACATTATGTATGTACATAGCAGAGAAAAATTAACACAAACTCAAAATTCAGTCTAAAAAAGTTGAAGAAAGACGGCCCAAGCCTGAAGAAATTTTCCATGAGAAGCTGTGATTCACAAAAGCCTCTCCTCCAGCACTTGCCTCTGATTTGGGGGAAACAGAGGCTGGGCTGAGTTTCTTCTAGAGCCCCCTGTGCTGCTGTCTTTCTGAAGGTGTGGCAGAAGATTTTGTACAAAATTGGAGAGGGAGACCTCAGATCTAGCACTGTTTTCCAAGTGATGGGGGGGGGGAGGGAAAGAAGATGTGAATGGCAGGAGGTGGGGCTTGCCTCTCAAATGGGGACCTGAGTTCTAAGCCTAGAACTCACGTAGAAATTCAGATGCAATAACACACACAACCCCAGCAATGATGATGGGGTGGGGGGGGGAGGGCATGGGTAGTGGGGGTAGACAGGAGGAACCCTGGAGTTCGCTGGTCTACTTGGTGAAGTTCCAGGCTAATGAAAGACCCTATCTCAAACAAAAAGTGGAAAGTACCTGAGAACAACATTCAAGATTGACCTTTGATCTACACGTACACACACACACATACACAGAGAGAGACAGAGAGAGAGAGAGAGAGAGAGAGAGAGAGAGAGAGAGAGAGAGAGACAGACAGACAGACAGACAGACAGACTAAAAGCCCAAGATCTAGTTCTACATCTCAGATTTTCAAACTGGCTTCCAAACCTCTCTGAGCCTCAGTTTTTTCATCTTTAGTATGGAGCCAACACCAGAAAAGCCTCTTTGGGCTCTCCTGAAGACTCACCAGGTCAGTCCCTGCAAAGCCCTATAGAAATGCAGTGTGTAGTAAGAGCCCATCTGGCTTTGCTATTATTAGGATAAGTAAATATTAATTTGCATCAAATTGTAGATACGAGAGAGATCATAATTAGAGCCATAAAAGAAGACGTGTTATAATTTCTCTGGAAAATATAGATGCTTCTGGAAATAAGGCTTATACACATGGAGCTTCAGGAGCGGGGCGCTCAGCAACTCACCCACCCGCCAGCTGTCGGGGATGGGTTTAATTCGGGGAAGTGTTCTGAGCAGCCGGTCTCTTTCCCCTGACAATCTTATCCCAGGGCCACCCAGCAGAGATGATGCCCAGCTTATTATAACCGCATTGTAAACAAGGCCTGGGGTTTACATAACACCTTGGCCACTGACAGAGAAAAAGCAGCTCTAAGTGTTGTACTTATGTCTCTGTTTGTACAATGTTGGTGCAAAGTTGAGAGGCTTTGGTAATAGCCTGTTTACAGACAGAAAAAAAAAATTAAAAGAAAATCAAGTGGTTTCTTCCTGTATCCCCGCCGGAGAAGTCCTGTGCAGACAGCAGGGCAGCCTTACACCATGCTGTCTGAATGACCAAGTGTGTTATCTTTGCTTTGATTCCATTTCTTTCTTCAGCAAAACAGAATGAGATGTCAGGACCAGGGAGATGGCTCTGCTGGTAAAACGTTTGCTGTATAAACTGGAAGACCTGTGTTCTGATCCCCAGCACCCAGGTAAAAGATGGGCATGGTACAGCTTGCTCCCATTATCCCTATACTGGCATAGTGGTGGAGACACATGGGTCCATGGGGTTCACTGGCTGGCCAGATTAGCTGAAAGCTGGCTATAAAATTAAGCTGGAAACGACTGATGAAGACATCTGATGTTGAGCTCTGACCCCCATGCATACTTACATGTGCATGCTACTCCACATTCCCCAACATGTACATAGATATTATACACAAAGGTGCAATTCACAGGTCAAATAGCTCATGCCAAAATGAATGTCACAAAGTAGTAGCAGATGTTGTCTGTTGTGCTTGGAAACTAGGAGCTCCACTGGAGACAAGAGCCCACATCAAACAAGGCCTGGGGTACACCCTGTCCCAGTTCCCGTGGTGTGGAAAATGAGCATTATCCATGGTTCTGGACATGCCTGCAGCAGACAGCCTCTGAGGCTGGTTAACTGGGCAATGCACAATGCATGTTTGCAAGCAGAATGGGTTTTAAACATGAACTCGTGCCAGGTTCCGGAGCTCATCAACCTGGGAAATGACAGAAGAAAGTAAGAGAGCGAGGAAACATCATGATAATGTGGGGTAGCCTGGGCTACCTGAGACAGGCTGTGGACATGGCAGCAAATACCCTCCTGGCAACATGAAGGCCTGAGTGCAGTTATGAGCAAGGAGTATGGTTTTCAGTGATTACATTTCCTTCAGTATATTAAGCTCTGATACAAAGAGGTGGTATGGGACAATAGTCAAAAGACTTATTCTTAAATATTTTTGGACCAAGCGAATTTAGCAATCCCAAACATAACCACTGACGTTCCTAGAGGTGCTATTCAAATGTGTTTTAAAATTAGGATACTTACTGGTTTCTATGGTCGTGTTTGCTCGTGTGGGGAGATTTTAGGTTTCTGAGAAGACTGTAGACTGGAACTCTCCATGGAAAGGATGGGTATGTGAACTACAGAGGCCCCCCAAAACACTTGGGCTCACTCACAAATAGGTGCTCAGACAGCAGCACCTCCTGTCATGCCCACCGCTGTTGCTCACTTGACAGTGCTATAGAAACACCGCAAGGTAAGGATCGTCTGTGTTCTCTCATCTTAATAGTTACCAAGCCCGACCCTGCTTAGCTTCTGAGATTAGACACAGTCTCACACTTTGGATTTTGTAGTCATGGTCACATTGGCCTCGGTAGAGGGAGATCTGTGAAACTTTGATTTAAATGGAGTTCTTGAGGGAACTTTTGCCCTTTGCAGCCACCTTCATAGACGGCAGGAAATGACACCAAAGTAAAATGAGCTAGGTATGGAAAGGTAGGAGTGTCCTTACACAGAAGCCAAATTATCTAGCACACAGGAGCAGAGCAGAGTGAGATTTACCCAGGGCTGGAGAGTTGGGCTATGGAGGTGATGGCCAAGAAGGATGTGATATTTAGCTACAGGAAAGTAGCCTTAGGGAGGCTAAGACAGGAAGATTATTGTTTGAAGCCAGCCTGGGCTCAATACAGAGTAAGTTCTAGGCTAGCCTAGGCTATGCATCAAGAGCTTGTCTCAAAATATATGTTCACATGTCCAAAATCAGATGCCTGGCCTCTTTTAGACACATCTCATCTGTTTCGACATTCTAGGGTCAGAGAGGGAGGCGGGGTCAGCATCCTTGGAGGACCATCCAGGAGCAAGGCTGGGGAGTTCTCCCTCCCTCCTGGCTCCACATCACTATCTCTCCTCACTCCCAGTTTCCCTGGTGTCCCCAGCAGGTCCTTCAATGGTCTCTGTGTCTGGTCTCTCAAGATAATCTCCACTTGCAGAGAAATTCAAACTCACACTCCTTAGTTTCTAGTCCTCACTTCTATATCCCGACCGCCATTGACAGAATAACTGGATGTTCTCCAAGCTCCTCCTTGGCATCTCTCTGACTTGTTCACATCCTTCTGGCTCCTTGGGGGTCTGTTTTCCTCTTAGGACATGACAGAAGGTTCATTCTCCTCGCTGGACTCTGCATGTCAGTTGGCTGTAATCCCAGGAGCCTTAATACCTTCTCTGACCTTCCAAAACAAAGGGTTTTCCCTTTTCTCCAGTCTTTAACACCAGACCAAAAAGAAAAAAAAAAATTCTGTGCGGTGACTTTGTAATCTATGGTCTGATACATGGCTCCTCTGGTTTACTTCTTCACTTGTGTGTTTAACTCCATCTCTGTTTCCTGTGTGTTTGCCGACTTCACGGGAGAGACATGCGTGATGGTTTTACTTAACCAAACTTTAAACTTGATTCGCCGAGCATCAGGCAAGATGATTATAGAGACCATGGCTGGCTGGATGAGGAAAATCCTACAAAGCAGTCTTCATTAAGAAGCAACATCATTTTAATTTAGGATAAATTACATAAGTATCGCACAAAACACCCACAGAATGCCAATTCATTCATTAATTGACTCCCATTTCTCTGCCACCAAATCCTTTTTGGCCAGCCTATACAAATGCAAAAGCAGCTCATTTACAATCCCTCATGTTTAAAATAATCAATGACCCATTGCCTTGTTTAGAAATCATAAATTGAATATGGGAAGGAAATTAAATGATCCTTCCGACATTGCAGAACACCCCTTGGTTAATCCTGAAATGAATAACGAGTCACAACAAAGAGTGCACACGAGTTATGTTTACACAGATTTATTAACTAGACTTTGGGAAAAGAAAGAACCATCTTAATTCAGTCACTCCCGCCAGGCCATTTGGAGACACAGAAGGGGAAATGACTGGGCAGAAGGAAGGCACATCAGAGGCTCAGGGCTTTATCTATCTAGAAGAGGAAACAGATACTATGGATGGTTATCGACCAGCTCACAATTTTACTTAGATGTTTTGCTGCTAAAAGGGGAGATAGCTTTTAGTCATCGTCTATAAGGAGGCTTCCCCCAAGGTTAAGCTGCTTTTATAGATGGAAAGTGTGGACCTTAGTATTCAGGGTACACGAGGTCTATTCACAGTCTCTATCTACCCATTTATTTACAGAAAAATCCAGTCCTCTTTCTCTCTGTGTCGCCTGCATATCCACCTGAACAAACACTCTTAAAAGGCACTTAGCTGGCAAGCTGTCAATAGAGAAACACACCATTATCGATGTTATCTTCAGAGAAAACAGCTCTCTTGACCCCCTGTAGTACAGACTCCTTCCGAAAGTTTTAAGATCCTAATGCAGGTTTGTCCATATTCTAGTTGAAAGGCCCAGTATTCTGACCACTGTGATGCATATGGGTCTTTACCTGGTGCCTGGTTACCTTTGCTTTGCATGGTTACTGATGACTTTGGGATGTTATTAAATCCAGAGGGAAGAGACTTCCCCGTCCTTTATCTAATTACAAGTTCAGTAATTACCTTATCACCACTTAGGCACCAAATTATCTAGATAGCTTCCGCTCCAGAATTCTCTTTACAGTCCCCGAGGATATGTCTCTTTAATAATCTCCATCTTTTCTCACATTAACTCACCAGGGTACATATGTGGTATGGTGTGGTATTGGTGCAATCCACGGTAGTGGAAGCTCTGTCAGATGGAATTCTGGCAGAAGCCGATCCAACCTACAGCCCAATTTTATGTACAATATGCCCACTCCTCACCATTTAAGAAAGAAATGAGATCTCTCTCTCTCTCTCTCTCTCTCTCTCTCTCTCTCTCTCTCTCTCTCTCTCTGCATATCTATGGGATGCATCTTTCTCCTTGCCTGGTGTTGGCTATTCAGCCTGCAGATACTGAGAGAGCAGCCAGTCTTCCAGACAGAACAATGAAAACATGGCTCAATGTGACTTTTGCTGGAAAAAGCAGGGGGCGTTCCAAACTCATCAAAGGTCAATAGGTGGTCAGTCTTAGGGGGAAAAAAAGGACAAGAAACAATGAGTTGCAGACAACTAACCCAAAAGGGCTATGCCAGAGTCATTCTGTCCACATATAAGACTTCCCACCCCTAACCCCAGCACCCTAACCCTAACCCCAGCCCTAACTAGGAAAGAAGTAGCCAGTGGGGAACAGTCATTTGTTACAGAGTGTGCTTGCAGACAGAAGTGAGATTTCCATAACAGCAGGAACAAAGGTTCTATGGTCAAAACAGCTTGATGAAGCCAGCCAGGCAGGGGCAATAAAACTTTGATGCCACATTTACAGAAAGATGAAGCAGGTAAGGGCATCAAACGGTCCACAAAACTGCTATGGTTTTCCTGGGAGAACCCATAGGGTAGATGGGGCAGAATAAAGTCCCAAAGAGCCATCATGGCCTCACCCGAAACAGAAGGCCAGACTAACTGAGGGGGCCGACTCAGCCCTTTTCCTCCGTTTTTTTTTTCAACTGGAAAAATACCACATGTAAGTTTTTTGAGTTTTCAACAAAAGCAATTATACTAATACTGATAGAAAAATTAATTAAGTCTATAGCCTTATTGTTGCTCTTTCAAAGGTAAAGTGTGGTTGAATAGAACTATAATCCAGTACTATGGAAGCAGACGTAGGAGAAAGCAGATTGCTGTGAGTTCCAGGCCAGCCTAGGCTACAGGGAGAGTTCTAAGCCAGCCTGGGCTAAGAAGAGCAGACAAGAATGAGGAAAGAGGAAAGGCCCGAGGCCACCTGAATTCTACTTATGTCTAGGCTGCTGGCTCAAGCACCAGGATGAAGAAGGTACAGCTTGCTGATATAGTCAAGCTATGGGGCAAAAATCATTTAGGGGAAGTGAATAATTGATTTTTTTTTTTTTTTAGTATTTTAATATATCTAGAACATTAGTTGAGCAATGTGATGTGAATCCAAACGAGGCCATGTCTATTATGTATTCACTCATTTGTTTATCCGAAGACACACCATTGATATACACTTGGCAATAAGAATTCACTTGCTTGGCCAGAGGGGTCTTTTTGTGGTGTGGGCAGTGATACAGAGATTCAAAATGGCTGATCAATGTACTTGAGAATATCTGACTATTGAGTGCTTAGTCCCTACAAAGGCTCAGAGGACATCTTGGAAGAGGAGGTGGAAAGACTACAAGAGCTGAAAGACAGAAAGGAAAGCTGTGAGAAGCTGTCATCTGGATGGGGTGTGGCTGCAACACTCATGTCATGAAGTCACAGCAGCTGTGGTCACCTGCACAGGATCAAGTCAACAGCACCGGGCACTGTTTCAGCAGGCAGCACTAATTGTTCTCTGTGGGCTATTAACAAGCGATACACAGAGACAGACAGACAGACAGACAGACACACACACACACACACACACACACACACCGACCAAACAATCAAGAGTGAACATGAAGAAGGGAGGAGAATATATTATGGTGCCTAAAGCATGAGAGGAAGGAATTATGGGTGAATATGATCAAGACATATTGCTGTTTTCTACAAAATTGTTAAGGAATAAACAGATGAACTATTTTTTAAAAGAATTGACTTAGATTTATTTAGAAAATAAAGATGTTCATAAAATAGACATTCACCTTCTATCAATATGGATTCTAATTCAACCGATTATATATACACAGACACACACACATATATACACATACATACATACATACATACATACATACATACATACATACATACATAGTTTCAGAAGATGTTTCCCACCAGGGCATGGACATGATGAATTGAAAGCCATTGGAAGGGGCTGGAGAGATGGCTCAGTGGTTAAGAGCACTGACTGCTCTTCCAGAAGTACTGAGTTTAATTCCCAGCAACCACATGGTGGCTCACAACCATCTGCAATTAGATCTGACGCCTTTTTTCTGGCTTGCCTGAAGACAACTACAGTGTACTCATATATGTAAAATAAATAAATAAAATCTAAAAAAAAAAAAAAAAAAAGCCATTGGAAGCTAAGGAGAAAGGGGACCTGAGGTCTGAGTATGCAAACATCACAGTTTTGCTCTGAGCAACTGGAATGATGAGATTCCATCGCCTGGCTGGGATGGCAAGTTACCGGAAGGAATGGGTTTGGAATGTGAAGATCGTGATTTTTTTGGTTTAAGGCATGCTGGTTTGAACTGTCTACTAGGCAGCCACGAGGAATGAGTGAGCCTGGAGTTCTGGGAGGAATTCCAGCAGGAAGACGCACATGTTGGGATTATCAACAAATAGATGGTATTTAAAGTCACAAGAAAGCACAAGATTGCCAAAGAAATTAAAGTTGGTGACAGAGAGAGAGAGAGAGAGAGAGAGAACCCCACAGCCATTTCCTCAGAACATCAAACTATTCAAGGGCCTGATGGGGAGGGATGAGGTTTGAGCTGGATGTGAGCAAGGAAGAGAATGTGTTGTCCCAGAGCCTTGAGTTTCAAGGGCATGCCAGGCTCTGTAATGATCAGAGTTAGCCAATGAACTAGCACTGATCATATTCCCATCTCAAGAGCTATCACCAACATGTCCAGTTAGAGACTCAGGATCCGTAGGATTTCACCAGGGTGACATGGTGACGGAATCCATTCTCGGCTGTGACAGAATCATTCACATCAAAATCCTCCCCATCCAGGGCTCATGGTCCATAGAGAAAGAGTGTGTGGAAAGGATGTAAGAGACAGCAGGTGGTGAGGGAGGAGTGGCGTGAAATGACAACTTCTGGGTTGCTACCCAACATCAGCTCATAGCAACTGTGGTTGCCTGCACATGACCAAGCTCATCGAAATTCTGATACACATTGTGGAGGGGATCCCTACAGCCCTACCTTTGACTGAGGAGCTACTGGCAGTTTGTGGCTGACAAAAGAGGACACATCACAAGAACTGTGTCACTGGGGGTAGCCCATGTGTCAGTGGATGACACGTGTGTGTGTACATGGGACATGCTAATGGGATTTATAAAGTTATTGTCTTAGTTAGAGTTTCCATTGCTGTGAAGAGGCACCATGACCATGGCAACTCTTATAAAGGAAAACATTTCACTGGGGGCTTGCTCACAGGTTAAGAGGTTTTGTCCATTATTGTCATGGCAGGAAACATGTTGGCACATGGGCAGACATAGTGTCATAAAGGTAGCTCAGAGTTCTAGATCCAGACTGGCAGGCAGCAGAGAGAGAGAGAGAGAGAGAGAGAGAGAGAGAGAGAGAGAGAGAGAGAGACTGGGCCTGTCTTGAGCATTTAAACCTGCAAAGCCCAGCCCCACTGACACACTTCCCCCAACAAGGCCACACCTCCTAATAGTTCCACTCCCTGGTTAACAAGCATTAAGTCTATGAGCCTATGGGGGCCATTCCTATTCAAACCGCAATCACTAATAAC
The DNA here is from genome assembly GCF_011762505.2 of Arvicanthis niloticus. NCBI lineage: Eukaryota > Metazoa > Chordata > Mammalia > Rodentia > Muridae > Arvicanthis > Arvicanthis niloticus. The sequence goes on from NC_133432.1 coordinate 18,412,463, forward strand.
AAACAATAGAGAGGGCATGAAGTTTGGAAGCAAAAGCATGGGGACACTAAGGAAAGTTGGAGAAAGTAATTGTGGATGGGTATAATTAAAACAGAGATAGCCGGGCGGTGGTGGCGCACGCCTTTAATCCCAGCACTTGGGAGGCAGAGGCAGGCGGATTTCTGAGTTCGAGGCCAGCCTGGTCTACAGAGTGAGTTCCAGGACAGCCAGGGCTACACAGAGAAACCCTGTCTCGAAGAAAAACCAAAAACCAAAAAAAAAAAAAAAAAAAAAAAAAAAAAAAAAAAAAAAAAAAAAAAAAAACCCAAAAAAAACCCCAAAACAAACAAACAAAAAAACCCAGAGATAATAATTAAAGAAAAAGATGCCATGAATTTGAACAAGGGGGGTATATTGGAGGGTTTGGAGGGAAGAAGTGATATAATTATATTTCAGTCTCAAAAATATAATGAATCAATAAAATATATTATATAAATGTATAAAATTTTCAAAGAACAAAACTTGATATGGTGGTACATCATGATGTTAATCCCAGTACTTGCAAGGCAAAGGCAGTTGGATTCTGTGACTTCAAGGCAAGCCTGGTCTAGACATCAAGTTTCAGGTTAGCTAAGGCTGGACAGTGAAACCCTGTCTCAAATTATTTTTTTTTTAAATTTTTACAAAAGAGACTTGTACAATGGACCAGTACAGTGGGATCTTCCACGAAAATTCTCTACAAGCTAGTTGATAATTAACATGCAGTCTAAAAATGAGACATTCAGGCCAAAAGCAACTCCCCTGTCAACCCTTACCTACAACAGTTCTGTGGCTGTGAATAAGGCTTGGGAGACTGACACTGGACTCGGCATGGAAAAGATGATGAACCATCACTTCTGAGGTTGCTCAGCACTGAAAATTTAGACCCAGGAGGCTGCTGGGATGATGCTGTGTTATGCTGTGGCCTTCCTAATCTTTCTCAATAGGTAACCCCACTGCCAAGTGTCTTACAGTTAGGAAGAATTGAACGATGATCTCAGAAGAGGCCAGGGTAGGGTACACATAGCAGGTCTTACATGATCTGTTATTTGCTCACTGTCTTCTGAAGAGCCACTGGCAACAACTGTGAGTTTTAAATGGTAGACATGGAGATCCACGGTCAGTGTCTCAAAGGTCACCATCTTCAGTGTACTGGAGGGGGTAGATGGCAGTGCGATGCATGAGACTGAGAACATGCTGGGGCAGCTTGGAGCAAGATGGCATTGGATACATGGGAAGCAACATGGGAATCGAGATGGTTGGACCACAGAGATGGGAGGTGAGATTAAGGTGTGCAGTTGGGCTAGAGATAAGGCCATGGGAAAGAGGACTCAAAAGGCAACTTGAAAGGAACAGACTGTTGACCATGTACTGTGGGAAGCCATGGCAAGGCCTTAATCTTGGCAAACACTCACCCTTGGCTCTCCTATCTACTATTCTTCTTTCTGCTTACCTTCCATGATTCACTTGTCAGGTCTCAGAACTTCAAACAAGGCCTTATAGCAACCCACCTTAGTAACCCTTCCTCCTGATCTCTAGATTTAGCCAACATCCTGCTAGATAGATGTTTTTAGAACCCCTGGTAATGGAAAAGCTTTGTGAGAATAACTTAGTTAGACCCCACAGCTGCAGCTAGCTTCCTTCACCTGCAAATCCCTCTTTCCTTTCCTACCCCTCCCCATATCCTATTTTCAGAGTGTATAACCTGTGTGAACAATAAAAATTTTGCCAGCTTGATCAGACTTCTTGACTTGCTGTGCCTCCTTATTTTCTCACACATCTCAGTCCTCTTCACAGGGTCTAAGGGTCCCACTTGATTGTCCAGCTGGCCTGGACAATGTACTCAACACTGTAGACCTCTTTTATCACATCTATTCATGTTTGTTCTATCTATCTATCTATCTATCTATCTATCTATCTATCTATCTATCCATCCATCCATCCCTCTACCTATGTATCCATGTATGTATGTATATATGTATGTATCTACTCATCCATCCATCCCTCTATCCCTCTATCTATTAACCTATTATCTATTCATATGTCATCTATCTACTAGATCTATCACTCAACTATTTGTCATCTGTCTGTCTGTCTGTCTCCATCTATTTTTGGTTTATCTACCTATACCTTCTTCAGACTATCATCTGTCACTCTATCTATCATCTGTCTATCTTCTACCACTCTGTTTATTATCTGTATATGCATTTACCTACCATCCTATTATTTATCTCTATTTAGTCTATATACCTACCTGTTATTCAGTCTGTGATCTAGCATCTATCACACATTTATCTGTCAAATATCTATTTATATCTACTATCTATTCTTTATCTGTCATTCATATATATCATCTATCTATAATCTATCTAACATCTATAATCTACCTATCATCTATCTATTATCTATCATTTATCTACTTATTATTTATCTATCATCTATGTATCTATCTGTTATCTATCAATCAACCTATCAGTTATCTATTGCTCTATCTATCTATCTATCTATCTATCTATCATACATCTACCATCCATTTATCACTTACCTACCCATCTGTCTGCCATCTATCCACATCTATACAGCATCTGTATCTGTGTCATCTTTCACTTTTTCTGATCCACAGCCATAGCCTTCTGAGTCCTCTGCTCTTCTGCTCTGTGTGTAGGGAGGCCTGGCTTACCCAACAGGCTGTGCATCACTTTCCATCTCAAGAGAAGAATAAAAAAGCAGGTGATCCCTGTGGGAAGTATAGTGGGGGGAATTGAACCATAATATGGAAAATATGCAGGCTGTTGTAAAACATATTATGGCTGATCTTTCTAGCAGAATGTTAAGCTGGTGGGACCAGCATGGTGCTGTTTGGTAGACAGGAAGAGGCACTACTGAGACAGAAACTTGCCACTGTTGCCATGGGCAGAGATGTCAGAAGCATGAGCTTTACTTCCTGTAGGTTTCATGTATGTAGTCCTACTATGGTAGAAGTAGCTTTGCTTTTTAATCTTGCTCTGAAGATCAATATATCCAGAGGTTCCTCATCACCCAAAGGTGGGACTAGGCTTCTGCAGCTTGGTCCTCCCGAGGTGCACAGACATGCTGTATCATACATGTGTAACTAGGGGTGTGCTGGCTCTGCAGGTGCACATATACACCATTATCCTGATGGATGAGAAATATCAGTCTGGGAGTCCGATAGGCTCTTTCTAGTCATGTGATATTCAGTAACTCTTCTCCAGGAACCTCAGTTTTTCCATATAAAATGTGGTCATGGTACAAACCCTCTTTGCCCTTGTTAAGACTCTCTTCAGCTTATTTGATAAACTCACATCTTTTCTCAGTAATTCTCACTGTTTCTTATGACTTCGTTAATACAAAGGCAATTCTTTTTTTAAAAAAATGATGGATTTTTCTTAAAGATTTTAGTTTTATTTATGTGTCTGAGGGTCAACATGTGCGTCATGTGTATGCAGTTCCTGTGGAGGCCAGCAGAGGGCACTATATCACAAGGAACAGGAGTTACAGGCGGCTGTAGGTGGCCTGATGTAGGTGCTAGGAATCTTCAAGAACAACAAAGATTCTTAAATTCTGAATCATCTCTCCAGCCTACTCCCTTAGATTAAAAAACAAATCAAATTATTAATTTTTATGTGTTGGTGTTAGAGTACATGACCCACAGTGCACATATAGAGATCAGAGGACAACCAGAAGGAATTGGTTCTCTCCTTCTACTATGTGGATTCTGGGGACTGAACTCCCTTTGTCTGGGTTGACAAGTACCTGCTGAGCTATCTCAATGCCTCACCACCACCAAGGATAAATGTTTTTCTAAAAAGACAAAAGTCATAAGTGCTGTCCTTACCCTCAGGTTTGTCTAAAGTATAAAAATTTCCACTTATTTCCACGTTTTCTTTATTTTTTTCAACACTGGGGATTGCACCCACAGTCTCCCACACAGGAGGTAATACTATTTCTCTCTCATGGTTGCTGCTGAAAGGTTGAAGATAAACTGAAATCTTTGAACCATGACTTGGAAAGGTCCCTGCCATGTCTCACAAGGGGTAGCACCCAGGAATCCTCCCATAGGGCAGCACTCTGTTTTAGAGTCCTGCCATCACTGGTCTGAAGAACCACTCCTCCCAATTCCAGCTCATGCTTCACATGGTTTTGCTATTACGAAACCAAGAGTAGCAATTGTCCCATCTTTTCATCTCTGTGTGCCCATGCATGCAGGTGCATGCGTATGTGTGCAGAAACCTGGACCTCACTGATAAAGCCAGGCTACCCACCGTGAATATCAAGGATCTGCTGTCTCTGCCTCCCAAGCACTAGGATTTCAGACATGCTGGCTTTTTTATGTGAATGCTGGGCATCTGAACTCAGGTCTTCATGCATATGTGGCATGCACTCTGCCCAGACACCCTTTTCTGTCTTTTCTGATGGAGTCATAAAGTTCCCTGACAGTCAGGGTTGTTCCATGTGGATACACAGCTATTCACATGGGCATTGGGGATCACCAACCCAGCTCCTTTGATGGCATCCAAACAGAAAATCAGACAGAGCAGAAACATCCCTCATCAGAAGAATTAACAAGCTGGAAAGAAGGTAAGCGATGAGCCAAAGCAAACTGGAATTGATTCTGAAATCTAGAGTGATCGTGGGGGAAGATATGATTAGAAGTCATTAGGGCTTCGATTGAAGATGTTTAGATCAGCCTGGTACATGTTTGGTAAATTCCTTCTGATGGGAAGGTCACAGGTTGCACATAAATACATTTCAGAGCATTAACTCCAGTCCGAGCGCAGTCTTCACCATTTAATATCACTGTCCCGACTCTAATTTAGCTGTTGACAGCCAGCTTTGCTGGATGGACGTATCTGTCTCACGTATGGTCACATTGCGGTGGCTGGGAGGGTTGAAGGTGGGACTACTGTGTTATGGCTACAAACGCTTCCTTTACTAATGAGGAGTGGCGGGAGAGCTCTTCCTTCACTATGTCTTCATTATCTCAATTTCTCAAAGCATCTTTGCTGTAGGAAGTGGTTTACTATTTTTTTTAATTCTTTTTTTTTTTTTTTGAAGGTTTTGAGATTGTTAAGTGCTATCTTACTTAGGATTTCCATTGCTGTGAAGAGACACCATGACTAAGGAAACTCTTTTATAAAAGACAATTTAATTGGGGCTGGCTTACACATTCAGAAGTTTAGTCCATTATTATCAAGGCAGGAAACATGGAAGCATCCAGGAAGGCAGACATGGTGCCGGAGGAGCTGAGAGCTCCCTGACGATCTATATCTTCAATGAAAGGAAGCCAGGAGCAGATTGTCTTCCAGGCAGCTAGGAGGAGGTTCACAAAGCCCATCCCCCACAGTGACATGCTTGCATCAACAAGGCCACGCCTACCCCAACAAAGCCACACCTCCCAGAGGCAAGCATATTTAAACCACCATAAGCACATAAAATGGCAAATAGCTGACTCCTTTACCTAAGGCTTTGTTTTACAGCCACCCATTTTGTTTTACTCTGGGGAATTTTCCAGGCCATTGTCCTACCCTCTGTATGAGCAACCTCCCCTTCTTCAGGTAGCCAACTACTTTGAAAACCCAAGAGTTCATTCTAGCTGGTTTGTGAAATAAGCCCAGGCGACCTGCCCCTGAACTAGTCAGGGGTCTTTGTTTGTTAGTAATTATGAGTGCAGCCTTGCTTGTCATAATCTGATTGATGGGTAGGACTCTATCCTTAAGAGATGACCAAGCCACCAATGGGCTAAAAATGCTTCCTAGACTGGGAAAGGAGTTTAAGCAATGGTAGAGTGGGATCCAGGGAAGTTGACTGAGCATATTGGACACCCCCACCACATGGAGCCTTGTTCCCTGGGGAGACATCACATCAGGTATGAGTTCAGCTCTCTGTTTACGTATATTGAGGTGGCTCTTGCCAACAGAATTCTTAAGGCGTGGCAGCTGACACCTGAGGTCTGATGAGTATAAAAACAGTCTTTAGGCTTGGGGCTGGAGCAAATGAGTAACCAGCTGGTAGGAGATGGGGGAGCCTGGGAGAGAAGACCAGGAGCAGAAGGGGAAGAAGGGAGTGCTTCCCACCCTGTCGTGGTGAGAAGAATTAGCTTGTAGGTCCATATTCATGGTCTCTTCTTTAAAGGGAAATGGAAATTGCATTAAGGAGGTGGGAGATGTGATGGAGGGGGCAAGCCAGGGAGAGACAGAGGGAGGGAATAGGGTGTACATGACCAAGACACATTACATATATGTATGGGCTTTTTTTTTTTTTAAATGATGTACAACTATTGTTTTTTCCTTAAGGTAAATTTCACAGATAACTCTGAAAAACTCTCCAGGGGCTCCCAGCTTGTTTTTCTATATTGAAGGCTGTTGGGGCATTTCAGAGGTGGAGCCTGGAGGGTGAAGGTAAGTCTTTATGGGGTAGGTCTTGGAAGGTTAACCCTTCTGTGGCTCTGACAGATGCTTTCTACCTCCTGGTCCTGTCACGGGGTGAGGAGTTCTCACCTCACACTCTAGCTGCCCACCAGTCATGCCCACAATGGTGGAATGAAACACGCATGAAACCCTGAGCCAAAATAAACCCCTCTCTCTTAAGTTGCTTCTGTTAGATATTCTGCTACAGCAAAGTAATGAATACAGTGTTTCAGCGATTCACTGTAAATGACTTGTAAAAATACACAGTTGTTATTTTCCCCAGTTCTCATAAGCTGAAATGTTACTGTCACCAACCTCCAAACAAAAGCTAATAAAAGTTTGCCCAAATATCACTTAACTAGCTTTTGCTTGCTCTAATATATCTAAATTCAGATTTCAGCATCCTTGAAATTTTCTGTGTTCTTAGCACCTACCAAGAAAATTACACTTATTGGAAAATGTTGTGTGAAAGAAAAAAATTATGAAGGTCAACACAAGTAAACCAAATGATAAATTTAGACTGATGTTTTGCCCTCAGAAAGTGACATGGTTGATAAATATATGTATGTACTGGTTTCAAAATACATTGAAATTGATTCTTACTCTCACTAGGAAACATTTTCACTTTTGGATCAACACATGGTTGCCAACATGATCACAGATGGAGGCACTGATTACTTCAACTTGAACCTGGGTGGTTTGTATCCTGATATACCTTGTAGCTTTTGACTGGTGAGCAGTGAGTGACAGCTACTGTGTGTCAAAAAGATCAATGCTGACCATTGTTCTTCCTTATTTGGGTCTGGTCTTGAGGTACTCTACATTGCCTTCAAAGATCTGATTTTCTTTTATCTTTTCTTTTTAAAATAATGTGTATAAGTGTGTGTGTGTGTCTGAATGTGTGTTTTCCATAATTTTGAATTTTAGTTTAGGTATTATGGTTTGAATGAGACTTACCATCCACAGGCTCAAGTATTTGAACAGTAAGTGACGCCATTTGTGGAGGTTCCACAGGAGTGGAACCTTGCTGGAGGAAGCACATCACTGGAGTCAGGATTTGAGGGTTCATAGGCTTACTCCAGTTCCTGTCCTTTCTCTGCTTTCTGAGTATGGATGTAATGTGACCAACTGGCCTCCTGTTCCTGCTGCCAAGCTTTCTCTTCCTATTGCTATGTCTTCCACACCATGGACTGTGACCGCCTTGAACCATAAGCCAAAGTAAAACCTTTCTCTATGAGGTTTCTTAGGTCAGGGTGTTTTACCACTGCAACAAGAAAGCAACTCAGACAGGTAGACTCTATTGCAAAATACAGATTCCACAGAGATGAGACGGTGGTGGGATTGGTGGGTAGTAGGAGCACCTGAAATGCACACAGGTTTTCCATGTAATGCATTTATTCTGAAAAATGACCTCACCTTCTGGTGCTGGCTGCCAAGATCCTGGGGGGTGGGTCTGCAATTACATAGTAAGTATTTCATTTGCTGCTTTTAGCAAGTGATACCTGGAAATTACAGCCTACTTCTTGGTATCAAAGAGTGGGCTCCAGGTACTCCAAGGAGTTCTTTAATCCACAGATACTCAAGTCCCTTCTATAAATGGGTGCAATGCTTACACCTAGCTTGTATAACCTCTGAGAATTTGTTCTATGCTTATTTGTGACACACAACTGAAATCATCCCCCCAACATCCAAGGCAAAGAGAAACAAAAAAAGGAGGGAGAAGACTCTCTATTTTCCCTTTCTCTGCCTTAAGTTTCTCTTTTCCCATTAAGCTTCCCTTTATTAGTTATTACAACACCAAAAAGGGGAACCATGGGTCCACACTAATTAGTGACAAACCCCAACTATCAGCTATTTCTGTGCTTGTAGGCAGAAACAGGACACCCAATGTCTGTACTAGAAGGGCTACTTGGATCCATTAGCACCCATAGAGGAGAGAAAGACAATTATAAGAAAGCATATTCAAACCCCAAGATAAAAACCCAGACCCCTTTGAGACAGGGCCTTCTCAGCTCTGGGAGCCCTTGAGGAGCCAATAAACATTTATGCCTTTGGATGAGATGTTTTCCCTGCCTTTAACTTTTTATCTTATGGAGTCAATGAACCCACCAGGCAACCAGTATCATACTGCACAGCAGGTGCTGTGTGAACACTAGTTACACATCAATACATGGGGGCACAACTTCACAGAATGCCTGCTTGTATTCTGCACACATGTAATGCTGTCCGTATTTCATACACATATAATGCTTTCCCCCAGGACATTGGATCCATAGACAGGTGGCTATATCTGCAGATGGAGAACCTACAGCCATTCATATTAGCTCTTGAGTATATTTGTCTAACAACAAATTGGTCTCTTTCTCTAACAACTATTGACTCCTTTGCCACGAGCCTCATTCATTCAGAGGTCTTTACCACTTGGAGACTGAGTCTGATCCTGCCCAGTGGATACCACCAAAGTGGAAGATAAAGTTAGACAAGGAACCAGGGGCTATCAAGTCAGCTAGGATGGCTAAATTGCCTGTGGGAAGAGTCTTCTGAGGGCTTTGAAAAGATGGGGGGGGGTCTTCACGAGAACATTGTATTAGGGTTTCACCATCAACAGACTTGAGACTGAGCTGCCAAACTTCAGGTCAACAGAGAAGACTTGGGAAAAGAGAGATGGAGCATACAACATCTGCCCTGATTTTCTGAGTGCTATGAAAATTTTCGTGGCTGAAATTGATGGCAAAGCCACCCACAGTCATTGCTGTTAAGTGCTTTTACTGAAAATAGCATTGGTTGATTTTTTTTTCTAGTTAAAAAATAACCTTTCTTTTTTTTTTTTTTTTTTTTTTTGGTTTTGATTTTGAGACAGGGCCTCAACTATGTAGCCCGGCTGGCCCGGAACTCATTATGTAGAGTAGGCTAGCCCCAAACTCCTAGAGATCCATCTGTCTCTGCCTTTCTAGTATTTGGTTTAAAGGCATGCACTATCAGAGAGTTCACTTTTTATTTAAAATATTTATTTCATTTATTCATTTGTATGTGTGGGGATGCGTACTGTGCTGCATGTATAGAGGTCAGAGGACAACTTTTGGGAGTTGGTTTTCTTCTTCCATTATGTGAATCCCTGGGATCAAATTCCAGTCATCCAACTTGGCTGCCAAGTTGGCTCCCTTACCTGCCAAGCCATCCTGCTAGTCCCTGTTTCTTACATTAAACCTTCATCCAAGGAGGACAAAAGTCATAGAATCACCCGGGGTCTTTTTCAGCCTCTAAAGGAGAAACTCAGGTATAGATAAGATAGGACCGTGTCCATATTAGCTCAGAAACCAGTGCCAGATGCCAGAAACTGGGTAGTAAGTCACACAGTTAAGAATGGCTTTGGCATTTTAAGTGATTAAAAAAAATCACAAGCAGCAAAATGTTTTGTGACATGTGGACATTTCACCGTCAGGGTTCTCTAGAGTCACGGAACTTATGGGTAGTCTCTATATAATGAAGAACTTTGTTGATGACTTACAGTCTGTAGTCCAACTCCCCAACAATGTCAGCAGCAGCTGTCAATGGCAGTCCAAGGATCCTCCCATAAGGCAAGCAGGCAAAGAAGAGAGGATCTTCCTTATTGTAGTGTCCTTATGTAGGTCTCCAGCAGAAGGTGTGGCCCAGATTAAAGGTGTGTAGCACCACGCCTGGATCTGGTACTTGCTTTGTCCCAGATGACCTTGAACTCAGAGAGCTCCTTCCCTTACTCTCCTGGGATTCAGAGCCACTATGCCTCAAGATCTCTATGCTAAGATCCAGGTTAGAAACTTATATCTCCCAGCCTCAAAATCAGGTGAGCCTTCCAATTCTGGATTGTAGTTCATTCCAGATAGAGTCAAGTTGACAACCAGGAATAGCCACTACACACAGGCTTTCGTTTTGGCACACATAAATAGTTTCACTGGAACTCAGACCCACCACTTTCTTCCAGGCTTAGGGCAGCTTTGGGGCTCATGGGTGTAGGTTGAGTTGCTGTGATGGAGACAGTATGGCATGCAAGATAGAAAATATCTACTACCTACTGCTTCACAGAGGGCATTCACCAACTGCCACAGCTATGTCCTGAAAATGGAAAGTATACCCTATTTAAGAGTCAGAAAATAACAGAAACATAAAAGGCCCAGGAAGTAAGTGAAAGAAAGTATAAGACTTACAAGGCACTGCTTCCGAAGTTACGCACATAGTTACTGTTGCTAGGGAGAAAAGACAGACTGGCCGAGCTACCTCCTCTCATGGATGGCGGTTTCATATATTGGTGTTTCTATTGACTGGATTCTTTGGTTGTGCAGCTATCTTTGAGTCATCTGTGCTCCTGTGAGTAACCCCTCACCCCTGTCCCATAAGTAAGCCCAATAAACTATCATTTCACCAATTTGGACTTGGGTGGAATTTTTACTTTGGTGTGTAATTGGTCCCCTCCCTAGAGGTGAGTGGACATTCTTGTGTCTCCTCGTAAAAAGTTCTACAGTACCAACTCTATTATGTCAACCTTATTCGAGCTGAACCTATTTTTAAAGAGCATTTTCTTAATATTTTAGTTTTAGTTTTACTCATGAGAGTGTATGTGGCAGAATGTATACGTGAGGGCAGGTGCTCGCAGAGGCCAGAGGTGTTGGATGCTCTGGGGCTGGAGTCATAGATGGTTGTGAATCACATGATGTGGGTGCTGAGTACTGGACTTGGGTCCTCATTGAGAGTAGCAAGTGCTCTTAACTGCTGAGCCATCTCGCCACCTCCCCAGTAAACATTTATGCAAGAAACAAAACAGGTTTTACTTAATTACTCTGAAATTAGAACCATAGTGAGAACTATACCACAATCCACTGATGCACATACTTAAAAATCAATATATGATTTTAACGGAATTGTAAAACAAATAACTTATAGGTGAATTACACCTATCTGAATATATACATTAGGGGCAGAAATTGTTCTATAACTGTGCCTTTAGAGCTCTGCACTGTGATGTGACATAAATAGCAGGAGATGACTGGATATTTGGGTGGGAGTCATAAACACCACAGCTGATATTACTGCTTAATTGAAAGAGTGGGTTGGCAGTAGCTGACAGTCTTAACAGAGCTCACAGCCATGGTGATAAGTGGTGGTCACCAGCATAAGGCTTTCTCTCTGTTCCCATATTGTATTGGTCAGTTTCTGTCAACTTGACACAAGTTAGGGTCATCTGAGAAGAGGTAACCACAATGGATAAAATGCATCCTTCAAGTGGCTTGTGGGCAAGTCTATTGGGAACATTTTCCTGTTTGATGATTGATGTGAGAGAGTCCAGCCCACTGTGGGTGGTATCATCCCTGAGCAAGTGATCCTATAAGAAAGCAAGTTGAGCAAATCATGGAAACCAAGCCAGTAAACAATGATCCTTCAGGGCCTCTACATCAGCTCCTGCCTTGGCTTTTCTCACTGATGGACCAGGTATAAGCCAAATGAACCTTTTCCTTCCCACATGGCTTTTTGTCATGATGTTTAATGCAGAAGCAGAAAGCAAGCTACAATACTTACCAAGACCTTCTGTCTCGTAAGATGTTACTGAGCAACAAGACTTTCTGGTACAATTTAGTACAAATCCAGAGGTGTGGCACAGGACAGGAAGGCCAACATCAGACTCACCTTGGAGAAGGAAATCAGCTACTATCTCACCTTCTGCATCCTCCCCCCCCTCCCCCCGCTCATCCAAAACTTCAGAGATGCCCTGTCTAGTCTGGTAGCAACTGACACAATTATTCAGATTTACATTCATCCTTAAAAGTTCATTGTTTGGCTCCACCCTGTTACTAGACATTACTATGGCTGCCATATTGGATGGCTAAAGCTTCTGAACAATGATCAATCATTATATCAAAAAAATCATTATGTTTTTACTGTCCAGTCGAGTCTCTCAATTGATCTTTGCATCAAACATCTTGTCTTGTCTATTCTCTAAGCAAGACCCAGTATCTCTACATAGGAAACACAGCCTGAGCCACTCCGTGTGACATCAGTATCACCATTGTCATCCTTGTCTGAGCTGCCATGGTTTTATGGACAAAGTTGCATTTCTGTTTCAACCATTAACCTCTTCTATCCAAAGTCATATTCTCACCATGGCCTTTAGAGTGATATTTCAAAAACAGATTCTTAGCATCTGGCAGATGGTTTAGTGAGCAAGAGTTCTCGCTGTACAGGAAGAAGGACCACCGGTTGGATCCCCGGTGAGCACATAAAAAGCCAGGCATGACTGTGGGTCTCCATAACCTCAACATCGCTCCTGAGGTCCTGAGAGCACACTGGCCACCCAGTCTAGGGGAAACAGTGAGGTGGTGGCTTGATGAAGGACCATCTCAAAGTCATAAAGTGGAAAGTGACCGAGGAAGACACTAGTGTGTGCACACACTCACATACAAGTATCACACACACTCACATGCATCACACACACACACACACACACACTATACATACATATACAATAGACAATGAGTCAGATTAGATTCAAGCATCCAGAACCAGAAGGCCCGCTCCATGTACCAAAGCTGGTAAGGATATATATCCCCTATTCAACTCTTGCCAGCTCTGACCTCAAGTCCTGGCATTGTCTCCCCTGTTCACCTTCTCAACTACATCAAACTTATGCCATTCACCTTCTTCATGGGTATCTAGTGCTCCTTGTGTCTTTGTGCAGATATCACCTGGGCAGGTGCCCAAGTCACTTGGTTCTTCTCCTTCACAGTGTACTGCTGGGATTCCTCTGTAGCATGCCTTGGTTCCGAAAACACCTTGCTCAATTATTCTTGACATACCACCTGCCTCTGCTGTATGAAATGAGTGTTCTTCTATATCTTTAAGGCCCACACCAGTGCCCGGCACTCAGTGGGGAGTCTGTATATGTCCCCTGAGTGGCGTGTGCTATTGTGGTGCATATGAAATGAGTCACATCATGAGCAGTTGTTTGCATGTGGTTATACAACAGCCAGAGCTGTAATAACTGCACGGCAGCCAGTGATGGCATTGCTTGCCTGCATTCATTTAGGGTCACGTACCCACAAAGGCATTGTGGATCCGAAACCACCTTACTGCTAGTCACCTCTGGAGAGGGGATTTCATTATGTATTGAGCGCCAGAGGCAGCTCACGGGGCAATGATAAGAAAGCTGTGGTTCTGAGCATAACAACAACAAAAAAATCATTTGCAGATGGCTTCTCTGACTTCAGTATGGTTTCTCAGTTTCCCGTTGAATGTGTGCGTCTCTGAATTTGCATTTCCCAAGATCACTTTGAACAGTGCACTTACCAACACCCCCTTGAACTAATCAATATCCTCCCCTTTTACAGATCCACATCTCCCCTGCTGCAACCGACATCTTCCTTTTGTACAAACCGACATCCCCTTGTACTGACCGATACCCCCGCATCTATCAACACCCTTCCCTTGCATGGATTAACATTCCTCCTTGCACTAGTCAACACCCCTTTCTTACATTGATCTATACCTTCCCCTCTGTTCTCACTATGGGTGAAGCATCATGGGCAGGTCATGAGCCTGGACTCTGGACTCTGTCCACCTAGGATCTAACTTGGCTTTGTGCCTTCATTGTGTATTTTGAGGACAGATTTGCAGGCTCTATTGAGTCTTCATTTCCTCTAGAGGTGCAAGGGGCAAGTGTTGATTTGTGCAAGAGGGTGTTGTCAGTGCATTAGAGTGTTGACCCATAAAAGGGGAGGTTACTGATAGATGGAGGGGGTGGGTATTGATCAGTACAAAGGAGTATTGGTTTGTACAAGGGGAGGATGCTGGTTGTAACAGGGAGAATGTTGATCTGTATAAAAGGAGGGTGTTTATTAGTTCAAGGGGGGGTGTTGATAAGCACACTGCTCATGGGGATCATGGAAAATCTTGTTGTCCCCATCCATGTAGGAAATGTGGGGGAGAGCAGTGCCCAAAGTTCTGAGCCATGATGGAAATCCCACAGGTTAAAGTATGTTCCAGAGAACCTACAGCTTCACCTGGTACCCAAGCAGCAGTTAAGCACTGGCTCTAATTATCCAGTTCTGTTTGGGGGAACAGTGGTCATGCAGCAAACATAAAAAGAAATAAGGTGCCTCAGAGCAGCCAGTTTCCTCGAGGGCCACGGCGGCATCTTAATTTGCACTTGGTGGCAGAAGAATGAAAATGAACGTGGCGGCGGCGTGCTCTGCCTGGTGACTGGATTTTCAAATAGTCTGAGTGAAACAACGGAGGGGCCCTGGCGTGTTAATTAACAGGCTGACATGGGAAAAGAATAACCACAGAAAGTCAAACAGAAAGAGCCCAGAAGCCGCTTTTATGCCCCGAATAAAAGGAATTCTCATTATTAGAGCTGGGGGCGGGGAGGGAAGCTTTCTTTTATAATCTAGGGCTCTTCCCCAAGTACTGATCTCAGTAGGGTATTGCTATAGCTTACTACCTACGCTAATTTTGGAACTCCTGAGCGATGATGACTGAGCTCCAAATGATGACTGTGTTTGCTCTACAGACTGTCCACAGATGTTTGTACATGATGGGCCATGGGACTTGTTTTACATGGTTTTTGGGTATCTATGTAGGTGGACGCTGTATTTTCTATTGAGTGTAGAGATAAGAGAAGACCCTGGACTGAAGGCCATAGGAGTCCTGAGAGAAAAAAGACAGAAAGAGGGGTAGCCTAGGCCAGTGGTTCTCAACCTTCCCAATGTTGTGACCCTTTTATACAGTTCCTCATGTTGTGGTGACCCTCAACCATAAAATTATTTTCATTGCTACTTCATAACTATAATTTTGCTACTGTTATTAGTCATACTGTAAATACCTGTGTTTTCTGATGGTTTTAGGGAACCCCTTAGAAAGAGTTGTTTAACTCCCAACCCAGAGATTGAGAACTACTGTAGCAGACAGTCACTTCCTGTGGATTCTGATGGTAGAGAGAGGGTCAGTCAATGTAACATTTGCTTCACTTAAGGACAGAAATGTACTAGACTGAGTGACATGTTTAAAAATGCACTTCCTAAAAAGTTTTTAAGGTAAAATTTCATGGTCTTGAAAGCATGAGGAGGTTTTGTTCACTTGCTCCATAGATGGAAATTTTGGAGAGTGTTAAGGACACACATGTTAGAGAAGATGGTGACTTTCTTATAACCCAAGAATAATCCATACGAGGAAAAGAAACTTGACATTCTGGATGCTGGAGGGACATCCCAGCAGTTAAGAACACTGGCTGCTCTTTCAGAGGACCTGGATTGAGTTTCCATTACCCACATGGAGGTTCATAACCCTCTGTTCCAGATGATCAGATGCCCTCTGCTGGCCTCTATGGTTACTATGCCTTTGTATACACACACACATATACACATGTACATACATACATAGACACATTCTCATCCATGTTACCACATATAATATATAAATATATTAAATATCATTAACATGGTATAAAATGTTATATGTAAATATATTATAATATACATCATCAATACAATATTATATAAATATATATAAATATGTATATTTACTTACACAAATATTTATGTATTATAAATATATACATGTAACAATATATAAAATATTTATATATAATATATTATAGACAGACAGAAAGACAGACAGATAGAATCTATCTATATTATCTTTAAAAACTCTTAGCATTTATCCTTCAGCCAAGTTCATGTACAGTCTGGCTGGACAGAAGTCGTTGGTGCCTACTTATGTGCCTTGTAGAAGTCACTGCCCCCACTCTTTCATTCCTTCTGTTGAGAGAAAGTCATTTAGATATGAAATATAGTATGCCAGAAGCCATGTACCACCCTGGAGCTAGGCACCTCAGAGCAGCCTCCCAGCTCTTCAAAGAAATGCAAACAGCACATTTAGGAAAGTTTTTAAGAGAGAGGATTAAAGGACAGAGGACCAGGAAGCTCCATCAAAGTGATGCTTAGCTCCTTCTAAAGCATCTCAGGTTCACCTGCTGCTGACTATGGAATCCAACCACCAGAAGCCAGGGCTCACTTGCTGTCCTTCAATCTCAGGAAAATGTCAGCATCCACAGAGAGTCCCTTGAGTGTAAGCATCAAGGAAGACCCTTGCAATGAGGTGGCATGGCAGGTGGCATATCAGGTGGCATGGCAGGTGGTCTATCAGGTGGCATGGCAGGTGGGCTGTGTAGCAAGGACTCTTGTAGGTAACATACTTGGGAAAGTCAGAACCTGTTGCCAAGCTGCACTCCACAAAGAGAGGGTACCCGTTTCTCTTGATTCCTCACTCTGAAACTCCATAAAGTCTACAAACTCTGAAACAACCCTTTCCCCTGGACCTTCAAGGTTGACGGTCACATCTGTACCTTCATGTTACTACAACTGCCATGAGACATCACCACACCAAACTTGCAGCCCTCTTCGGATTATTGTCAAGGGTAATGGACTACCTGTTCTGACTTATCTCGGGCTTGAGTTTTATCTCAAGTTCCAGATCAATAATGCTCAGTATTAAAATGTCAGAGGTGGAGCTGAGACAGAAGTAAAACAGGAACCCGGTTAGGAGATAGATGCTGGATACTTGTTCTTCCCAAATTATCCTTGTACCAAGCTGACAGCAATATCCACAATAGCATCCCTGAAAATGGCCTCTCCCAAATGGGTGGAGATAAGGGTTCATTGAATTTTGAAGAGCACTTATTAATGAGTTTTTAAGGACTGACTGCCATGGCGCCTCCAGCACGGAAATTCATGCCAGTGTCTCTGTTGCTGAGGCCTGGAATAAGCTCAGAATCAGTCTTATCTGAAGCTCAGGAGGCAACGATGAGAAGTAGCTATCACTCTGGAGCTGTGTGCCATGGAGGGGCCTCCCAGTTCTTCTGAGAAATGCAAACAACACACCCTGCTGTGTGGTCACCAGACACTTAGCAGAAAGACGTGTGTTTAGTGAGCTTTTCTCTGAGAATTTCCCTCCCCAAGGAGAGAGGAACACTTCACCTTTGATACAGCAAAACATGATGTTTTTGAACATTAGATTCATAGAAACTCATGATCGGATTAAGAGAGTATAAAAGCTTCCAAAGTCCCGGACATGTGGGAGACTTTGTTTCAGCTTAAAGATTTCTTGGAGGTCCAATTACAGAGCCACTTAGAAGCAGGGGTGTGGCCTTTGCCCTACATGGATCTCTAGGCTTCCATGCTGTCACAGTAGCACCTGCATTCAGCACCATCTTGTTTTATGTTTTTATTTCTCTCTTCTCTGGACGTGCTGTGTTGGGCATTATATTATTCACGGGCTTTATAAGAAAAAATACAGCAGGCGTGTATTTTCTTCTTAGAATTCATTAGAAGATGAAAGATTACAATTATGGAAAAGATCAACAGACTTGGCTACAATAAAAATTAAACAAGGGCTAGGACCATAGCTTAGCTTTAGAGCACCTAGAATCCCCCAGTGAGGGGCTAGAGGCGTGGCTCAGTGATAGAGCACTTGCCTAGAATCCCCCAGTGAGGGTCTGAGAAGTGGCTCAGTAGCAGAGCACCTGCCTAGACTCCCCCAGTGAGGGGCTGGGGGCGTGGCTCAGTGGTAGAGCCTCTGCCTAGAATCCCCCAGTGAGAGGCTGGGGGCGTGGCTCAGTGGTAGAGCACCTGCCTAGAATCCCTCAGTGAGGGGCTGGGGGTGTGGCTCAGACACTGAATACTTAGTACATACAAGGCCGTGGGTTCTATCCCAGGGTGTATATGCAAAATTCTCTGGACTACTCCCCAATGTGTGAAATTAGGAGGCAAAGAGCAAATTGGGGAAGAATCCATGTGACACATCAACCAAAAAATAGATAGACTAATACACAGAAGGAGAAAAGATGTCTACTCAGTGTCTATTAAACTAGAATGTAGAAATAGCTAATGCCAGCAAGCTCTATACTTATAATGCAATTTCCCCACTTTGTACAACTATTTAGCTTTAGAAAAAATAAGAAGTTGAATTTTTTGTAGGACAATAAAATGGGCAAAGGACAAATATTTAATTATGAAATAAAAAATGTTTCCCAAGTAGGACACATTAAGGAAACACTGAGATAAGATGTTTGCTTAATAAATTGTCTATTTTAAAAAAAAATTAATATTCTCTGTTGGCAAAGTTGCAGGGAAATGGGTATCTTTGCACACA
Source organism: Arvicanthis niloticus (assembly GCF_011762505.2). Classification (NCBI taxonomy): domain Eukaryota; kingdom Metazoa; phylum Chordata; class Mammalia; order Rodentia; family Muridae; genus Arvicanthis; species Arvicanthis niloticus. The sequence goes on from NC_133432.1 coordinate 18,431,083, forward strand.
GCAGGTAGAATTGTAAATTAGTTAAAACTTCCCGAAGGCAATTCTACAGACATTACAAAAATGTATTACAAAATTACATATCCTCTGACTCACATCCTTGAATTAAAATTTATTTCTAAAAGTTTACCTCAAGGGATCGATGAGAGATACGTGCAAAGATTTCTATATCAAAACACAAGCCATAATATATTTTATAATAGGACACATCTTTGTAGTGTTGTAGAGTTGATATGCACTGTTAATGGCTGAGCCATCTCTCCAGCTTCAACATGGCTGATATTAATTTGGGGTCACAGGGATTAAATAATATGTTCAGGGACATTCAGCCACTGGATGGAACATCCAAGCCACTGAGCTACCAGATAAGCTCTATGCTGGGGACACAAAGAGAGTAAATAGAGCAGATATCAAGCCCAGCAATTATTTCTATACATGTAGCCAAAATGCTTCTGAAGAAACAAGTATGCCCATGCAACTCCCCATGGGCCTCCCTGCAGTGGTTTCTCACAGCATCAGACTCCCAACTCTTCTAGTTCCATTCTGGCCTGCATGCCTCTAACTTCAAATGTGCATCCCGGTCCAGAGATCTGTTTCTCCACCAGATATCCAATGAACGTACTAATTAGCAGATGCGAGGCCATTTTATAATGGTAACACTCCCCGAGTAAAGTATGATTTTATCAACTAACAAGCACAGACAGCAAAATGCCCCAGCTATGAGACAGGAGAGGGCGGGATCAGAGCTCAGAACTCACTCTTGGACCCAGAGATGGCCTCTTAGAGAGACTGCTGGGGACTCACTACTCAGACCCACAGTATCTGAATCTGGTTAACGTAATCTAGTTAGTTCAAATAGCTGCCTGCTGCCTGGCTTTTCAGATTGAGAAGTACAGGGCTGCGAATAAGCCCTTTTCTTAAGAATTTAGAGCCTTGCTGAGGAATGACCTTTGTATATTGCTGTCAGTAATAGAATAATCATAATAGTAGATAGACATATAATAATATGTCTGCAAGAGGCTGAAGTTCTCGTAAGGACCCACGAGTTACTTACTTATTTATTTATTTAGCTCCAGTTTTGTTTGGTTGGGGGTTGAAACCAGTTCTGGCACACACCAGGCAAGCACTCCACCATGAGCTCCAGCCTCAGGACCAGTGATTGTTTTATTCTCACAATTAGCTACTACCCTCCAAAGAAGTACTTGAGAACCATGTAATGTACGTTTGTATGATGTACTGGTTAGTTTAGTTTAGTTTAGTTTGTCCACTTTATTCAAGCTAGATTCTATGAGAAGAGGGAATCTCTGTTAAGAAAATGCCTCCATCAGATTGGCCTGTGGGCATGTCTGAGTGAAGTGGAAATTTTTGGTTTCTTTGGAGACTCGGTTGTGTTATGTGATGTTTCTCTGGAAGCTGTCTGATGAGAGGATGTTTTGCTGAGGCAGACACTTGAGAGGGCATGTGATATTTGGAAAGAGTGTAAGTAGAACCCAACAGATGTTCTTGCATTGGTTCACCTTGCAACGCTTCACTGGTCTTCACTGATCTTTGCTTATGGTGACTTTGTAGTGAATAACTTACCAAAGAACTTCTCATGGCATCTCAGCTGATTCTTGATGCTTCCATGGATGTGTGCCAACTTGGCAGAACTTCACAGTTCCTTCTGGATTGAGTGGCTGCTATTGATTTGTGTTGGGTGTTTGCCAACTGAACTGGACTGCTACTACTGATTTGTGTTTGATGTTTTAGACTGGACTGCTGATATCCTGACAACAAAGATTGGAATCACCCCAAAGAATGACTTCTAAATAGGTCCAAATTCTCTTTGTCCTGTTAACCATCTTTCTCCCCTACCTTTGGTCAGTGGGCTAGAAGGGAGGTTGAAGTGTTTAAGAATGTTTATTAAAGTAGGTTTTGAAAAATCTTAGCCTACATCTGAGAGGCATTTTCTTGATTGATGACTGATATGGGAGAGTATGGGCCATCATGGGTGGGGCCATCCCTGGGTAGGTGGTTCTGAGTCATTTAAGAAAGCAGGCTGAGCAAGCCATGAGCAGCAAATGAGTGAGAAGTGTTCCTCCATGGTCTCTGCTTCAGTTCCTGCCTTGAGTTCCTGCCCACAGTCCCTAAGTGATCAACCATAAGTTTAATTAAAACAAATCCATTCTTTCCCCAAATTGTCTTCGGTTCTGATGTTCATTACAACAGAAGGAAGCAAACTAGGACACATGGCTTATAAATGCAGTGTTTTCCTGCATTACAGGAAGGTGGCTAATGCCAGTGGAAGACAGTAGACCCTCAGCACCAAGATGAATGTGTCCCCAAGCCCTCTTCTCTTGTGGAGATAAAGACTCTTTACAGGGAATACTCTATCACCTTTCAAAACCTGTTCTCTTTGTTCCTTGTGGAAGTGACATGCCACCAAGATGTTAATGAAAAGAGAGTCCAGCCTTCCTTGAATCTCAGTATGAGCACATAAACACTTAATTCAAGCCCTCTGTACAGTTGCATATGTTTGAAATCCATAATTTACATTATACCATGCATGTTCAACCCATCATCCATAATATTCATTTAAAGATAGGCTCATAATTACTACCTGGACTACATTTTTTAAAAAGCAATTTAAAGAGTATTACCTGTATATGTATACAGGTGGCTATTGGCAATGGGCTTCACAGTCCCATCCTTGTCCCCATTTTGGTGCTTGCTGATTGACATCCTTGACCCCTAAGCTCGGATCACAGCACAGAGACGACCCCATTCCCAGTTCCGAAAGTGCTCTCTTACCATAGCTAGTGGTATGACTCCAATCAAGTCCTTCTGGCTCACATAGATCTTGGACACTCCCAGGTCAGAAGTGATCTCTCCTGGGTATTCAACCTGCCACGTGACTAGCTGTGTGGTGGGCGGGTCACTGGGTGCTTCGATCTCAATATCAATCTTCATGACTTCGTAGGAGGCATCATCCACACTGTGGAGTAGAACGAGGGAAAACAGAGGTGAGCAATTGAGGTGCAGAACTCACTCGTGTCAAAGTGGAATTTCATCGGCACCTGTGCTTGTATGCCCCATGCCTTGGGCAATTTAAGGGCAAACCATCATCTACAAGTTTATCAGCCCTTGCCAGGACTCTGCTATCATCATTTAAAGGTAGATTCTTCTTATGAGCAATTCAGCTTCCCTAGGACAATGGCTTTATTCTCCACTCTCTAACTTATGTCCCACCAACAATGATTCTTTCCTGATTTCCCAAAACATCTATGCTGGCTATGTTGGTCTTATTTTGAAGCCACAGTTCTTTCAGTCAGATGCACAGAATTTTAAGGATGCTGTGGCTTATGTTCCACTGATGGCAAGGCAGCATTGAAGGGATATAGAAGACACCCAAGAATGTAGGCTTAGGGGCCAGACCACTGCTGATAAACATGGAGACTTCATCAGATATCATCTGGCAACCGGCATGGTTTTGACAAATGCTAGTTGCTAGACATCTAGACATCTCAGTTCCCACAGGCATGCCTCTGGAAATGGATCCGGGATAGATGACCAGAACTATTTCATCAGCCCTTTGCTCCTCTCATTAACTGGCTAGTTCTGTCTCTTCAGAGTTTCTTTTTTACTACAGTGTCTGCTCTTCTGTGTGACAAGTGAGAAAGAAAATGGTTTCATGTCAGCCTTTCTTGAGGATGAGATGAAAGAAGTGTAGGTGAGAACTCGGATGGGTTAGCTGAGAGGGAATCTTAAGGCATCGTTAGTGAGCAGACATGTCTCTAGTGACCCAAGTTTTACATCTTCACAGAAGTGTCTTTGAACACTGTCATTTATTATTATCAGCTGTGCTTTTTTCATAGAGGACTGGCTTAGGGAAACACACCGATTCCACCATCCAACATGCAATCTCTTACGGGGGGAAAGCTCAGGGAGAGCCAATGTGAACAAACAAGGTTAAGATGGCTAATTAGAGATCATGAGATTGGATGGACAAAAGCCAAGATAAAAGCCACCAACACAGAGACAAGAGGAAGAGACACAAAGAACCGAAACAAGGAAGGAAGAAGGCACCACACACACACACCTTCTTGCATGCTAAGATGCTAGTGCTGGTCCGGGTCCTGTTCAGAGTCAATTCAAGGACACTGGATACCAGCTATCACTAGAGCCCAACAATTTGGATGCTGGAAGCTCAAATCAGAAGCTGAATTCAGTGTGTCAGAGGGGGATGGGCAAAGCACAGTAGACTGAGGAGTCTGAAATAGGGAGATCTGAAGTGTACAGCCCACTCCCACTACTGCCTGGACAGGAAAGAGACCAGGATTGGTGGAAGTATAAGCTGAACTCAGTGCAAGGTCCTGATGGGCATGGTAGATGTTTAACAGCATACACAGAGGTGACATCAGCAGAGGGGTGATTAGGTAGTTTCTTCTCAACACCCTCCACTTTCCCTAACATGCCCATCACTAGTAAAGTCTTCCCAGAGCAAGGACAGTTTATTGCGGCAGCTGTAGTATGGGGTGTGCTATAGTTAACCTGATAAACTGGAAAAGGCAAACACAGTGGACCTCCATATGCCCTCCGAGCCTCAGGTACAAAGATGCACTGCCAGCATCACCACCAAAGTAGCAGAGATGGGGGTATAATTTACAACCTGAGGAAATCAGAGAGGGAATTCTGGCAGGCCATGGTCTTTGACTTAATTTGAATGCCTGACACCAGCAGCCTTGCCCTGTCAGCAGCAGGAGAGGGCACACCTCCCAAGCCGGAAGAAGTACTGACTGAGGACACACTATCTTCTGTTATGTTTTATTTTTTTATAAACAGGATACTACGTGCAGCCCTGGCCAGCCTGGAACATTTTGTGTAGACCAGGCTGGCCCCAAACTCAGAAATTCACGTGCCTTTGCCTTCTAAATATTGAGAATAAAGTTGTGTGCCACCATGCCTCGAGATTTTATTATCCATTTTAATTTTAATTGGTTTTTAATTTTATTTTTGTTTATCTACTTATATTTGGGGGTTACATTATTTATTTGTGTGTGGTATGGTGTGAGTCGTGTATGTGTATGTATATGAGTGTGTATGAGTGTATACATACATGTATGTGTGTGTGAGTGTGAGTATGTGTATGTATGTGTGTATGGTGTGAGTGTGTATGTGTGTGTGTGTACCACCACATACATGTGGATGTCAGAGGAAGTACAGGGGTTGGCTTTTTCCTTCCATTACATAAGCCTTGGGGGATAGGACTCAGGTTTTAAGGCTTGGCAGTATGACTTTATCTACTAAGCCCTCTCTCCAGCTCTTATTGTTTTAATTTAAATTAAATTTTTAATTTTTTTTATTAAGTTTATAAAGTGTCCACTTCTGCCTTTGTTTTATTTTATTTTAATTTTTCCCAATGCTGGGGGCTGAACCCTGGTCCTTGCCCTTTCTAGGCGAGGGCTCTGCCACTGAGCCACTGCCCTGTTTCTTCTTGTTCTCTCTTATGAGTCTCCTGCTGAGTTGCCATGTCAGTTGCAGATGAAGCAGACTGCACCTGCACAGATCCCAGTAATAACAGCAGCATGAGAAGATGCTGTGACCTCCACCTGTATCCTCACAGTGATTCTCATCAACAGCCCTAAAAGCCAGGAAAGCATGGGCCAATATATTTCCATTGCTAAAACAAATCACTCTTCACGAAGTTGCTAATCAAGAAATATCTTGTAAAGTTGAGGGAGAAATATGAGCATTTCAAGGCAAGCAGAAGTTGGGAAAAAATAATGTCAATCGAGGAGGTACTGCAGACAATGAATAGAGGAATACTATAGACGCAGGAAGAAGATGGTTTCCCCACAAGAACACAGGATATCCCAACATCCCATGAGAGAAACAGATTGGATAAAGGGGAGCTGAGAAGATATCAACCAATACAACCCGTTAAACTCCAAAGAGGACAAAGGAAAGGACTATCAACAATCCAGCCATCCTCATGTGCTTCTCTGTTATTGATAGGTTATCTCCCTGCTGGTGGTGAAATGAGCCAATTTGAGTCAGATTACGTTATATTAAAGGCAGGTTTATTGGCAAGCTGTTCTCTGTCAGGTGAGTTCACTGGCCCCAAGGATTGAGGCAATGGAAGTTCCCATGGGAAAGGGCAGAAAGAGCAAAAGGATGTGAAGAAAAGAGAAGAGGAGAGGAGAGAAGAGGAGAGGAGACCAAAATGTCTGAATTATATAGGTAAGAGCCTCTGGAGGAAGGGCAGCCCAGCTCTGGCGCTGGAGAGTTCGGGGTTGGGGCCAGGGTCTGCCAGGTAAGGACTGAGGAATGCTGAGAGAACCTGGAGGCTGGGTTTGCTTTGGTATCTAAAATATGTACCTCAGTTCCTTATCTCTGTAGGAATCCAGTTACTGATATAAACCACTATCTAAAAGCAATGTGAGTTGCCAAGGCTTCATTTGGTTTCCAGGTAATAGTCCATCACAGAGGGAAATCATGACAGGAATCTGGAGGCAGGGATGGAAGTAGAAGCCATGGAGGAATGGATGCTGTTTACTGGATTGCTCCCCATGGTTGTCTTGACCAGCTTTCTTATACAGCCAAGGACCACCAGCCCAGGAATGTACCACCCTGAGTGGGATGGTCCCTCCTACATAAATTACCAACCAATAAAATGCTCCTACAGGGTTACCCACAGGCCAATCTGATGGAGAAAATTCCTCAATTGAGGTTTCTTCTTCCCTAGCTTGTCAAGTTGACAACTGAAACTATGTCGTAGACCTTCAAAGCATACTGTGCGAGCTACAACAGAGAGAAAGAGGAAGATACTTTGAAATCAACTTTGCCTTTAGGGTCCTCTTCCAACTCTCCGAGTCCTGTGATGTGTCAGTAAATCAAAGCAGAGGCATGAAAACTAGAGCATTAACTCTGAATGCTTTACCATGTGTGGTATTGGGAAAAAATCAAACACCATACACACAATGACCCTTGGGTGGGAGCAAGATTAATAGCTGAGAACTCAGGATGCTAAGTCTTCCAGTCCCCTTTCTGTTGGTCCCACGGAACTCTCTGAACAAGAGTAACTTGGGAAGTGTCTTAAGATTTCTATTGTTGTGACAAAGCACCATGGCCAAAAAGCAAGTTGAGGAGGAAAGGGTTTATTTGGCTTACACTTCCACAATGCTGTTCATCACCAAAGGAAGTCAGGACAGGAACTCAGACAGGGTGGAAACCTAGAGGCAAGAACTGATGCAGAGGCCATAGAGGGGCACCTGCCTACTGGCTTGCTTCCTATGGTTTCATCAACCTGCTTTCTTACAGAACCCAGGACTACCAACCCAGGGATGGCACCACCCACCATGGGCTGGGCCGTCCTCCATTGATCACTAATTGAGAATATACCTTACGGCAGGATCTCATGGAAGATTTTCCTCAACTGAGGCTCCTTCTGGTGACTCTAGCATGTGTCAAGGTCGACACACAAAACCAGCAAGTATAGGGAAGAAAGGGTTGATTTAGCTTACAATTCATGGTCAAGATCTATCACTGAGGGAAGCCATGGCAAGAACTCAAACAGGAATTGAAGCAAAGACCATGGAGAGATGCTTATTGCTGCCTTGCTGTCTGTGATTCTGTTCAGCTAGCAATAGTATACAACCCAGGACCATTTGCTTAGGGAGGGTGCCTCCCTAGAGAACTGGGCCATTCCATATCAATAATCAATCAACACAGTTTCTCACAGTCATGGCCAAACCCCTGATCTGATCAAAACCATTCCTCAGTTTATGTCCCCTTCTCCCAGGTGACTCTAGGTGTGTCGAGCTAACAATGTTATTTCAGAACACCAGTCATCACATCTTAATAACAGCCTATATTTGTTTTTCCTGTTTTATGGATTAGAAACCACTCTATTAATACAGTATGGCCAGAAGCACTCTAGTGTTCCAGCTTTTACTCTGCAGCCACCCACATGGGCGAATGGCTTCCAGGGTGTGCGTGAGTGCTGTGGTAGCATGGCAGAGTGGGTGGAGGAGACAGAGAGTGAAATTTCACTCCCAACATTGGCTCCTCCAGATGGTCCTCTAAAATCTAAATTGGTGAACTTTTAGAAAACAAAAATAAAGCCAGAGGTGGAAGGGAGGGGATGGGTGGGAATTGGGGACTGGTCTAGGACATGAGTAGTTCTTGTCTTAGGAAACCCTTTGAGATGTATTCCAAACACACACACCCCTCCATTTCCAAACACTTTCTACAAGGTCAACTGAATGCAAGACAGGTGCTATTAGGTTAGAAATGGTGGTTCACAGGACTACACAGACTCCCCCATCCCTTCAGCTTTCCACATTGCCCATATACAATCCTACTCACCATCCCATGCCTCAACTCTGGACTCTAGCTGCTTTAACTGCTAATGATCTGTGTCTGACTTTCCTTGGATAGTTGCTGTTATGGTTTGAATGTGTTTGAACAATTGATCTTTAGAAGGGGGCACTGCCTACAGAGGCTATGGAAGCTTCGGAGGTGAAGGACTGGCCTTCATGGTGATATTTACATCTGGCCCCAGTGTTTTAGATGTGAACAGTAGTCATGTTTTCCCCTCCATGATGGACTGAGACAATAAGCCACAATAAACTCGGGAATGAGAAAAGTAATTAGTCTAATTCTTTTGGAGATTTTAGACCCCATTGACATATAAGTGCAAAGACCTGAAAGTATGTGAGGGGTTATTCGTTCAGACCTCACCACTTAGCAGAGACTGAAGTTGGATGACCCAGTCCTGGCCTCTAGAGGAGTCAAAGTTGTGATGCTCATAGTCTAGCGCCCCATGTGGTCTCTCCTGGCAGCTACACTTTGTGGGAAGGGTTACAGTCTTGGGCTGGGTCTTTTTTCTGAAGACCTCAATGTGTGTCATAAACAATTTCTTCTGGAATTCAGATACTAATAAATCTTCATTTTATTGGCCCTTCTATGGAAAATGAAGGAATTTTCAAAATAAAGAAATATTGTCCTAGGTTTTTGTCAACTTGACACAAGCCGGGGTCATCAAGGAAGAAAAGAATCTCAATTGAGAAAATGCCCACAGCAGATTGGCCTGTGGACAAACCAGTGGTGTATTTTCTTGATAGATGACTAATGTGAGAGGGCACAGCCCACTGTGGGTGGCGCCATCCCCTATGCATGTGTAAGAAAGCAGGCTGATTAAGCCATCGGGAGCAAGTTAGTAAGAGGCACTCCTCTATGGCCACTGCTTTAGTTCTTGCCCCTAGGTTCCTGCCCTGCCTTTCCTCAGTGATTGACTGTGATCAGGGATGTAGGCTAATGAAAACACTTTCCTCTCCAGATTGCTTTTGAGCCATGTTTTATAACAGCAATAGAAAACAAACTAGGAGGGAAACCAAAGGCAATCAATGAATGTTCTGCCCAAATAGCAGCATGGAACAGGTGAAAGTACAGAGAGCCCCACTCCAGGCTCAGCTTCACTTTAGAAGAACCTCCCATGGCAGTGTGGTCCTTGCATGCAGTGACATTTGGGAAATTTGCATCTGACACAGACACGAGAGACCAGATGTCTCCCCACATGGGAAGGACCACTGTCCTCTTTTCTTGTCTCTCTTCTCATGTCCTCATTCTCAAAATTAAAATGGGGATATTACTCAAGCAAATTGTTTCTCCTCAGACATTATCAAGCTATTAAAGTCTTCCATCACTGGTACTTTTCCCCCCTGGCTTCTTCATTATCATTTTCAGTACAAGACCTTTTATGAGGAAGTAAAATACACACAACCCTTTTAATGTATATACTTTGTAATGAGATTTTTTTTTTTTTTTTGGTCACTATAAATTTGTCTTCTCATGAACTCTTTGGTGACCAGAGTCACTCTGAGAAAGAAAAGGAGAGAGAGAGAGAGAGAGAGAGAGAGAGAGAGAGAGAGAGAGAGAGAGAGATTACTTGCTTCAGCCACAATGGGAAATGTTTTTCCAAGTCCCTTTCCATCTACCACCAGTCAGTCAGTCAGTCAGTCAGCAACTGACATTATTTCTGGAATTCTCTTTGTTTGCTCATTATTGTTCTGGGTGGTAGAGACTTAGATTCTAGAGTTGTACATGGAAGGCTATGATCGGGTAGTGGCCTTATAGTAGCTGGGATTGCACTGGTACCCAAACTCTATGTGGATACAGCCTGTGCCAGTTCATGATTGGGCACAGTAGATTGGGTATTCATTAGAATGACCTCCACTTGGCACAGCCTCCACCAACCCAAAGGGCTCACCATGGAAGTAGAATCTATAGGCATTTAGCCTGAGTGGAAAGAAGACATTAAGGAAAACATCCTATCAAGCAAAGGCCCACAGCTGTAAGAGTGGATGAAGAGTGGAAGGGCTTGCTGGAAGAAGAGCCTCTCAAGAACCTTGCATTGTCAGGGAAGTTCAGGGCAGTCTTCAAGGAAAAAGCAAGCTTGGGCTGAGGTCTTTATAAAGCATAGGTAGGGAGATTGTAGAGAGAGCACTCCAAGGAAAGGGGACTGCATAGGCCAGGGCTTGTGTGTGTGTTGTGTGCAGAGAACAGGGCAGGATAGTTCAGTGGCAACTGAGCCAACCTCTGTGGTATGGTTGGAATCCTTAAGAATTCTGACACTGACAGGGTCAGGAGGTGCAGCTGAGTGGTTGGTAGGAAGGCCTCCCAAGTCTTTAAAACCAACCCCAGCAGGCAGCTATGGCTGGCCAGTGACCTGTGAGTTAAAGCTTACTTATGCATCATTTTTTGGAACTAAAATTAAGCTCTAGATTCTTAACTTTTGGGGAAAAAAAAGATTATAGAGCATAAAGTATGCATGGTCTACAAAGCTTGGCATATTGCTGTCTTACCCCTTACAGGAAAAGCTTGCCAATTCGTGATCTTTATCATGAGGAAAAAAATGATGAATTAATAACCTTTAAAAATAATAAAATGGTATTTACTTCATTACATAGTTACTTCTCCAAGGAGAATATGAGAATGCGAAGTAATCAAGTACTTCTCCCACTGCTAATGAGAAAGTTCGGACATAAGAGTTGACTCAAGGCTATTCTGGATTGGAACAACAAATAAAGTGGAATGGTAGAAGTCTTTAAGAGGCTGCCGTTAGGGTAAGAATTCATATATACCAAGCTTGTTTTTTTATTTTAGGTACTAAAAAGTACAAAATGATCTCAGCAGAAATAAAGAAATATGCTGAACTGCAGTGGAAAGGGGAGGAGGAGGAGGGAGAGAAGGAAAAGGAGGAAAAAGTGGAGAAGGAAGAGAAATGGAGGAAGAGGAAGGGAGAAGGAGGAGGAGGAAGGGAGGAACAGAGGATAAGGAAGAAGAGGAGGGGGATATGGGGAGGAGGAAGAGGAGAGTGGGAGGAGGGAGAGAGGAGGAGGGGAAGAGAGGAGGAGGAAAAGGAGGAGGGGAGAAAGAGGAAGAAGAGAGGAGACATTCTTTTAGATAAATTATGGATTCCACAAAAATCAGAATGTTAACATCAAAATGTTAAACAAAGTGAGTGATCCTTCTTAAACGGGAGATCCTCACACATCTGTCATCTGCAAGCCCTGCTCTTGTATCTGGAGCAGCAAACCCCAGTTAATCAGGATGGGCAAAGACACAGCCAGCCTTTATGTAGGACAGGGTCAAGTCTCGAGACACGATCTTACCTATATCACTTGATCAATATATCCAATGACTAACAAATGGAGATATGGCGGAGTTAAAAAGCAAAGATCAACATCAAGTTTGACGAGTTTGATCCTTTGCGACCCAAGTCATCATCTCAAAGTATGAAGCAGAAGTCCTTGGGGAAATGTGATGGAGATGTTTGTGGTGGGATGGTGTCTTCTGGATAGGACATGGTCCATGCCTTCCTGAAGCCTCTGTGATTTCTTACAGGAGACCCACACAAGATTTGGGCCATTGACATTTGGTTATGCAAGGGAGGGCTCATGTAGACTCACATACGTAAGAAACTACATAACTAGTAGCCTACTCCTGCTAGTTCCTGGCAGATGGAAGCTTTGATTTGCTGTTGCAGATGTCCATAAGCTGACCATGGTCCTGTGAGTAACTGTTCACACATGCTTCTGTGAGTAACCCCTCACCCATGTTCCAGTAAGCAATGCCCCACCCTTACTCCTCTTAGTTACTCCAATTTAACTTCAGCCTGGCTGGAGTGTGGTCTTTTTAGGATGTGCTATCTGGGGTGTACAGATTTTTTAATGTCTACCCATGAAAAGTTCACCCAGTGGCACAGCTACTCATTCAGAATGGTTCTAAAGGGAAGGAGTTTTCTTTGCAAGAGAGCACCTCTCCCACTTAGGCAAAGTTCACATTGGTCTTTAAGAGTAAGCCCGACATTCTAATTATATGATCAGTGTATTTGAGATGAAATAACCTTACCTCTTAGGTTTTAAGTTTCATTTATTAAAAGGCAAATTCCTAATCTCACCTCATTTGCTCCCATTTTAATTATCTTTTTACCTCTGTTTTACCTGGATTGACTTATCTGATCTTTTATGGCGTGCTTCACCTGTTATCCACAGTTCAAGGAGGCTTTCCCATGTTCCAAAGTGGGAGAGAGAGGGGCGGGGGATGAGAGCAGAGATGAGGATGGGAAATCGACTGTTTATAAAAGGCAGAATTCTATCTAAAAGCAGTGAGTGCCCTTAACATCTTTGGGGAGCCCCCTCCACTCCCAATGGGAAAGCATTTTCTATACTTGAGCTTGAATCGCTGCAGCAGACAACCAGGGGGAAAAAATAACACTAAATCTTTCATCTCCACTTCGTGACATTTTCTTAAACATATTCGCTTGGAGATAGAGAGATATTTTATTTTTATACATCTCTTTTTGTTGCGAGTTTTTTTTTTTCTCCCCCAAAAAAGAAAGAAAGAAATCCAATCTGTATGCCACAGACACATTAGTATCCTTGCCAGGGCTACAGACTGTTCGAGATCACATCTCGTCTGTATAAACAGGTACCTTGGATGCCCAGCATCTGTGATGAAACTTGAGACTTTGGTGCAAGTTGGGTAAGAATGACAAACTCGGAGTAAGGTGGAATTGGCAAGAAATGTCAGCAAGCCCATGACACACAAGTAGTTCCTGAATCTCTGGATCGTGGTTGTGGGGGTTTGAAGAACGGTCTGTGATAGGCTAACTTTGTGAGAAGACTCTGCCAGCCTTCTAGCAGGAGTTGATGAGTCTACACAGTATAAAATTTCCCATCCCCAAATCGTAATTAGAACCATTTCTTTACCATGTCTGGTGATGCTGTATTACTTAGACTTCAGTCCAACACATTTTTTAAAAAGTAAATAAACTAAGGAGGATTATTTTTTACACTTTATTTAAGCAGAATGTCACCAGGTAGGTCAAAGGATGACAGACATGAAGAGGGATTTAAGTGTCTTTGCAAGTATCTTGGTGCTTGGAAGTGGGAAAGCCTCAGCATGGCTCTGGGATAGCCTCAGCAGAAAATCAAGATGCATCACACACACACACACACACTTATATATGCATATATATCCTGTGTCACATACACACACATGTACACACACATGCACACACGCACACGCACCCACATGCACAGAACATACATACATGTATGCTTGCCTGTATGTGCCTGCACTTGATAGCCAAAACATCCCTGATATCTGAGGCGGACATACAATCTACAGTATGAGGTCCGCACTGAAATAAAGGACCTGCAGACATTATTATTCTCTATTCACAATCTCTTTAAGCATGCCATAGAATTGAATTGCTGGACTAAAAAAGCTCTTATGTTCACATGAAAATTCAAAAGGGGGTTATTAATTGATAGTGATGACCAGGGCTAAATCTACTAATGGTTTTTTCAGCTCCCATCTGACATGACAAATGATGGAGCTCACAGGCTCTGATGTTTTATTATCCTGTAATAAAATTAACTCAAATACATATATAGGTAATTTCTCCTACAAAAAAAAAAAAAAAAAAAAAGGTTTCCGTTTCTTTAAACCTCCACGTAAGACCATCACGCCACTGCCCATGATCAATGTATAATTGTGTTTCAGCCTTCTAGTGCCTAAGGTCCGAGGCTGAGGAATTAATTTGCTGGTTGAGGTTAATGGAATGTCAATTAATTTCTTGGTATAAATGTCAATACATTCAGTTAAGCTTTGTGATTTAAATATAATTAAAGATAAACTTCAAGTCAACGTCGCCTTTTCAGTTTGGGATATGATGGGTGATTTGCTAAAATCTCACGAAGCCAGAGGGATGGGGACTTGCCAGTTTGCTTTATCTCATCCGGCAAAGTTAAATGTGTTCATTTCCAGCGGCAGAAGAAGGAAACAGGAATAAGTCCCCTCTTGTTTCTCTGCAGCCTCACAGCCCGTCTCTGACATCTCTAGTTTGTGTTGCTTGTTGTGGTAGTTGATAGAATGGACTTGGAAACAAAATGTCCCCAGTATCGAATCTTGTTTATGGCACTAATGAAGATGTGCCAGACTTAACTCCTGTGATCATTAGCTCTAATTACCAACTTTACAACAACCTAGAATCACTGGGAAGATGACTCAATGAGGAGCTGTTTATACTGGATTGGCCTGTTGCAATGTCTGTGGGGAACTGTGTTAATTAAGCTAACCAATGTGGGAAGGCCCAGCCCACAGTGGGCAGCGCCATTCCCTAGGCTTGGGGTTCTTAACTGTATAAGAGTGGAGGAATGGGGCTGAGCACTAGTAAGCAAGCAAGTGAGCATCTGTGTATTACTTTCTGCTCTCGACTGCAGATGTGATGTGCCTAGCGTTTTGAAGTCTGTACCTTAACTTTCCCATAAGGATGGGCTGCAACCTGCAATTAGAAGATGAACTAAACTCTTTATCCTTCAATTTAGTTTCGGCTGGGTCATTTTATTATAGCATCAGGAAGGGAAGGGAAACTAGAACTCTGAAGGACCCAGATTTGGACACTCTGCAATGTCCCTTCATCATGACTGTTCTGAGTAGCCATCAGACCTTAGGATATGACGTGCACTGGGTGCACTGAACTCGAGGTGGCATCGTTCTCTGGTGCAGTAGCTGCTTGAATGGCAATGGCAACATGCACAGTTGTAGGAGGCCATCCTGTCAATAATTAAATGTGATCACTGTGCCAAGAATTTAGGGTTATATGTATATGAAGCTATAGCCAAGTCTTTGGTGGTGATACTTTGGTGGTGAAACCTAGTATCAAATGTAGCATAAGCTCCATTTAGTGCCTGTGAGTGGCCAAGGGAAGGCTAAAGACCAATTTCTCGGTGTGAGAATTTGAATTCCAACCTCTTTCCTAACTGTGGGTCGTGGACAAGAACTGCAGAAGCTACCCATCATCTGTGCTGTGGCTGATGTCCATGGTACCAAATGAGCTTGCTTGGAAAGGCCTCTGCTCTCAGGGAAACCACACTCTTAGGGACATCAGATTTCAAGCAAAACAGACACAATGCAAATTCAACCTCCTTCCTGAAGTGGTCACCTCTCCACTCTTCTCTCAATCCAGAATCAGATTGGCAGCTGAATGATGACTCCCCGAGTCGCCTATGTCTGTCACCTCCACCTTATATGGCAAAAGGGACTTTGCCATAAAGAGAAGGTCTTGGGATGAGATTATCCAGGACCATAGGTGTGACTCTAAATGTAATCCTGATTGTCATCATTAGGCAAAGCCAGTAGGCAGTTCTACACTGGCAGGAAACCCATGAAGGACCAAATAAGTTCTCTGAAACAGGACAAAGAGCCTACTTCAGAAGCTAGTAAAAAAAAAAAAATCATTCTAAGCAATTTGTTGAGCCAGATCCTTGCCTGGTAGATCAGAGGCACTTTCTCAATGGTCTAAATCCCAGTCAACATGTTCTTCCCAGGAGTATGGGCTGGACTGTGATCCTGTCATATCTGCCGCCGCCACAAGCTCAGCAGCAGTTTGCCATGTTATGTAAAAGAGGAGATTAATCAACATCATATATATTATGTTCACCCTTATAATAACTCAATCAATTATTCAGCACAGCGATCAGTAAATATGGAGCAGTTTACAAACAACCAAACCGTAAAGTATTTTGGCTTACAGTGAACATATGGAGTTGTGTCTATACCACAGGCACATCTGATGTTTCAGGAGACACCTCAGAAGGCCAGCTGTACAGTGGTAACACCAACACAATATAGAGGGGAGTGTCTTTTCTCTAGAGATGCTATGTTAGTTACTTAGTCTGGGATGTATGACGGCCATGAATTCACTGTTCATAGTATCCTTCTCGAGTCCACTGTAAAGCCACAATGAAGAACAGCTAGCTTTGAGTAGCAGAAAACCACTACTCTGGAACAATGGATACTCCATTAGATAAAGGAGGAAAGATGCCTGGACAACAGGCCATTTGAGCCCATTGCCCTGTTCAAGTAAAGGACAGTCACCTGAATATCACCCACAAGTTCTGGCCTACTGGCTTAAAATTCTCCCCAGGGACCCAGATTCCAGGCATCCTGGGCATCTGGTGTGCAGAGAGTACAGTGGACTCTAGGGGGCTTCATTTACATAGTCACTGCCAACACCCACTTAAAGTGCACAATGGTGACATTCACATCTGTATGAGGCCACCCTGTCACCAGTGGCATTAATTAAATGACATCAGTGTGCCAAGTAGTTAGGGTCCCATATTTGTGATGGTAGGTCTGGACTTTGGGGGTGATAGTTTATATTTTAAACTGCATATCAAGCTCCAAATAAGCTTCATTTGGTGCTTGCGGGGAACCGAGGGGAGCCTAAAGATTGACTTCTTCCTGTGTGCCTTTGAATTCTGACCTCCTCCCTAACATTTAGACACAGGCAAGAGAATGGGTGTAGCCCATCACCTCCTCCTCAGAGCAGCTGCCTCTGTTCACATGGTGCTTCTGTTTAAAGCAATATCCTCAGCTCACTCACATGCCATAGTTACCCCAGGTCTTCAGAGCCCCGGAGAGTCTGATTTTAAACTGATCTGCTGTGCACGCTTGGTAACAATTGTCTTTACAACACCCCAGGGGGTCCTATCAGCACTCATGATTTAAACTGCTACAGGGTACAGATGCTTGGTGGGAGACAGGGGAAAACTGGGGTTTTGCAATCCAGAGATAATCAGGGGCCTCTTCACTGAGGTTCCTAGAGGAAAGGGGAATTTGAAAAGGTATTAGATCCAGACTGTGTCCCCCAAATTCCTATCACTCTGAGTGCCTCAAATTTCGAGCATTTGGAGATGGTCACACTTAAGGATTCACAGAGGATGTAGTTGAGAGGCAAGAGTCAGTTATAGCCAAATTAAAACAGAGACTAGGCATCAAAGGTTCCCCAAGTAGATGGAAACACCTGTGCCTTCTAAGTGACCTCAATCTCGTTTGAGTTATGTCTTGGATTATTTTTATTGATACAAACTAGAGTCACCTGAGAAGATATAACCCTGAAGAATTGCCTCAGTCAGATTGACCTGTCAACAATTCTATAAGAGACTGTCTTGATTGGTGATTGACGTAGGAGGGCCAGGCCACTGTGGGCGGCACTATTCCCTAGGTCCTGTGCTATATAAGAAAGCTGGACATGAAACTGTGAGTGAGCCAGTAAGCAGCATTCCTCTGTGATCTGTGCTTGAGTTCCTTCCTGACTCCCCTCAATGATGAACTGTGACCTGGAAAGGTTAAGCCAAATAAACCTTTTCCTCTCGACCTCACTTTTAGTTGTGATGTTTATCCCGGTAGCAGGAAAGTAAACTAAAGCAACTTGTACACATAAACAAACGTTGACTATTTCTTGCAATGATGTCTTTTTTTTTTTTTTTTTTTTTTTTTTTTTTTTTTTTTTTTTGGTTTTTCGAGACAGGGTTTCTCTGTGTAGCCCTGGCTGTCCTGGAACTCACTCTGTAGACCAGGCTGGCCTTGAACTCAGAAATCTGCCTGCCTCTGCCTCCCGAGATGATGTCTTAAGGAAGAGCTGAGCTATCACCCATTGAATCAGAAACTATAAACAGAAGGATAATACTAATTAGGGATATTCATCAGGCTAGACCAATACAGACAAGTGGATAACTAAGCAATCAAACATCTTCCCATCCAATCATACACTTCCTGTATTTTCATGTATGTCCTATAAAGTCCTCCAGGACCCCACATTTCTCTGCAGAGTCCCTCATCCACAGCTGGCTATAGGGTCAAGAATGCATGAGCCCGACAGCAGAACTGTGAACAAACACAGCTTCAGGACTCAACAACCTCAAGGCGACGTTGACAAAAATTTCCATGGCATTAAAGCATGAGCTGGATTGAAGCTTTCCTTATGGATAAAGACTTGAAATATTTATCAGGACTGGGTTTACCTTTTAATCAGGTCTCCGTGTATTTGACACCTGGATATTTAAGAAGAGATTTTTGTCTTGGAACCTGGAGGCTGAGACTATTGTGTAAATCATGAGGGATAGTTGCTTACTGGCTTGCTCTGGATGGTGTGTTTATACAATCTAGGTCCTCCAGACCAGAGGGTAGCACCACCCACAGTGGACTAGGCTCTCCCACACCAATAATTCATCACTAAAATGCCCAACGGACTCGCCAACAGGCCAATCTGTTGGAGGTATTTTTTTTTAAAACTGAGTTCTCAGAAAACTCCATTTTGTACCAACTTGATTTAAAAAAAAGGGGGGGGGCAAGATAGATAAGAACACACACCCATGGAGAAAAAAAAAAAAAAAAACAAAAAAACAGCAATGGTAAAAGAAAACCATGCTCTGTCCAGGCACACAGACAAAGGAATTTCCCCCAGTTCTATTGTGTGTTTGTCTGGTAACTGGTTTGGATTCTTCTCATGGCCACTGAATTGTGGTGTGGTTTTATCACGGTGTGATTTTGTCTGGTATGCATGAGGATGCAGTAGTTGTCTACAGTCCACAACTGCACAGAACTACCTGAGATGAATTCCTTCTATGAAGCTCGCTTGTGATTTCTTTTTCCTTTTCATCCTTATTACCTTTTTCATGTGACCTCCTTTAACCAGTTGCTCTTATTATTTCGGGCTAAATGTGGTAATTAAAGCCCATTAAGGCATCCTGGAATAAACTAAGAAACAAGATAAGAAATGCTATTTGTAGTTTATTTTTCCTGTGTGTGTGTGTGTGTGTGTGTGTGTGTGTGTGTAGTATCCACTTATGTGTATGCACACTGTGAGGGGTATGTGTGTGTGTCTGTGCTCACATGAACAGCACACACAGATATGTGTGGGCACACGCATGTGAAGGTCTGAACTTGATGTTGGGAATCATCCTTGTCCTATCTTTCACCAGTGTAGTGGGGTATTGCTGTGACAGACCTGACCATATTTTGAGGAGGATTGAGGAAGGACTTTGGAACTTGGGGCTAGAAGGACCATTGAGTGTTGAGACCTCAGTGGGCTTTTCTGTAGGAGCTTGGAGGAAAAGAATGTTAAGAACAGTGCAGAATATGGAGGCCTGGCTTGTGAAATTTCACAGGGAAAAATTAAAGACTCTCTTAGGGCTGTTTGCTGTTTCAATTTAAGATCCTGTGGTTCTGGTTAGCTGGGACTGAAGTATCGGCTGTGATTAACAAGATAACAGAACTACTAAAGCGGAACCTTTGCATTACTGGGACACTTGATGCTGGTTTGCTAGAGCTAAGAAATTAGCAGTGATTAATAAGAAACCAGCATCACTGAGATGAAATCTTCTGGCAAGTGTTTCTCGAGAGAGAACTGCATCCCAGAGACAACCACAGTTGTGCCTCCTGCTGCGCCTGGACTTGGTTATGTCTAAGAGTCAACCCAGTCACTGGTTTTGAAATCGTGAAGGCCTTAGTTGTATTAGCTGGCTTCGTGTGTCAACCTGACACAAGCTAAAGTCATCAGAGCTCCGGAAGGAAAAAAAAAATGACTCCATGAGACCCAGCTGTAGGGTATTTTCTTAATTAGTGATCAATGGGGGAGGGCCCAGACTATTGTGGGTGGTGCCATCCCTGGGCTGGTGGTCCTGAGTTCTACATGAAGGGAGGCTGAGCATACCAGGGAAACAAGACAGTAAGCAGTATTTTTCCATGGCCTCTGTCTGCATCAGCTCCTGCCTCCAGGTTCCACTACTACTTAAGTTTCTGTCCTAACTTCTTCCATGGATGAACTATGATCTAGAAGTGTAAGCCTTCAAATTAACCTTTCCTCCCCAACTTGCTTTTGGGGCATGGTGTTTCTTTGCAGCAACAGAAACCCTGACTAAGATATACAGGATCTTTCAATCACACCCAGAACTCACCAAGATTGCTAGTCTTGCTAGGCTGCTGTTCTGGGGAATCCCCTGTCTCTGTCTTCTGAATTTGAAACTATAGGTAGGTGGCCACACCCACATTGCATTCACATGTTTTTTGGGGAATCCAGATTCGGGTCTTCATTTTGCATAACAAGTGATTTAACCATTAAGCCATCTCCCAGCCCCTTCTCCGCAGTAATTTTTTTATTAACGTCACTGTATCATTATTTTGCAGTCTTCTCCGTCCATGCTGATACAATGGACACAGCCCTGATGATTCTGCCATCCCACTGAACAATATTGAATGGCTACAGCCTGCTTTAAAGCCTCGTGGAAACATTCTAAGTGAAACTTCAAGATACACTCGGGAACCATTAGCGCCATGAAACTCCAAGGAGAACCGCATTTAAAAGATGTAAAAGATACGGATGTTGTAAGGGCGAGAACATGCCTGGGACCGGCCTTTGAGGCTGACCATACCTACTGTGTCCCTTCTGACTTCCCAGCTGCTGGGGAACAGCTTCCACCAAGCCCTCATCCAAACTAATTGAAGGTTGTGGAGAGGCTGTGTCCTGATGCTCGGGTACATTTAAAGTTCTGCATGCTATGAATAAATTTCTCAGGGAGCTAATCAAAAGATTTTGTAGGAAACCTGAGACAGATCATTTCAAAAAGCGCTTTGGCTACAACCGGAAATTTAAGTATGGGGGGATCTCAGCCCGTTTCACCAACCCCACATTTTAAGGCTGCCTGCCCTAAGACAACTCTGGCCTCAGTCTCGGGCTGGCTTTAGATGTTGGCATGCCACCTCCACTTTCCACCCAGCTCCTTGCAGAGCTCCATTGACTACTGAGAGAGGCGGTCAAACTGGGGCAGAGAAGGGCAGGGCGGCTGTTTTAAAATGCGGCCACGAGCACCATAATAGCTTGCTGCTCGTTTTCAGTGGGGACACAAGCCACTGAAATACACAGTCAACACACAAACGGCTGGCTTGGTGGGATACATTTTTTAAAACCAATGTCTGACACAGCTTTGGAGACAGGGGGACATCAGATACACGCGTTCGAAGTGTTTTCTCCATCGCCGCAAGCCTGCGGATGCCATAAGGAGATCACCCGGGATGGGGGTGCAGGGAATCAGATGGTTCCCCTGAGAATACGCTCTTTAATTCCATCCCTGGGTTCCTTTTAATGATGCTAATGATGGTGATAAACCATGGAAATGTGTCTTCCAGGGATGGCTTTCATTCCATGTGAGTCTCACTTCTAAATACTAGTCCCTCCATGTGGGAAAAAACTCGCGCGGGAGTCCAGCGGGGGAGTCCCGCAGCGGTCGGGTCCCACATACAAGCAGCCGCGGTGGCGGTCCCAGATACACCCGGAGGGTATGCGCACATAGGACGGGTTCCAATTGATATGAGAAAGTCCGGCTCCAAAAGGGATTTCAGAAGTTTTATTGTCATGGCGTGGTGGATGGGTCTACATGGTTCGCCGCCCAAAGGCCAGGGGAAGGCTGGCTTAAATACAGAGGGGAAGAGGGGAGGAAATAATTTAATTAGCTACGCCTCCCCCCCCCCCCCCCCCCCCCCGCTTTTAGATAACTCATTAATATGTAAATCTCTCAAGGCAGAGGCTTGTTAGTCACACCCTCTGACTGAACTGGGAAGGTAAAATGGAGTCTAGACTTCCTGTCAGGGCCCTGGGTTCTGGGGGCGTGGCCGAACACCCAAGAACCAGGATACTCTTCTATGGCCCGACACCTTCACCTTACTGGACTGTGGAGCCCAGGGCTGTATGACTATCTTTCTGCTTTTAACTATAGCTAGCACACACACACACACACACACACACACACACACACACACTCACACACAAAAACATATATATACAAATACACATAAACAGAAGTACACGCATATATTCACAAATACACATACAATCACAGAATCAGACACATGGGTGGCAAGCTTGACATTTTGCACACATTAGGGACAGAAATAAGAAAACGCGGACGGAGGTGGCATATCTAGGAATCTAGGGACAGTTGGAGGGGGATAGGCAGTTTACATAATTATGTGTCATTGTATACAAGCATGGAATTCTCCAAGAATATAGCGGTTTTGCTTGTTTGTTTGTTTTGTGTTTTTAAAAGATAACCTCTTCTATTACTCGATGCTTATCAGGTATTAAATCATATCCATGAGAAAAGTCCCCAGTACAAAGTGATTTTAAAACAAAACAAAACTTGGGGCCAGTGAGATGGTTCAGTGAGTAACAGTCCTTATGGATACACACGTAGGTGCCAGGCCTGATGACACGAATTTGATCTCCAAGACTCGCATGTAGAAGGAGAGAATCAACTCCTAAAAGGTGTTCTCTAATCTCCATAGGTGCACTGTGGCATGTGCACACCGAATAAATGAATGTAATTAAAAAAAAAAAACAAAACAGGTTCTAAAGGAGATTTTTCATTAAGTATAAAAATATTCAGAAGGCATTTCTTTACAGGTAATCAAAATGCACTTTATAATCTTTGCAATCTGGACCTAAGAGGATATGATAATAACATGTCATTTACATCAGACTCTGAGGAGTAAGGTGTATTATTTTTTTAATTACAGACAATTGTGAGCTGTCATGCAGGTGCTGGGAATTGAACTCAGGTCCTCCGAAGACCAGCCAGTACTCTTAACTACTGAACCATCTCTCCAGCCCTCATAAGGTGCATAAAAAAAAAAAATTAAAAACAAGGAACAAAGTAATTATCTCTAGGGTCACTGGGCCAACACATTTTCCAAGACACAACTGATTTCCTACAGGAAATGGCTTTAGCAGGTCTGTCAATGAAGCCTCCACTGTCATCCTATTGATAATTAAGACTTCTCTTTGGAACGTCTACAGAGATGATTGCCATTTCCTTTGTGGTTGTCACAGCACAGGCCTTTCAGCTTTGGCTGGGCTACTCTGATGCACCGTGGTACCTCTCCACAGTGTTGAGTCCCAGAAAGAAGATGGGAGCCCAGCACAGGCCCACCAACCTCCTCCAGCTTTACCACATTCATGTGCGTGTGTGGGTATGCCTGCATGTCTGTACATGTGTGCATTCACTTTGCTCATTCATGTGTGCGTGTATGGATGTGTATGCTGGCATGTGTCCAGATGTTTGTATGTGTGTATGTGCATGCACACATGCATGCATGTCTCTGCCTGTTATCTATGTAGGTATGCCTGTATGCACCATGAAGAGTGTTAGTCTGTATGCCCATTACCAGTATCTAGACCCTTCAGTAATGTTTCTACATCTTCCCGTTTGCAGCTGAACCTGCCTGCCTTCTGCCCCACATACCTCATCCCTGGCAACAGCTATTCTCTCCTGCACAGCCAAACCTTCCTAACTCCAAATGGGACATAAATGGGATTGTGCGGAATGGGACCTTCTAGAACTAGGTCTTTTTTTTTTTTTTTTTTTTTAACAATTGTATTTTTTTTTTTTTTTGAGCACCCTCCAAGCCTCTGGATATATTCACTGTTCATCCCCTGTTATTCCTAGATTTATTTGTTTATTTTTACTTTTTCTTTTATTTGTGAGATTATAATAAAATCACATTTTATCTTTCCCTTCCCTCCCTCCAAACCCTCCATAGACCCCCTCCTTGCCCTTTTTCAAATTCATGGCCTCTTTTTACATGAACTGCTCTTATATGTGTATGTATACATACATACATATGTATATACACATATATACATATTATTCCTAATTATAACCTACTCAGTCTGTATAATGTTACTTGTATATATTTTTCCAGGGCTATTTGGTACTGAATAACCAGTTGGTGTGCTCTTCCCTGGGGAAGACTGGTTCTCTCCCTCCCAGCATGTGTCAGTGGCTTGCAGCTCTTTGTGTAGGATCAAGGCTTTTATTTATTATATATACAGTATTCTGCCTACATGTACAGCTGCAGGCTAGAAGAAGGTGCCAGATCCCATTACAGATGGTTGTGAGCCACCATGTGGTTGCTGGGAACTGAACTCAGGACTCTGCAAGAGCCGTCTCTCCAGCCCTGGTTGAGGGTTTTAGAGTTCTCCCCAACTCATGTTAGCATGGCTTCTGTGGCTGTCCTTGTTCAGCTCATGTTCAGGTAGTCCTATGAATAAGGCTTCATGGGTGTGGCTTCAAGTAATGTCAGATTGTATATTTTTAAGAAAAAAAAATGCTATTCAACCATTCAAGGGTTGTTTTAATGGCTCATCTAGTAAGGGGATAAAGTATGCATTATCTCCATTCGAAAAGAGCTTTTTGGGGGCCAGGAGAAGTCACAACCCACGTGGCCATGTGCTCACTCACCCTCATAACTGGTTAAGAGGAAGGAGCCATAGTTTACACAACCAGGCAATTCCTGGTGCATTGTTCATCTCCACATGCTCCTCTCAGGCACCCTTTATTTTCAAACTAAAGGATGCTACCAAGAGCAAGCATGCCACACGATGCCTGATTGCCTGCATCTTTCCTCACTCAGATTCCTGGTACAATATTAATCATCAAACTTGATTTAGAATTGCCTAGGAAATAAACCTCTGAGTGTGCCTATGAGAAGATTTCCGAAGACCCATCCTGGGCGTGGACAGCATCACTCCTTGTGCTGAAGGGTAACAGACTAAATAAAAAGGCGAAAGTGAGACTAGCACCAGCATCTATCTCTCTTTGCTTCCTGACTGTGGATACAATGTAGCCAGTTGCCTCATGCCCCTGCCACCGTGATAGACTGTATTCATGACCTCTGCGGCAATATAAACCCTCCCTGCCATAACTGTTTTTTGTTTTTTTTAAATTCCAGCAACAGTAAAGGAAGTAACTAATAAAAACAACAAAACTTTACCACTTTAAGACCACCCCTGAGGATCCTACCCTGCTTCTCCACCCCAGCCTATCAAGAGAGCTTATGTGTTCTCAGCACAAGTGAGTTTTGTCTGCTTTGGCTTCTTACATAAGTTAACATTGTACGCTCCTGTATCTGGCTCTTTTCGCTTAACGCAAGACATTGCCACATGCAGTTGTACATCATCAGCAACCATTGCTGTATGGTACTCCGTCGTGAGAATGGACCACAGTGGAGGTCTGCATTTCCCCATTGGTAAACGTGGCAGGGCTTCCCAAGTGAGTCTACGCTCTGAGCATCCCAGAGCCAAATTTCGCTAACACATATGAACCTGTTTTTTTTTTTTTTTTTTTTCTCATCCTTACTCAGCTGTGTAACTGCTGTATACTCTGAAACACAAGGGCATTCTTGGAAAAGCTGTTGATGGCTGTCTGAACACTGTGGGATCCTCTTAAATTTCAAAACCCATTGAAGTTTCCATTCTGCTACCAAAAAGAACTTAAATTCAACAGTCCATTTATATCCTCCCACTCCCATCTGGTAATCAAACATCATCTCAGGAGCCGGTTTACAAGGCTCCGTCTCTGAATTTGCCACTTTTCAAGTCCTAGCCATTTTAATCAAGCATAGAGCACCTGATCACAGTTCTTTCAGCACTAAAATTCCTTCCAGTCCATTAAGTTGACAAGGGGGATTCAATTACCGAGTATTACCGTAATCATCATCGGGAAGTGTCTGCAGGCAATACTTACAGCTCAGAGGTTTGCTCCGGCAAAACACTAACCACTGGCTGTCCATCGTGTTGAAACACAGAGCTGGCCAGATACCCCTCTATTAGGATGGCTCCCAGGTAACGGTGCACTGGAAGAGCCCAGCCTAAGCATCGTGGCTGGGTTGTTCAATGACAGACAACACAAAGACCTGAATCTCCACCATTAAATAAATATTGGCTGCATGGAAGTGGCTGAAAGGCAAAGGGAGGGGGGAGAGTACAGACTCCCAGGACAAAGAATATCTGCTTTACCATGAGTCCATGTACAATTTTTTTTATGGAGAATAAATGATAGGTGTGGGGGAGGGGGACAGTTTTCACATTTCAACTTTTTCTACCCTGTTAAGAATTTTGGTGACTAGGTCATCATCAGAATGAGCTTCAGTTGTTAACACCAGCCCAGACTTACCTGGAAAGAATGAACCTTAACTGTTAGGGTCACCTGCCTCGAACTGGTCTGTGTTTGTGGCTGTGTGGCACTTTCTTGATTAATAACTGATGTGGGAGGACCCAGCTTATTGAAGTCAGTACCACTCTGGGCTGGTGGTCCTGGGTACTAGAAGAAAGCAGGCTGAGTAAGCCATAGGGAGCAAGCCAGTGAACAGCATCCCTCCATGGCCTCTGCTTCAGTTCCTGCCTCCAGGTTTCCTGCCTCTGGCTTTCCTGGATGATGGACTGTGTGAGGTGTAAGGCGAAATAAACCCTTTCCTCCCTAAGTTACTTTTGGACATGGTGTTTATCACAGCAACAGAAACCTAATTATAATAATCGTTGCTCATCTTTCACAAACTTCATATAAAATTGCTTCATTCATGGTACTGTCAAAGTTACCTTTCTGGAATGTTCTAAGATAGTCAGCAGCCATGTCTAGGTAAGATGTAGTCCTACGTGTGGAGTCTAAACTCCACTCTGATGCTGGTACGGCTCACTTTGACTGTCAACTTAAAGGGATTAATTAAGAGATGGATCTGTGGGTGGGTCTGTGAGGACAGTTCCAGGAAGGGTTACCTGGAGTAGCCATGACCCTTGCCCAGAATGGGAAGCACTTTGCAGCAGCAGCAGCAGCAGCAGCAGCAGCAGCAGCAGCAGCAGCAGCAGCAGCCACCGCCACCGCCACCGCCACCGCCACCGCCACTGCCTAGATATAAAGAGTATTCCACTTTTGGGGACACCTACCTTTGCTCAATGCTACTGTTTTCAACTGACATCAGAACTCACCTTCTTTGGCCTTCTAAATAACAGCATCTCTCCAGGAATCCTTTAGAGCAGTGGTTCTCAACTGTCCTAATTAGGACTATCTGATATGGGACCTCTGTGAAAGGGTTGTTCAACCCCCAAAGGAGTCATGACCCATAGGATAAGAACCACTGCTCTAGACCTTCAATACCAGATTAGGACTTGGAGGTACTCAGTCTCAGGAACTGAGCAGCCACTGGGTCCTTAGCCTTTCTAGCATGCAGATGGCCATTATAGAACTTCTCAGCGTATAATATACAATCCATTTAGAGAATCCTTCGTGATATATTCATTCTGTTGGTTCTGTTCCTTTAGACAACTCTGACTTAAGTAAATGCTGTCCCTGTGTCTTTTGTTGAAAATTGTATATTGTTTCAAAAACAGTAAGAATGAGACTAGGGTGAACATATGCTCAGGCACCTCTGACACTGTGCCCCAACCCCCAAGAGCCATCCATGGCTAGATGTTTGGATTTCTTTTATGGCTGTCAGCACTGGGGCAGTCTGTTACCCTCTTGGGATTTTTGTATAACTTTAATTCAATCTGGTTTCTATTGGTCAAGGCTGAATTCTCAAGGGCTCCTCTGTCTATTGCAGAGAATTAATGACCTTTGGGATTGCTGAAGTGTCTAAAGCGTAGACTCGAAGGTGGGCCCCCAGGTTCCAAGAATAAACGCTCAGGCAATACTGCAGACCTGCCCTAGTCTCAGCTCAGATCTGGGGGATTCAAACGGGTTACACAATGACGAGGAACCACCTGTGACATCGTCAGCTCCAGTCTGCATCAGTGATCCCAGGTACCTAAGTCCAGACGGAGAACCCAAGTCCAGATTTGTATGCATGCATTTGATTAAGGTACCTCAATTCATATGTGGTGGTGGTGGGGGGCACTCTCTCCACAGGGGTTTCTGGGAAGTGTGAATCTCACTGGAAGGATGTTAAAGGGGCCAATCCCACTATTTCATCCCACCACACCTTGGCCAAATGGGTTGCTCTGGGAGGAGCCAACTCGAGAAAGTGTGTAGGTTCTCCGTATACTACGATCAAAGCAGAACTGCTTAGTGGCCCTTGAAAAATCCCCATTCTTTTAACACCACCAATTCCATGCACAGCCTTTGTTGAAGGTGAGAATTTTTCTCATTATAAAGGTGATTCTCTGTATATACATGCACAGAACCTAAAACAACACACAGAGGAGCCTGAGGAGGTGGCTCTATGAGAAACAAGGCAAGGTGGCTTGCCTTGTTAGCATGGGGACCCAAGTTCATGGCCAGAATCCATGTTTTAAAAGCTGAGCGCAGAGAGCAATGCTTGTAGTTTCGGTTCTGGGTAGGTAGAGACAGGTGGATAGCTGGTGCTTTCCAAACTCGCCGAATTACCAAGTTCCGGATAAAGATGAGAGCCGCTGTATCGAGGGACAGGGTAGAAGCCTCCTGAGGAAAGGCAGTCGGCACTATCCTTTGGCTCCCACATGCATGCACCCACATCTGTATGCACCTGTGCACACATACATGTGTGCACGATTACACATAGGCTCTTATCACTGAACACTGCACCAAATCCACATAGAAGGAGAGACCCAAGAATGAGTCCTCAGGTCTCTATTCAACCTATTCCACAGGAGAGAGAGGACGGATGGGATTTGCAAGGAAAGTGCCCAGGGGCTATTTTAATTGGCAAAACCTTAGCTGAAGTAATGAAAGTATAGCGTTCTGCGTTAAGAAATGAAAGTTCAGACTCTAGCTGCCAGGTCCAAGGTTGGAAATTTGGAAGAGCTTCTTGGAAGTTTAAGAGTTAAGCAAAAACAAGCCAGGCATGGTGGCACATGACTTTAATAAGTGGCACTCAGGAGGCAGAAGCAAGGGCATCTCAGTGAATCTGAGACCAACCTGGTCTATGTAGCAAGTTCCAGGATAGCCAGGGACATATAGTGAGACCTTGTCTCAAAAGAAAAAAACAAACAAACAACAACAAAAACAAGCAAACAAACAAAAACCAGGCAGTGGTGGCACAGGCCTTTAATCCCAGCACTTGGGAGGCAGAGGCAGGCGGATTTCTGAGTTTGAGGCCAGCCTGGTCTACAGAGTGAGTTCCAGGACAGCCAGGACTACACAGAGAAACCCTGTCTCGGGGTAAAAAAAAAAAAAAAAAGAAAGAAAGAAAAGATAAAACAAGTGAATTAAGATGAATCAGATTAGTAAAAATAAAGATAGCTGGTAGCAAACCTCACCCTGATAAGATATTCTAGAAGATAACTCAAAGCTTCATTCATTCATTCATTCATTCATTCATTCATTCATTCTAGAGGAAAAAGTCACCCTGGTCCCCAGCTTCTGGACAAATGAAATGGCAGCACTCAGCTTTCTTGTCTGTTTATGACTTTCCAGATGGTCCGCTCCTAACTTCCTGTTACTCTAAGCGTGTTTGCTTCTTTAGCAAAGATGGAGACCTTGGATTTGGCCTCACTGGCCTACCCCATGTCTCCTAATGCAAGATGTACATTTTGAAAGCATCCTTATCCAGCTATGTTGTGTATTCACTGAAGTCTCAAGTCCCAGACAGGGTCTCCCTGACTTCCTCGCCTGTTTACACTGTCTGTGTACAAGCTGGCCTTTTAGGATGAAGTACGCTATTTAAGAATTACGACACTGCTCTTGTTTGAGGTGGGGTCTTATGGATCTTACACGGGTCTCAAACTTGCTATGCAGCCAAGGATAAAGTTAAACCTCTGACCCCCCTGCCTTCGTTTTTTTTTTTTTTTTTTTTTTTTTTTTTTTTTTTTTTGAGTATTGGAAAGATAGCCATATGTCACGGCGCCTGGTTCCTATTTAGGAGCTGGGGATATTAAAAAGAAATTAGCTCTCTAGTTTACTAGATTGGAGGCAATCAGGCTTCTTATAGGAGGGTGCTTTGGTTATCCATGGTCGGAGGCAGATAGTGTATATCTCACATGCTCACTATTAGGTAAACATCTTCCAACACACAGGCTTGCCTACCCATCTTCCTAATGAGTACTAAAAACTGCTGTAGGGCTTTGGAGGCATCCTGTACCACAGACTTATGTGGACATTAAAGGAATAGTTCTGTACCTTTATTCCCAGTGACCTGAAAGTAAGCAGACAGTTCCTCTGCCTCCCCACCCACCTACCAGCCCGGTAATTGTTATCTGACTGTCTGCTTTTTTTTTTTTTAAAGAGAACAAGGCTTTAAAAAAAAAAAAAAAAAAAACCTTTCTCTTTTAAATATGCAGCAAGAATTAGCTGGGAGCACAAATCAAATCTCCGATGCTCTGACGGGATGCTAAGAAGACAAGATTAACTGCCGGGATGGCTCTCCATCTCTTCTTTAGGTTCAATAATTTAAAGCTTGGATTGTTTACACAGAAGGCAAACAATATCTTGTGCTGCATATTTTATGATTGCATTTCACAGCACAATAAGCCACAGCCAACCGCTAGTGCATACTTAACTATTCTCTAGAGACAGCTATTAGGGAAAAGGCTGGGATCAACCCTGACACCCGAGGCAGAGGCTCAGTTGGGATCAGCACCCGAGGGTGAGCCTCAGACCCTCCCAATTAACTTTGCCTGGAGTCAGAGTGCTTAGCAAGCAACAGTTTCCAGGCTGCCCTGGATCTGCCTCTGAAGTACTCTTCCAGACTGGCCAACTAGGAGGTGCATACATTTATTTATTTAAGATTTATTTTTATTTTATGTGTGTGGGTGTTTTGCCTGCATATGTGTCTGTGAATCACGTGCATACACTGTCCTTAAAAGTCAGAAGAGGGCGTTGAATCCCCTATAACTAGTCTTACAGATGGTTGTGAGTCATGCGGGTGCTGGGAATTGAACCCGGGTCCTCTAGAAGAGCAGTCAGTACTCTGAGCCATTGAATCATCTCTCCAGTCCCGAGGCATAGTCTCTAGATAGCTTATTGCTACTGGGGCCCGTGTGATTACCTGGCATATGGGCTGAACACGCATGCCAGCCTATGGACACTGGGATCCTTGATACCCGAGTAAGACCAGGAGCTCCATCAGTCCCAAGTCATTGGGAAAAGTGTCTGTTATTAAGGAATCATATGATGAAAACATAGTGACTATGCTTCTTAGGCTTAGGGCCATGTGATTACAGCAGCACCGACATGACATGGTGGGGAAACCAACAGGATCACTGGGACGGATGCTGTCTCTGTTCCTTTTCTCTTGCTGACATAAAACACCAAAGCCAAGGCAACTTATACAAGGAAGGGCTTATTTGGAATTACAGTTCCAGAGGGATGAGAGTCTGTGGCCATCACGGTAGGGGAGTATGGCAGCAGGCAGCAGTGCTAGTAGGCAGTAGAGGCAAGGCGGTCGGGGCTTGTGGAGCGGGAAGGGGGGAGGAGGGAGGAGTGGGAGTGGGAGTGGATGGAGTGGGCAGAGCGGAGTGGGAGTGGTAGGGGGTGTGGCAGGGGACGGGTGGGGCAGAGTGGGAATGGTGGTTGAGAGCTCATATCTTAAATTCTAAGTAGGAAGGAGAGACCTGGAAATGACCTGGAGCTTTGAAACCTTAAGCCCTGCCTCCAGTAACATGCTTCTCCCAGCAAGGCTGCATCTCTAGACCTCCTGAATCAGTGGCAGCATGGACTAAGCATTCAAATGCCAGTGCCAACAGGAGGCATCTCATTCAAACCGCCACAAATGTCATCGCCACAACTGACAGCGGTGCTAGCTGTAACACCAATGCCAACACCAGAGTTACAGAGGGGTGTGAATGGCCCTGTGGGCACTGGAGATAGAACCCGGGTCCTCTGCAAGAACAGCAAGTGCTTTTGACTACTGAGCAATTTCTCCAGCCTCACAGGAGTAGCTGAGATAGCAGGTGTATGCCACTGTGTCGACATCCCCAACTCTTTTCATGGCAGCTTTCTACTTTCCCTTACAGTCACTGCTTAGGGCACATCCCCATTGCAGAATTTTCCTTAGGCATGCCCATTCATTCCTGAGTCCTTATTTTCACAGGCAGCACATCATTGAGGATGCTGTTGTAAGATGCTTAGAAGATAGCATCTTGTGTCTGCGATATACCTGTTCTAAACATCTCGGAGACAAAACTGACTCAAGCTTCATGCATATTATGGGAGACAGCACTAGAGTGGACAGAAAGACAGAGAGGGAGAGGGGGAGGGGGAGGAAACGGGGAAGGAAAGAGAGGGGAGGGAGAGGGGAAGGGGAGGGGAGGAGGGAAACAGGAGAGAGAGAGAGAGAGAGAGAGAGAGAGAGAGAGAGAGAGAGAGAGAGAGAGAGAGAAGAACAAGAACAAGAACACTGAATGGGAACATCTTTATTTGGAGTTAGAAGGACAGATGGAAAGGAGACATTTAAAGGCCAGAAGTTGATGAAATGCTTACACTCAGGTCTACACAGGAGAGCTGGGACACAAGGCCCTTCCTTCCCCAGCCTGTCCTATCTTGTAGGGACAGAAATGAGACCAACTCCATGAAGTGATAGCACCTAGTATTCTTCCTTGTCCCTGTAGACTAAGGGCTTATCAAAGCTGAGAGAAACCATTCACTTAGGCCTGTCTATATTTAAACATGTCCAGGGTGTAGTTCTCAGAATCCCCACCCTGGCTCCTAAAACCCAGAGATTTGGATTAAGTTGTCCTGGGGTAGAGCTCTGGAAGTGGAGATTTGTAAAAGTTCCAGGTATTTGGAAGCCAAGGTGTTAAGAATACTGGAGGTGATACATGCCCCACCTCCACTTCCCGTTCTCCAGGGAACACTGATATCTCAGGTCTGTGTAGGCTTGCTGAGCAAGTGCTCATGGCCAGCCTGGGAACTTGTAAACCATCCAAGCTCATGGTCCCTGCCTCTTATAGGAGCCAAGAACTCAAAGGAAGAACCTCCATTGGTGCTGTAAGAAGAAAAGCCCTTGACCCCAACCTTGGTGACTTGGGCACCTATAGAGCTGAAGGACCTTGGGAAGGGTGCCCCCTCCAATTTGAGAACATCTGCCCTACATCCAATGTGGGAAATTCAAACCCCAAGAGAACCAGGTAGACATAAAAATCCAAGAAAAAAGATTGGGTGGACCGGATTAAAACAAAGCAAAACAAAAATAAACTGCAAGACAGGACTATTGGAGAGTGGCACCTGTTACCCTCTGGTGTTGAGATGAATGTAAGAGGAAGGGGTGGTGGTTGTGGTGGTTTGTATATGCTCGGCCCAGGGAGTGGCACTATTAGGAGGTGTGGCCTTGTTGGAGTAGGTGTGGCCCTGTTGGAATAGGTGTGTCACTGTGGGCTTGGAGCTTAAAGACCCTCCTCTTAGCTGCCTGGAAACCAGTCTTCTCCGGTTTACTTTCAAATGAAGATGTAGAACTCTCAGCTCCTCCTCCACCATGCCTGTCTGGATGCTGCCATGCTCCCACCATGATGATACTGGACTGAACCGCTGAACCTGTAAGCCAGCCCCAATAAAATGATGTCCTTATAAGAGTTGCCTTGGTCATGGTGTCTGTTGACAGTAGTAAAACCCTAACTAAAACAATGGTAGTCTTTGGGGTGTGGGGGAAGGAACTGCCAATAACCAGTGGTATGATAAAGTGTTAGAGATGACAACCAGAGGAGTGTAGATAAAATGCATCATATATAAAATACATACGTACATGCACATAACGTTTATATGTGTATTTATAGACTTGTAAGGTTTTCAGAGGCTTGGGCTACTGGAAGTTCAGGTTTGCAAATGACAGCCTATTGTTTCACTAAAACACAGAGTTTATGTCAACTTAAACACTGTTGGATCCACACCATGGAGACCAATAAAATTCCTGTCTACTTAATAGATTCCATCTCTGTCTACAGATTTATAATTCTGTCTCCGAGACATGGAGGTGAGGTTCATCTTTTATCTCCTTTGCACAGCAGGCCATGCATGACTATGGAGGCTCAGGATACATGCACATTAATGAATGAATAAATTAATGGTTTTAATTAATTAATTGGTTAATTGATATTTTTAACCACACAGGGCTTTCATTAACAATGTCAACCCAGGGCAGAGCATGGGGTTTGGTAGAGAATCACTTGCCTATCACTAGTGAGCCTCTTGGTTTCAGAGATATTTGCACAGTCCATTTCTGATGGAGTGACTGTTGACAGGCTAGAATGTAGGTGCTGTGGATTCTTGGGGACTCTTTCCTGCTTCCTCCTTGGGATCAGGGGAGGGCTATGCTGAAGCAGGCCAGGAGAGTACCAATGGCTTGTGGAACAAGAACTCTTGTTCTCAGTTTGGACGGCACCAGCCAACCTTTACAGTTTTCTTTCTCCGTTTTTATTTTATTTGTATTTATATGGATACATGCATGTGTATGTACCATGTATGTAGGTGCCCATGGAGTCCACAAGAGGGCGCCAGATAACTCATAACTGGAGTTAATAGGAGACTGAGCTGCCGAGTGGGTTCTGGGACTGAACCCAGATCCCCTGTAGGAGCAGCAAATGCTCCTAACCACTGAGCTACCTTACCAGGGTCTTTCCCTGTTTTCATTATTACAGCTTCCATGGTACCTCAGGGACTTTAGTGACCACTGCCCACTTTCTCCTTCCCCACAGACTATTTTGTTTCTTCTTAAAAGGTTTCAGCCGCTTCTCTTTGAAGAAGACAAAGCGATACCAGCTGTTTAAAACCCAGAAGCAAGCAGCTCATGCAGGTGAATGTTGGCTCCCTCCTACAGACGACAGGCATCGCTCAGAGACATCAACACAACTAGCAATGACACGGAGACAATGACAAACAGGTATTACTATCAAAGCCCCTTCACTAGGCTTCTTCCTTGCGACATAAACTCCAGAATGCAGGGCCAATCCGGGAGGCCTCAGAAATGAAAAGTCTTCTGCTTCCTGGGGAAAAGACATATTTTTCCTGACAAGAGCCTCATTGACAATTTTAAAAAGCAACAACGCCTTTCATGATCACCATTTTCTCTGTAACAAGGCAAAAATCACAAATTGAATTAAATGATTGCACTCTCTGAGCGGTTTCTCCGGCACCACTTTTACTTTTTTTTTTTTTCCAATAACAAGCCGAGAATCCTAAGCTGTTGATCAAACTGTGTGATTCGTGATTCTCAGTGACAGGGGGAAGAAAAGAGAAAGAAAGCAGCTTCGTAGCCAGTGGTTGCAGGTATTGCTGTCAATTACGACTTCTGCTGGGAGATCTCCCAGCCCACTCCTGTCTCCCTCAGCATCCATCTGTAAGAAGTGGGAATAGATATCTGGAACATGGGAGAGCACCCACTCCTGTTGAATTATTACTCCACCCCAGACCTTCAGGGCCAGAGCCAGATGGAGAACGAAATTACTGAGACCAGTCAGTAAAGAAATATTAAATGTCTTCCCCTCAGCCCCTGCTATGGAAACATCCATCCATTGGACTGATGGGACTCTTTCTCCTGAGGTTTCTCTGACAGGTGAGATGAAGGATTCACAAATAGGCCCATCTGGATACGGGAAGACAGGAGGGATGTTACTAAGGAAGGGCTTTGGGGGTGGGGTGGTGAAGATGATGGTGGCTCTGCTGTGCAACTCTGTGCCCGAGGGATGTCCACAAATGTATGTACTGACACATGGCACCATGCCTGCTGAGAACACACACATATTTTGTAGCTCTGTTTACATTAGATGTTTGCAAAAGGCTAAAGCTATAGAGACAGACATTTAGAGATATTGTGTGTGTGTGTGTGTGTGTGTGTGTGTGTGTGTGTGTGTGTGAGAGAGAGAGAGAGAGAGAGAGAGAGAGAGAGAGAGAGAGAGAGAGAATGAATACTGGCTGAGGGCTAGAGGCATGGTAGAGAACTTTCTAGAGTATGGTAGTTTGAATACAAAATGTTTCCCATAAGCTCATGTATTTGAATACACGGTCCCTTGATGCTGGAGATGTCTGGGGTTATAGGACCTTTAGGTTGTAGAACCTTGCTCAAGAAATTATTTTGCCAGAAGTGGCCATTGTTTTTTTTTTTTTGTTGTTGTTGTTGTTGTTGTTGTTGTTGTTGTTTTGTTTTTAGCTTCACTCCACTTCCTGTTCTTTCTCTGAATCCTCTGTGAAGCTAAGATGAAATCTCTCAGCTTCCTGCTGTCGTCCCCTGCACTCCCAACCATTACGGAATTTCTCTGAAACAGTAAGCCCAGATAAGTTCTATTTCAGTTGCTTTGGTCATGACGTTTCATCAGAACAACAGAAAACTAACCCATCTGTAGGGGTAGGAATGTTTTAGTAACAGAGTGTGTGTGTGTGTGTGGGGGGGGGGGCACATGATTTGGTAAATACACCAGGTGCTCATTCTTCGGCTGTGCACACAGTGCATGCAGGTTCTATGGACTCTCCTGGAATAATGATAATAGTAATAATTAATAACTAATATTAATATTAATAATATTTAATTAATTTAATGATTTAAATACAATGGGTAGTATTTAATGAAAAAAAAACTTATAACTGGCCAAAGTGCCAAGATTAGGTGTGGTGGAATGTCCACTCCAAATGGGACAACTGTATGACTCTCCTCAAAGCTTGGGGAACATCGTGGATGAGAATGGACAGGATGTAAGAGCCAAACGATGTGGAGATGTGTAGCAAAAAGGACATCTTCTGGAACTGGCTTGGCCCTCATACACATGAACTTATCAGCCCAAACCCTGTGCAAGATCAGGTCCATGAACACTGTATCATGGAAGAGTCAGGGACTCTGAGGCCCAACCCCTCCTTGAGGGGCCACTGGCAGCTAATGGTTATAGGAAGGGTTGTGCCATTTTCCTCAGTGGTGTTGCTGCTGCTGAGTTCATTGCTGTTGATCCAGCAAACATCCTTGCACCCATGCTGAGGCAGGGGAGTCTAACTGAACTCAGTCAGACACACACACCTATAAGACATGAAAGTAGGGGGCAGTGTTGCTGGGAAGGGCTAGAGTGGAAGGGAGATGGAGTGACGGAAGAGAATGGTTGAAAATGACTGAAGTTCATTCTGTAAATGTATGAAGCCATCAAACAAATTAATCAAGTTAAATGGAAAAAAAAAAAAAAACCCACAAATGATGCTGGAGACGAGAGCACTCTCGCAACCTCAACCCTCACACCCATACCCAATGTGCCAACATAGAAACAGCCCTTAGGTGAGGGTACCACACCACACCCTAAACCTCAGGAAGCCCTCTACCAGAAAGAGTAGGAGATGCAAAGTAAAACTTAATGTTGACTGGGGAATTTAAAGGAAGCTGGAAATCAATGTACAGCGAAACATTCGGCTATAGCAAAGGAGCAGGAATAAATACTGATTCCCCCTCCCCTGCCACCATCTCAGAAGTCACTGCTTGAGTATAGCTTTTCATTTAGGGGTGGAGCCTTGGGAGATTACCCTATCCAACCAGTGTTGCCATTGTTCAAGCCTTGTTTGGTGGTCATACTGTTTTGATCACATGGTATGGTTTTCCTGTCACTCATTAAAAACATTCATTGTCCTGTCGCCATCCTGGTCTTCTGGGTCTTTCCACTCCCTCTTCTGTGATGTTCTCAGAGCCTTAGGTAGTGGAGGTGTATTGTAGATGTATAAAGTGGGCCTTGGCAGTCCACAGTCACCTGTTCTCTGAGTTTTAATCCAGTTACAGCTTTCTTTCACAGTCCCATGCTATTCAATATGGGGGAGGGGCACAGAGCAAAGGGATTTTTCTTATAATACCTGCATTGACATTCTGCCCAAATATAAAAAGACTAATTTAAATACAAACATTTTTATTTTTTTAAAGCATCATAAAGGAGTTAAGTGATAAATCACTACTCTTGTTAATTGTAGGGTGTTATCTGTGTACTTACATCTATGTCATTTTTATATTTTGCTAAAACTTGCAAACATATGCAAAAAGCATAATGACAGTCCCGGTGTTGACAATCTGACTCTGATTTGTATTTGTCCCTGCTGGACACACCACATAAACACGTTCAGTGGTCAATTTAATATCTTATATCTTCCCCAGAGACCCAAGCAGAAAAGCAACCCCACTCTTACCATTAAAGTGACACTAGCAACATTGTCCCTGCTCTCTGAGTCAAAGATACAGGCAGAGTAGAGCTTTCTCTTCTCAGGGCCTGCCTCCTTCACAGTATATCTCAAAACAGAAATCTCAGTGAGCGTTTGTCCAGCTCTCCAAATAAACGGCCACGTACAAATCTCCTTTTACCAGGAGCCCCCAGAGTCTTGCTTGTTTGGAAGATGGGGTGTTCATCGCTTACCCCTCAGCAGCGTGCAGCTATCACTTGGGGTCAGAAACCTACATTCTCAGTACACTTGACTCCTGGGGTCTTGAAAGCATGCCCATTTTAAATCATGGTCTGCATTTAAGCTTTCTAACTTACTCCATAAAACTAAATGACATATAGTTCTGAGAGGTGATCAGAGCGGTGGTTGTGGAAAGCGGAACACCTCTTTTGATACACAACATTAACAAGAAATCCATCTTTGATTTCTGCAGTGAAAAGCCATGTGAACATGAAGCAAGCACTCCACCAGAAAGCCTCATCTTGCCCTTTTTGAGACAGGGTCTCCCCAGGTTGCTCAGACTGGCCTTGGATGTATTCTGTAGTTCAGGATGGCAGTCCTCATTTCCCAGGCTTCCAAGCAGCTGAGATGACACACTTGTGTCATCAAGGCTGGATAAAACCTACTTCTAGAGTAAAATAAACTCTGTGAGGGCTGGGACCTGGGGGTACAGAAAGATAAAGGCATTATTATTCCCTTGATGTTTTCCAAGGGTGTAGAGAAGTGGCTGGTATATTGGGGATTGCTATTGATTGCCGATTTCCACAGATGACACCACAGCCTGTTATTTTCCCATCCCCTAAGCTGTGCACACAGTATAGGAAGTGGCACTCGGGGAGTATTTAGTTCTGAGAACTCACAGCAACTCCATCGCTCTGAGCTACACATTTGCTCCTCTCAGATTGTACAACCAGAGACCACCAGGAAGCCATGAGCTACCAGGGAGTGGAGGACCAAGAGGGCAGGGATGCTGAACTCTGAGCTACTACATGAAAAAGCCCTGGGGCACCAGGTGTGTGCTTGTGTGCATGTGTTTGCTCAGTCTCCTGGACCACTCTCTTGGTTCTTATGTTCCAGCACTGAAAAGTGCCGTGATGAAGACAGGAGATATTCTTGTGGGCACAGTGACAAGGAGCCTGCTCATAGATGACACTTGGCTGCAAGCAAGAGGAAGCTTGAAACTGTAGCAAAGGCTGAAGGGTGCCAGCTGTTCAAATGAGCCTGTGGGTAAATGGTCTCCGGCTCAGGGAGTTCACTGGGGATGAGGGTCTATCTTTCACCCATACACCTGTCTATCTGTCTGTTTGTCATCTATCTATCTATCTATCTATCTATCTATCTATCTATCTATCTATCTATCTATCATCGATCTATCTATCATCGATCTATCTATCATCTATCTATCTATCTATCTATCTATCATCTATCTATCTATCTATCTATCTATCTATCGTTTCTCTCTGTCATAACCATCTATCATCATCTTTCTGTCTATCCTTATCATCAATCATCTATCCATACACTTGTCTGTCTGTCATCTACCTATCATCTGTCAATCTATCTATTCATCCATATACCTGTCTGTCATTTATCTGTCTGTCTGTCTATCTATCTATCTATCTATCTATTCATCCATATACCTGTCTGTCATCTACCTATCATCTATCAATTTATTTACCTATCTACCATCCATACACCTGTCTATCTATCATCTACTTATCTAATCTATCATCTATCTTATATATCACCTATCAATCATCTTTCTAATACTTATCTACTCGTCTCCTCAACTTCCACCTGTTTATCTTCTGTCGTGTCAAGACCTATCTCCCTCCTGCCTCCTTTTCTTTCTGGCTCCCTCCCCACCAGTGCATCCAGCAATAGATCAGCATCCCCTATACAAAACTCTAGTACATTTTAATAAACAATTTATACAGTGTGATTACAGAGTTGTGTGTACAAGTCGAGGTGTGATAACGGTTGATTAGAAAATGGAGTAAAGAGGAAGGGACTCACAACATCACAGATCAATCACAGGCAAAAAAATACGGCACAGAGGAACCATTACAAGGATAAGGGAGGGAAGGTCTCAGAATGTAGACAGACACATGTGTGTATCAGGAAGGGACCTAAAGTTTACGGAAAAAGAACGAATAAACTTTTGTGACAGCAAATGACCAAGTTTAAAAAAAAAAAAGGTTATAACCCTTCTAGGTCATAAACAATAAATTCCAGATAGGAGATGCTAGGTTCTGTCTAACTTCTTTTCCAAAAACTAAGCTAGAAGATTATGGTGGGAGAGGTCACGGGGCTCAAGCTGGCATCTCAGGCATTACAACAGATTCAAGATGTATAGCACAAGTAGGAAGTGAGGAAGGAA
Source organism: Arvicanthis niloticus (assembly GCF_011762505.2). Classification (NCBI taxonomy): domain Eukaryota; kingdom Metazoa; phylum Chordata; class Mammalia; order Rodentia; family Muridae; genus Arvicanthis; species Arvicanthis niloticus. The sequence continues at coordinate 18,471,700 of NC_133432.1, forward strand.
GAAGATGTGGTGGTTTGAATGAGAAGCATCCCCCCCCCACCCTCCACCCCTGCAGATTTGTGTGTTTTAACACTCAGTCCCCAGTAGGTGGCGCTGTTCAGGGAGGTTATGGAACCTTTAGGAAACTGAGTCTTGCTGGAGGAAGTTACTTATTAAAGGTGGGCTCTAAGGGTCTATCACCCTATTCCAGTTCCTGTTTTCTTCCTCCCTCCCTCCTTCCCTCCCTTCCTCCCCTCTGTTTTCATGAAGAGAAAAGTGTGATTTCCTTACTTCGTGTCTATGTTTTCCCCATCTCTATTGTTTCTCCCCGTAGAACCCGTAAGACAAAATAAACTATTCCCGGAAGCTGTTTTTTTTTTTTGGGGGGGGGGGGGGGGTCACCGTGCTTTACCACAGCAACAGAAAGTAACTATAAATGTGTATTGTATGTATTCTATAGATGTGTATAGATGTGTATTGTAGAGACTATCTTGTGTATTGTTTGGATACATCACCTGTCAGTTAAAAAAAATCTAAGGCCTATAGGAAAGGGTAGAATAGAAAGTGGGACATCTGGGAGGCAGAAAGAATTCTGGGATACAGTGAAGTACAGGAGATTTGCCTGGGAACATGTGAGTAGACAGATACATGGTACCTGAGCACAGGTAACCAGCCACATGGCAGAATGTAGATCAGAATAAATGGATTAATTTAAGTTATGATCTAGTCAGAGATGAGCCTAGCTATATAGTCAAGGTATTTGTACACATATTTTGATTATGAGTCTTATTTCTGGGAGCATGGGGCTGGGAGAAGAACCAGACATAACTTCCACAGTATATTATCGGACTTCGAGACAAGATGCAGAATCTGATGACAGAAGGGCATGCTGAGTGTAGACTCAAGGCAGATCTTGGACTGCCCATCTCTGTATATCTGTGGCCTGCCAGCAGGCTCCTATGTTCGTTTTTCCTCTTAAGGAGAACCACCACGGGCTGTTTTGACAGTAAAAACCATCCCATCTGTACCTTGAAGCTCTAACAATGATACCACGGGGTTCAATCTACATGCTGACATTTTTCAACTTACCGCATTGGAAAGAAAGCTGTGTAATTTGTTTTTTTTTTTTTTCTTGGAAGGAAGGTGCTTGGGGGGAAGTATATAATCTTAATGCCAAGTTAGAGGTATAATATTTTTCAAATTACCTCTAATTGTTCCATGCAGAGAGGGAAAACTACCAACATCTCAGTGGAGGAATATGTGAATCACCAGGTTGCCATTTCAGTGAACAAACTATGTCACACTGTATATCTGTGTCTGGATCCCCAACAGTGAAGAGCTTGCAGTCACCCATCCAGTCCTGCCTGGCAAGTGTCTCGCCATCCTTGGACTTCAGCTGGTGATTTACCTGTAAGACACCCCAAGGATTTCACCCGACACCATTGTCAGCTTTAATGTTTGAAGCACACTATACCTGTTTGCTGCTTGGCCACAATTTATTATTTATTTACTTTGGAGAGATGGTCAAGTGATGGACAGTGCTTGCTGCTCTTACAGAGGACCTGAGTTTGACTCTTAGTACTCACGTCAGGTGGCTAACAACTGCCTGTAACTCCAGATCCAGAGAATCCAGTCTATGGGGGTACCATGATATCCCTCTGTCGTAGGAATTTATGATCCTAACAAGCCTGTATAAAGGACACAATCTGGGTATTTTATTTACAAGCCATAAGTGTAGATTGGGCAGATCTAGGGCTATACTATTTCCCAGCTATAGGTCTCTTGTTACTTGCCATGCAGTCCCGGTCCATGCTGGCTTCTTCCTTCTCTGCCTTCCTTTCCTCTTTCCCTCTCTCTCTACCTGCAACCCTCTCACTTGAACCTCCAGTTCTGCCTTTTCCCTTTACCACCCAATCATAGGTGCTAGCCTTTTATTGACCAGTTAAATTGGGGGAGAAGGTTCACAAGGCATCACTTTGAGTTCGTGAGGATCTGCTCACGTACTCAAATGGGCAACCACATCCCAAGGATCCAGTATTTAGCATTAGAACATAAGCAGCAGCAGCAGCAGCAGCAGCAAACCAGCCCACTACATCCCTCCTTCTCTGGCTCTGTAACAGTGAATGCCTGAGTTTCAGAGTAACTGGAAAAGAGGATGGAAGGAAACAGTTTTACAGGGGAGCTAGGTTCTCAGACTGCATTTATATCCATCTCTACAGTTCGCGGTCTCCAGAAGGCATCAGTCCCTCCCTTAGACAGTATGAAAGTGTGCTAGCTAGAGGGTCAGTTTTTCCATCCTTATATTGAAGAGTTACTTTTAGCGTACAGACAAGAGACTTACGGGAAGGAGGGGGAAACACTTGGAGTGTTACTCAACTTTGGGGGCTTCCCAGAAAAACCTTCCTTCAGAAGAAACCAAACTCCTAGTCTTACATTTGCTTCAGCCAGGATGTCAGCAAGTCCCACAGACTCCTTCTGTGTTCACCTGGCAACGTTACATAGCAACTAACCAACATCTCAAGACCCTGGAGTAGTACCACAGAGCAGGGCCAGTTTGCTAATTGAGAGGGAGGAGGATTCTTTCCTGTTCAAGGGGATGATGAGGAGATGGGCAGTCAGCAGGACTTCCCCTTGAAATGGGAAGTGCCTACCCTAGATGAAGGCAGTCCTGTGGTATTTTCTGTGCACATATAGCTGGCTTCACTATAGAACCTTTTGTTACAGGACCCTATGAACTCTGTCTAGTTTTCCTCCTGGGGATGGGGGGTTGTGTTCTGTCTTGGTCACCAAAGGAGACTAGCTAGTTGCAATGTCCCCTTGGACTGTGTTTGGTACCTTATAAACTCAAATTCAGTGGAAGGTATGAATTACCAGTCTCCATTGTATGTAAACAAAAGGATCTGCCCATAACATACTTTGCAAACCAGCCCAGTCCCTACAGGGCAAAGGTCATGTGACTCAAGTCATTTCTGTTGCCTGTTACCAAAGGCTTGACAGACAGGGATATTGTCACAGCCCAGCGTGGCTGGGACATTTATCTGTGGAGCCGAGAAATGGCAAAGCGCCCAGGCACGTCTCTCTAAGGCTGAGCAAAACAATCGATTCAGAGCCCACACAAAACTCCCCCAAAGAAGACAGCAGAGCGCAGACTAAATTCACAAAGCAGATGTTGGGTGTTGGAGAGTATCTGGGTGGAATGAGAAATCTCAGATAGAAAAGCTTTGAAAACATATTTTATTTTATTTTTTCCTGAAAAAAGGCTGAGGGGAGGGGGGAATTTAAGGCTCAATGTCTGATGTGCTCAAAGGATATTATATGTCACTCAGACAAGGCGAAGACCATCCAGAGCCCTTGACTGAGGTCCAGCCTTGTGTCCTGTTATGTGTACTGAGGGGAGGAAGAGGAGAGTGAGAGCTATGAGCTCCTGCTATGGGTGCTGAGCTGAGCCGATAGAATTATAAAACTGGGAAGGTGGAAGAAATCTCCAAAGCTCACATGCCGGTGGTGCTTATTTGTGACAGAGAGACTAATGAAGGTGTCAGGTGTATGTCTGTGGGGGTGACTGGAGCAATGTCCTGGAAACAGTACAAGGGTGATCTGAGCAGTCAATGAGAAGCCAGTGCCAGGCAAAAGGGGTGACTGGAGCGTGGCATGGCATGTGCTTGACATGTTGAAGGACAGTGAAGACACCTTCGTGGGTAGAAAGTTGTAAGTAAAGATGGCTTCTGAGGGGACCAGAGAAAAACCAGCCAAGAGCCGAGGGAGCTTCTTTAGTTTGATAAAGACTTAGGATTTTCTCCTGAGCGGGAAGTAACTCGGAGAGCCATCTAATTTTCATGTTTAAGAGACTGGTGGGGTTTCATGGTTAAGAGCACTGGCTGCTAGTCCAGAGGACAATCCCCAGCACCCACCCACATGGTCCCCCACAACTATCTGTAACTCTTATTCCAGGGGATCAGATGTTGTTTCTGGCCTTTGTGTGTACTGTGCACATGTGATGCACAGATATACATACAGTCACACACACACACACACACACACACACACACACACACACACACACACACACCACAACAGTAAATCTACAAAGAAAATTTAAAGACCATCTAGAAACTGGGTTGTAGCTCAGTCAATAGAGTGCCCGCCTCATATGCACAAAGCCCTCAGTTTGATCCCTCACACGCCATACAAACTGGCATGCCTGCAACCCCAGTACACAGCTCACACACTTGTTCAATGTGCATCTGTTCCAGTTCTCCTGATTGTCTCAAACTTAAATGTATTCATCTTAGCCCAAAAAGCTATAACAAAATCCCAGACTCTGGGTATACTAAGCAAAGGCAACGTATCCCCTGTGGTTGTGGATACTTAAAAAGCTTAAGATCAAGGTGTCAGCTGAGCAGGTTCCTTGGAAGATCTCCCTCCTCCCAGATGTGCACAGGTATCCTCGTGCTGGGCATTTACAGAGGGAAAGCAGAAAGAAGGCTCTGGGCATTTCCTTATGAGGGTGACAGACTCACCATGGGATTCCACTCTGTGACCTCATCTGAATGTGACTCCTTACCCTAGGATCTGCAGATACAGGAGTCCCCCTGCCTCAACTCTGACTTCACCCAGCCTCAGTCATCCATGTTTAAGAAGCATCCAATGATAATTCTAGAGACAATTTATTCATTTCCAGCTGTACACTCTTGTGTGGCGTGGTAGAAGTCTGCCTTTGTCGAGCTGTGAACTGTATCCGTGTCCTGGGCCTGTGTTTAAGATAAGTCTCATTTCATCTGATAGCATTCCCAATGACCAGGGCTATGGACAAACAATGGGTGCATGGGACCTGCCTAGGAGGCTACCGTGTTGTCCAGGGAGAGATGACGGAGAGTAGAACCAATGGGATTTGATAGCACAGAATGATTAAAAGATAGTGACAATGGGGAAAGCCTTCTGACTTCCATATTCCTTCTCACATGTGTGCAAGAATGTGTGCATGTGTGTGTACATTCGCATGTGTGTGCTTTTGTGTATATATGTGCATGTACATGTGTGTTTGTGCATGAATATGAATGTTTGTGAGCGTGCATGTGTGTTTATGTGTGTGTGCTTCCTCAGCTTTTTAAAAAAAGACTTACTTCATGTATCTGAGTACACTGTCACTATCTTCAGACACACCAGAAGAGGGCATTGGATCCCATTACAGATGGATGTGAGCAGCCATATGAATGCTGGGAATTAAACTCAGGACCTCTGGAAGAGCAGCCAGGTGCTCTTAACCACTGAGCCATCTCTCCAGCCCTTTCTCGGCTTTATTATTATTTTTTTAAAACATGGACTCCAAGTATTGATCTCAGGTCCTCATGTTTGCAGAGCAAATGCTTTACAAAGTGAGCCACCTTTGCAGCCCCTGGCTCCCATAGTTCTCAGTGAAGACTCATGACACACCCCTACAGTTCACAAGGCCCCCCTCCCTGATGCAGCATCTCTCCTACAGATGTACCTACATGTGGCTTCCTCTCAAGTCTCAGGAAAACATTTCTGAAAAAGAGTGGGTATTTTCTTTTGGGTAAGTCTTGTTTGTAGTTTGTTCCTGTCAGAAGGGAAAACTGTATAAGACTCACTCAGGTTTAGATGACAATTGAACCAGAACCCTTGTGGTCTGTGCTGGATATATTCTTGTCCTTATGAATTCTAAAACTTAAAATTTCTATTAAAGTTTACTTACTGTATTAAGAAAATAATATAAAAATATCAAAACACTCCATAGGATGATTGCAAAGTATCACGATGAACATACATTAAATTATTTATACACATGGTTCTATTGCAAGACATGTACAGTCTTGGCTGCTGAGCTGAGAAAACCCTTCCTTGGTCTCTTAGCTCAACACAGACCTCATTATTTTAGTCCTCAGTGCTCAATACTCCAGATTATCACAAAACAACATTGGCCCTTCCACGTGAGAACACAAGGGGCCAGACACCCAAGTATGAACATGCGATCCTTCACCAGGTAATTGGAGAAATGTCCAGAGAATGAATGAGAGATGTTTACGCTTTTAAGTTGCTTTCATTCCAGTGATAGAACAAGCCAGTGAGAAATATTAACCCCGGGGATTCTGAGACTTGGATATGAATCCCTTACATGATTGATAAATGATTGTCACCTATTGTGGTGGTTTGAATAGGTTTGGGTTCCATAGATTCATATGGTTGAATGCTTGGCCCACAAGTGGCACTATTAGGACTATTGGGTTTTGTGGCGCTTTGGAGTGGGTATGTCCTTGTTGGGGGAAGTATGTCATTGTGGAATGGGCTTTGAGATCTACAGCTCAACCCAGTGTGTATTCCAGTCTCCTCCTTGCTGCCTGTGGATCAAGATGTAGAATTTCTTCAGCACCATATCTGTCTACTGGATGCTGTTCTCCCTGCCATGATGATAATGGACCAGACCTCTGTAGTGGTTTGAATCTGTTTGACCCTGGGAGTGGAACTATTAGGAGGTGTGGCCTTGTTGAAGTAGGTGTGGCCTTGTTGGAGGAAGTGTGTCACTGTGAGGGACAATGAGACCCTCCTCCTAGCTGCTTGCAAGACAGTCCTCTTCTGTTTGCCTTCAGAACAAGGTGTAGAACTCTCAGCTACTCCAGCACCATGCCTGCCTGGGTGCTACAATGCTCCTGCCTTGACGATAATGGGCTGAACCTCTGAACCTGTAAACCAGCCCCAATTAAATGTTGTTCTTATAAGAGTTGCCATGATCATGGTGTCCCTTCCCAGAAATAAAACCTTAACTAAAACACCAATCTTATGAAAATCTCTGTGCTGATTAATCTTAACTACTGACTCAAAATAACCTGAAATCGCCTGGTAAGAGTATCTTAAATCAATTATCTAGATAAGGTTGGCCTATGGTTGACTATCTTAAATGTGGGAAGATCCAGTCTGCTGTGGGTGGCACCATTCCCTAGGCAGTGTCCTGAACCGTATACAAAGAAAGTGAACTGAGCTCAAGCAGAAAGAAGACAGCACAGATATGTTTATTTCTCCCTGACCTTGACTATTTTGAATATGAAGTGACTGTTGTGGTAAATCTCTAGCCCACTGAAGTCCAGTCAAGGAAGATACAACTTAATTAATTACAAATGTATGCTGCAAGCCTAGATTGGGCAGATTTACCATTGAACTACTCTATTCCCCAGCTATGAGAGCTCTTACAACTAGCAGTTTCCTCAGTCATGATCTTCTTCAACTTCTCTCCTTCCACAAACTGCCAACAACCCCTACACCTCTTCTCGCTCCTTCTCTACCTCTCTCCGGCTCCTCCCACTCCTTCTACTGCCCAATCACTAGCTCTAGCCTTTATTTAACAAATTCGATTGGACAGAAGGTTCACAAGATTCACTCCTCCTTAGCAGCCCCTCCCAGGAATTACCATGACAAGAGGCTAGTGCTATCCACAACATTTCCCCCTTTTTGTTCAATTAAAAATCTCTTTTCTCTTACATTTCCCCCTTTTTGTCCAATTAAAAAACTCTTTTCTCTTTCAAGTGACAACTGCTTTGACTTCCCCAAAAGGATGATCTGAAACCTGGAAGTGTAAATTAAATATCACCCCCACCCCCATTAATTTTGGTCAGGATGTTTCCACCATACCATTAATGAAAACAGAACAACATTATTGTCCTAACTCCAATAACTAAACAAAAGCATTTCTTTACATATGACTGTGGGAACCCCAGATACCCAAGCACAGCAGCTGCACATGACAGGATGTCAGTATCAGCCTAAGCCCCCAGCACACAATGACTAGATGTGCAACTTGTCATCTTTCCACAAGTCACTTGTTGCCCGAGGCACACAGTTCTATGTCTGCCTAATGGATTTTCCTTCATCACTTCTATTCTCCTGACTGTTTTGGATATTTTAAGCAACTCTATATGGAATTGAATTTTAGAATTTTTTTTTATTTCTCTAAACACGTCTTTAGTATTTCTCCTCACATTATCAAAAGAACACTGAACTGTTGTTAGAATCTGTATAAGTGCAACATTGCATTTAGAGTCCTCTGTGGTGAGGGGTTTTCCATTTTATCTTCTCTGCTAATGTGGCAGAAGGCCAGATTAATCGCTCCCCACTCCCTGCACCCCTTTGTAAAGCTTGGAACTTTTCTTCTACTGTTTCAATTGCTCTTGAGTTTACTTTTGAGTGCTTTAGATGAGACTGAGAGCAATCAAGCTGGAGCTTCAGACTCTTGGGTACTGAGATGTGTACACGATGCAATGCACATATACTGTTGAGAGCTAGACAAGATAACAGCGTGTGGTCTGAGTCAGAGGCTCAGGAATCTCAAGGATAATGAGCCCTCAGGGGGTATGATTGCTTATGACAGGCATCAACACCTGTTGATAAGTGGAGGCAGATATCTCCACCTATACACACATGGATGTCTTCAACATTGTGTGCAGACCACTCTGAGTCAGATTCAGGGCTTCCAGTCCTGCTCATTGGTCTAGTCTTATTTGTCTATCATTTAATTGTTATTGATCTAGTCACTAATTCATTTTTGCAGAGATGGAGCTCAAAGCTGGCAATCAGTACATGCTAGGTTTGCTCTATAGCAAACACTAAGTGCCAATTCCATGTACTCCAAAGGTCACCATGGCAGGTGAGATGGCTCATTAAGTAGGTATCTTCAGGCAAGCCTGAAGTCCCAAAGCTCATTCCCAAGATCAACGTGGTGGAGAGAATTGACACCTGTTAAACTATCCTCTGATCTCTACACATTCACCTCACCCCACAAAATCAATTAATATTTTTCAATGTAAAATGAATATCATAATGTAGGTCTGCCTATGGGCTAATCTACTCTGCTAGTCTGAAGGAGAGTCATGGTTATTGTGTAGCCCAGGCTGGACCTCAAACTTGCCCTGTAGCTGAGGAACAAAGTACATCTGGGGCCACTCACACAACACTCCACTCTTACCCATCAGAAGAAAAGACAGCAAAGTGTGGGAACATGAGTGTTCACAGAGACTCTTGGAGAAGATGCTGAGTGTTGGATTAAGCATTTCTATTTTTTTTTTTTTTTAGTAATTTCTATTTCAGCAATAAAACAAGTTGGGTGAAATAGCATCCATGGTGTGGATGCCTGACCTGGGAAGTAAATCCCTGCATGTATCATTTCTATCGGTTGGTGCGACTTGCGAAGCTAATTCCTCAACAGCCTTTTACAAAGCCTCCTGCATTGCTCTGACTCCCGGGACCAAACAGAAGTGTTTCCTTACATATGTGGCATGAGCATCAGGTGCCATTGAACAGTAAACATGCATTCATCTGTTATGGAGCGAACACCAAGGAGCAGCGGAATACTACAAATACAGCAGGAAGCATCTTCCCTGATTAGAGACCAACGCAGAAATGCCACGAAAATACTGTGTGGCCCATATTGCATCTGTTGACACACACAAACAAGATCTAGAGGAAGTAAGATCTCTTGAACTACAAAAGGTGGGAGGAGATATGCAGGCATGTGTGTGTACGCTCACCCACCACCCCACCACCATATGCACAAACACACACCATAGATATGTGTTTATATATATGTATACTCTCTCTATATATGTATAATTTATATATAATATATAATATAATATACAAATATATATATATATTTTTTCTGTCCTGTCTCTTCTATAAAGGATCCACTCCTGAAACTCTAGCATCTTCAGGCTCTTCATTCTGTAGGACAGTAAGAGCCAGAGGGAGAGGGGAGTGTTCAGGAATGCTCTTGTCCAGTCATGGCACAGCTGTGCACTCTCAAACTCACAGTACCTGGGACTAAAACCTGTGTAAGATTGGGTGTGCTAACATCCTGTCATGGAGGACATGATGGTTAGTTTTTGTCACCTTGATACCAACTAGAGCCACCTGGGTTATCTCTAACCATGGTTGAAGAACTGCCTCCTTTAGATTGGCCTGTGGACATGCCTATGGAGCATTTTCTTGGTTAATGATTGATGTGGGAGAGCCCAGACCTCTGTGGGTGGTGCCACCCTTAGGCAGGTGGTCCTGGATGCTCTAAGAGAACAGGCTGAGCAAGCCATGGGTAGCAAGCCAGTAAGCCACATCCCTCTATGGCTTCTGCTTCAGCTGCTGCCTCCATGTTCCTGCCTAAATTTCTGCCCTGACTTCCCTCAGTGATGGACTGTGCTTACAGGAGTGTGAGTCAAACAAACCTTTTCCTTTTCAAGTGGGTTTTGGCCAGCTTTATCACAGGAGCAGAAAAGCAAACCACAATGGAGAGAAAGGGCATCACAGGGCCTCACCTCACCCTGAGAATGTATAGGCAGTTAACAAGTGCTAGAGAAAGAACAGACGTTTTGTTCAGTGTGTAGTTACTGACAAGGTGCCCACAATTCTGAGACTACACCCCCCCCCCCGCCATAAGAGATGCTAATTAAATTAATTGGGTCACCAAAAGCAATGACATGGAAGTAGAAGGAATATGAGTTAGAAAGCAGCTGGAGATCAGTAGGAGGGAGACAGGAACAAAAAAATTATGATGGCGCATAAGCGTGATCAAAATACATTATATATATTATATATATACATCATTATATAAACATTATATATAACACACACACATATACTAATAAAAACTTCTTAAAAGAACAATAACAAAGAAAGAGAACTTCGACCACCCATGGGTTGAATTGCAAAGTCTTCTGTTTGGCCTGCAAGCTTTCCAGAAAAGAACAGTTAAGATTTACCTCGTGTGCAAACCTAACAAAGATTCCTGCCTCATGAAGACCATTCAGTAACATAGGTGTTTAAATCCCAGACCTCCTAGGAAAGTCATGTTCAGGTTCTCAGCCTTGCATCAGAGGACACACTCTCTGGATTTGGATAGACAGCTCAGCAGTTAAGAATACTTGCTGCTCTTAAAGGGGTCCTGGGTTCAGTTCCCAGCACCCACATGGCAGCTTACAACCATTTATAACTCCAGTTCCGGGGATATGTCACCCTCTTCTGGCCCCTGCAGATAATACATGCACACTGCACACAGACATTGATGGCATACTCTCATATCCAACAATAATAAAGAACACACACCTTCCCGACTACAGCTGTAGATTTGTTTGTGTTTGCAGCTGAATGATATTCCATTGTGAAACATCAGTTGATAGATATCACACTGTTTCTATTTCCTGTCTACCGTGGACTGAACAATGGATGAACAGTTATCTCTGTAGATATCTCTGTAGGATCTTTGGGATGTATGTCCAGGAGTGAGGGACTGGTAGCTTTTGGAGGGACAGAAACAGTGTCCTCTGGGTACGGCATGGTTGTTACACTCATGAGCTCACAACAACAGCCGTGGTTACTTGCATAGGATCAAGTCATCCAGCATTCTAGATTGGGGAGGGGCTTACAGAGCCCCACCTTTAATGAAGAGCTTTGGCACTTGAAGGCTTCTCAGGGACTCAGAATTCTTCAGGAGTGTGGTCCTGGTAGACTTCTCATATTACAGGGGAACGGACCCACTATTGCACATAGTGGGATTTAAAAAGAAGACATGCAGTTGGGGGAGGAGGGATGTGGCCAGGGCTGTCAGGAAGGCTTTGGAGGAGGAAGGAATGGACATGATCAAATTATATTGTAGACAAGTATAAATTCCCAGAGAATGCATATTTTAAAAAGGGTTGTCGGTCATTCAGTCTGTGAGTTCCGAGGTTCGTCACCCTGCAGAACCTTCTCAGAGATGGCTATCTACCACATCTGTATGTTCCAGTGCAGATGGCATAAGCTACGGGTAGATATAGCACACCAAGTGTGACCAATGCAACTGCAGAAGGCCAGTGGTTTTGGCTTTGGACAAGCTGAGCCAGAGTTTGCACATGTGTGATGGTGCTGAGAAGAGTAGGTAGTCATATGACTCTTGGGACTCTCGGGTTGTTTATACTGGTCATCAAGCTGATCATATGATGCCATGGGAAGGCAGAGAGTAGGCACCTTCCCGGCATCCTCCAGCACGCAGGCGCATTTGCTCCTATCAGCGCATCTCTCAGACTCCTTCTGAACAAGTCTTAGACATTCTTCCCTCGCCACCCCTTATGTTTCAACCTTCTCCCCAGGCCCCTTAACAGGTGTCACTTCTCCCTAACTTGTTATGCCTTTCACATATAATTGTGTCCCCTGTGAGTTCATCGGAGAATGCAGGTAAAATGATCACAGCTCAGAAAAGCTCAAAGTTGGCTAGATCCCATCTTCTGTTTGGTGTCTTTCCAGCTCGTCCCTGTCTTATGCCACCATAGACCTCACTGATGGATACATTACCCTAGCGTTAACACAACAATGTATTGTATTTGCGGAATGGCATGCTTACACATTCTTAAGTAGCCTAGAAAATGTTTTTGTTTGTTTTTTTTTTATTAGTCCTTAGAAAATTTTGTGCTATGCACTTTCATGACATTTAGTTTCTTCCTCCAACTCTGCTCGGATCCACCCTACTTCCCTACTTGCCTAACTTTGTGTCCTCATCTTGGTTTTTAAACCCACTGAGTTCAATTTCTGCTGTCCATATACTCTTGCTCGTGGGGCCTTCCACTGGAGCATAATTGACCTACCAGGCATTTAAAGAAACAGAAAACGACATGCCAAAAGTTATCAATATCTCCTTAGCTAGACTCCATGCCCACCTCCCCTTTCAACGCTTGCGTTCACGCAGGCCTTGTATTTTAAACATGGACTCTTTTTGCTTTAGAGAAAGGGTCTCACACTATAGCCCAGGCTAGCCTGAACTACCTAGTTATCCCGCCTGACCTTGAACTCATGATAATCCTCTTGTATCAGCCTCCCAAATGCTGCAATTGCAGGCATGCACCCCCACTTCCACCCCCACCCCTACACTCCCTGTGCTCATGAATATTTCCTTCTTTGCCTACAAATGAATAGTCTCCTTTAATGTGAAGTTTATGGAAAATACTGGTATTCAATCCTCATAAAAATAAGCGACAGAGAGACAATATGTTGTATTATCTGCATCTTACTTTCCTGACTTCAAATGTTCAGGGGCCATGACAAAACAGATGGTATTAATTTCACAGAGCGCAGGTCTGATTTATAAGCACCATGCTGGAATAACCTAACTGACCTACAAGAGAGCATCCTCCAGTACCACTTTTCAAAGGAAGCCTGTGATCTCGCTCCTTCAGTCCACGGAGCGATGACTACAGACAAATGCTTCATCATCATTCTGTAAGAGTGTTCTTTTTTATAAGCATCTTTAGTTAGACATCGATGCTAACAATTAAGGGAGAGAAAAACAGAAGAAATTGAGTTTTTTTTCCTTTTTTTTTCTTCTCCTTTTTATAGCCAGGAATAGAAGCTAATACTAAATTTGAAGAATTCTTTTTTTTTTTTTAAGTGAAAGTCCTAGTCCTCATTTGAATAATTAACTATTATATTTTTGTTATTACTTTGTGTGCATGGGTATTTTGGCTCTATGCATGGCTGTGCATCAGATGTCTGGTATCCATGGAGGCCAGAGCAGAGCACTGGATCCCCTGAAATTGGAATTACAGATGGCTGCGAGCTACCATGTGGGTACTGAGAATTGAACCCAGGTCTTCGTAAAGCAGCAAGTGCTCTTAACCACTGAACCATCTCTTCAGTCTCACTACTGAAAGTATTAACAAAGTATGTATATTGATTATATTTCTGGATGATTATATTTCTAGATTTCTTTTTAATTTTTAATTAACTTTTAACAATAGCTTTCTTTTTGATTTAATATATTAATAACTTTTAATATAACTGGGATAGGTCATTATAGATCTTGATGAGAGAAACTGCGGTGTGTTTTTTACTTGCCAAAGAAAATCAATATTACTTTAAAGAGTATTTTTAAAAAAGATTTATTTATTTAATTTTATGTATATGAGTACACCATTGCTCTCTTCAGACACAGCAGAAGAAGGTATCAGACCCCATTGCAGCTGATGATTGTGAGCCACCATGTGGTTGCTGGGAATTGAACTCAGAACCTCTGCAAGAGCAGTCAGTGCTCTTAACCACTGAGCCATCTCTCCAGCAGCTCTAAAGAGTATTTTTTAATATTTAAATTTTTGTCTATATATATATATATGTGTGTGTGCGCGTGCACACATGCGCTTGTGTGTACGTGAGAACAATACCTATGGAGGTCAGAAGGGGTCATCAGATCCCCTGGAGTAGGAGTTCCAGGAGTCTCCAAGCCATCCTGTAGATGCTGGGAACAAAAGCCTGGTTCACTGCAATAATAGCAGGGAACTTAAGCACCGTCATCTCTCCAGCCCTTGAAAAATGAACACTGAGATTTTTGTACACAATTTGGGTTTCATGCTGGGGATGGAACTTAGGATCTTGAGCACAAATGGACAAACATTCTTCCACTGAGCTACATTCCCAGCTACAATGTAATTAAAGTATTTTACTAAGGGATTTCAGATAAATGCTTCAGAATTGCATAATACGTAAGGGGATAGAATAAGATGAACACAAGCTCTCCCTGCAGTTAATCCTGTTTCTTGACATTGGTCACAGTGCTTCCTTTAGCTGTATTTTTACATGTTTTTTTTTCTATATTTTCCCCATGTTTGGAATAATATAAGCAGTCCTTTCAAAACTCCCTTTATCATTTTTTTCTGCAAATTATTTATCTCTGATCCCTTTTTCATAGGGCTATTGATTCACTGTATCTAATGTGATAGGCTTGGCTGTAGCTGTCTGATGGGTGGAACATATTTCTTCCGCTTTTATGTGTTTTATGCCCCTGTAACATTCTTGACCTGTATTTGTTTACGTCACGCATTAGTGCAATGTTTTCTTTATGAAACGCTGAGTCACAAGTGGGTATGTTTTCCTTACTTTCAGATAACGAAGGATTTCCCTATTAGCACTACATTTGTTAACCCATTTTCCCTTATATATACATTCAAAATTTTGGGAGTCACTTGTTTTCCAGGAATACATTTTTATTTTGTGGATGTTATTTAATTTTCATTTGTGTGCTTGTGTGTGTGTGCAATTCAAGTCCAGGGCTGGTGGAGACTGGAAGGATGCCCTGAAGCTCGAGTTACAGGTGGTTGTAACCATCTACGTGGTTCTAGCAACTGAAGTCAGGGCTTCTTCAAGATCAGAAAGCACTCAACCTCCGGGCACTGTCTCCAGCCCCAGTATTGGGAATTGTTTATTTATGATGGCTATTCTCGCTTGTCAACTTGACTACATCTGGAATGAACTAAAATCCCCAATGAAGGGGCACACCTGTGAGGCACATCTTTGCTTGATTTGAAGTGGGAAGAGCCACTTCAAGTCTGGATTTTTAAGGTGGGAAGACCTACCTCTAATCTGGACCACACCTTCGGCTGGAAGCCTATCTCAGGACATGAAAGGAGGAAGCTTCTTGATCTTTGCCTACGTGCCTTCACTTTGCTGGCACATCCAATCCTTTGCTGGCACATCCAATCCTTTGCTGGCCTTAGAGCCTACTTCTTTGGGATTTCAATGTATACTGAAGACCAGCTAAGACATCTAGCCCTGTGGACTGAACAACTACTGGATTCTTGGACCTTCCATTCATAAGCAGCCATTGTTAATTTGTCTGGACTACAGCCTGTAAATCATTCTAATATACCCCATATAATATACCACATATAATATGATATAATATAATGCAATACAATATAATATTTGGGGTTTATATTAGATATATATTATATATGGGTTATGTCCCATATATTATATATATGACCTATATATAATATATAAAACCAATATATATGTTATGTGTTATATATTTATTATATAATATTATGCTACATATGTAATATATGATATATACTATATTATAATATTACATATTATGTATCATATATAACCTATATATTATATATTATACATTTATATTTGAGACAGACAGACTCATTGTATAAAGTCCATTATTTAGCAGACCCAGACTAATACATTATCCAAGGGCATGGTAGGTCTTGCCCATTCTAGTAATTTGGTGGAGTTACTACATTTGAGGATGTTTAGTAGTTTACTAAAAGTTTATATTAAGATCAAATTTCTTTCTGATATTCTAAAAGTAACACTCTGTTAGTCTTTTATTTTTACCAAAGAGCTATGAAGTTTAGGGTAACGTTTATAAACTCATTGCCTTGTTTATTGTTCTTTCTTCTTTTCTCACACTGCTTCCTGGATCTCTCAGGGTATGCAGTTATATGTGCTGTAAGACGCCCCACATTGGGCGCCAAAGATGTTGCGGCCCGAGTTGCCCTGAGTTTGGGGGCCAAAATGTCGGGGACCGCTCTATCAATGTTGGGACCCACACTGCCAAAGCCTTGGGGGCTAAGTTGTTAGAGTCCTCACTGCCCCAAGCTGCTCTGGTCTGTGGGTCAGGGTTCAGCAAGAGAGAGAGTGAGGACGGACAGACGCAACGAATGGAGACTGGACAGAGTGTGATTCAATCCCGTTTATTCTTCAGTCTCTCTTCCTAGTCCAAGTCCCAAATTTTGAGTGCCTAGTGCCTAGTGCCTCCAAGTTCCAAACTTCTTTCCAAGCTCCCTTCTAAGTGCCTAATACCTAATGACTAATAATTCTTCAGAGTTCTCTAGTCCAAGTCTTCAATGCCTAATTCCTACTCCAAGTTGTACTCTAAGTTGTACTCTCTAACCTAATTCCTAGTTCCAAGTTGTACTGAACTCTTCTGTCTGCCTCTTGCCTTTTATATGTCTCACTTCTAAGCCACGCCTCTAAGTCACTCCTTTAAGTCATGCCCTTAGGCCTTGTCTCTAAATCTGATGTCTAAGTCACGACCTTAAGTCTCGGCTCTAAATCACAGCTTTAAGTCTCACACACCCAAGGGAAGATCCTGGGTATCTAAAACAAGATGTTATCAGAGTGTGCTCAGCTGTTGTAGGCTATTGTAATCAAATCTCTTATCAGGGTATATGGCTCAAGATGGCTGCAAGGATGATATCTACCTTCTGTCGACTCCCCACAGCACCTCTCTCTTTTCTCCCCGTTTCTGTGCTCTCATTGCTCTCGATAGTCTAACTGTGGCCACATCCCTGTGTAGTGTAGGGTGACTGTGGGCAACTGGGCACTTCTGTTTCCTTCAGAACTCTGGCAGCCTCTTCTCTGTTAGCCCACTTCTTTCTTCTCTAGCTCCCAGCCAGACCAGCATTTCTGACCCAAGAGCTGCTCTGGGACTCTGGGGGTAACTGCACTTGCGCCATGGCAGGCTCCAGATGCTGTGCTCCCCTCTCCTCAGCCACAGGGCCCCTCAGTCCTCTAGCCCCCCTCCCCCATCAGTTATTATCTAATCTTATTTTTTTCCTGGTATGTGTCTACTCTACTCACAGTAGGATGGGAATACATGTGCTCAACCCTTCCCCTTAATCTTGAAATCACTGAATGTGAACTTCACTCAAATACAGTATCGTTATCACACAACTTTCTTCTGTGTCTGATTTGTTTTTAAAATCAGCTTGTTAGACATAGAACAGTGAGTCAACATGTCAGAAGACGTCATGTCACAGACATTCCAAAGGAACAAAGATAAAGTCTGGGTAGTTAAATTTTACCCTGAACTCTCAATTGCTAGGGTAGAGCCCAATTCCTCATGTTTCCAAATATAGGACTGGGCTCTAGCCAAGACACCCAGATACAATGAATTGCTTTGTTTGTTCAGAAACTGTCTCCGAAGAGCATGGTTACTTGTTATCCAAAAATCCAGTTCCTTTTTCCCTCTTACTTAAAGAACTTTGGCTTCCCCCAACTCTACTCCTTATATCTAAGGGCAGCAAAAGCATGACGCTGCTTACAGTTTTAAAATACAGAAGTTTGGGCTGGAGAGATGGCAAGATCACTGCTCTTGCAGAGGACATAGGTTAGGTTTCCAGCACTGCCATGCTGACTCACAACCATCTGTAAGTAATTCCAGTTCATGGGCATTGCAACCATTTTCTGGCCTCCACAGGCAAGAGGCATATATATGTGGTACACAGCCATACATGCAGAGAAACTTGTACACATAAAAATAAAAATAAGTAAATATATTTTTTTTTAAATGAAGAAGTTGGCTGTGGCTTCTGGAGTCATTTTGGGCTCCTGTTAAATGGGCACCTCTTCTTTTTGTACTCTTTCTGTAGAGAAAGGGAACAACCATCTTTATGCCCTGAGAAGGAGTTTCACACATTTATGATGAAAGGCTAGGTCAACACAGTCAGCTTCAGGCACTGGTGGTAGATGCAGCATGCTGTCATCATAGAACACAAAGTCTAAATGAGCATAAAGAACTAGCACCCAGTTCCTATCCCCAGAAAGTCAAACGATTTCAAACGGATACACTCCTTACCACTCATTCAGCAGAAGTTCACAATTGAAACTTTCTATACAATTGTTCAATATCACTAGTCTGAGATTGAAAATTTCTATAGACCAAAAGCCATCTCCTCCCCATCCCTTGGTTTGAAAGTTTGAGGTGATTTTTCTGGCTCTGGAGTAATACAGGTTCATGTTAGGGATGATTAAATCTGTTCCCCTTCCTAGTAGTCACAATTCCTGGGGACAACTGTCTTGAGGGTGGTGATTCATTCCTCAAGGTTGCGAGTCTCACGAGTATTTATTGCCTGCCAACTTTGTGGCTAAGTGCAAAGTGGGTAAGAAATCTTGACCTTGGGAAGCTCACCCACTCTAAGAGGCCGATTTTGAAACAATATGCAGACATCTATCATCGGGGGTTTGGGCGGTGCATTGTTGAGACACACAGAGAGGAATAATTACTGCTTGCATAGAAAGCTGCCCGAGTTATCATAACTAACATCTTAGCTGGCCATGAATTCACAATGTAACCCACTCCACAGTTATTCAAAACAAGGGCATCTAAGTGAAATCACAATACTTGATCATACGCTTGAGCTGGAACACAACCCACATACACCTATAGGCACACCCCACTGCTATGCTTTATTGAAAAGACAGAAGAAGTCAGGGGAGGACTTCACTTGCTGGGATGACTCCCACTGAGTCATCCCTCACCCTGAGGACCCTCTGCACCTCTAGGTGTAAGGCAGGATGCCAGGGCATTCTTCCTCACACCTAATGCCGTATACCTTTCTCTGATTAGTGTGCATTACATAGGCTTTGTGGTTATGGCCCTCATTATGTAGATGTCTTTGTGAGGGAAGAAATGGCTCCTGGCTCATTATAATTTCAGAGTATCTAGCACATTGTAAGTTATCAGTTGCTATGTGTTACGTGAAGGAGGGACCTGTGAAGAAGCTGAGAGGCTGTGATGATTATTGTTAACTTCACTACAAAGTCCCTGCCTGCTCAGCAATGAGGGTCTGATTCCCTCTAGTTTAGAAGCTGTGTCTTCCAGCTTTGCTGAAATATGGCTGACAAAGAATGATGTAGATTTAAAATGTGTGGTGTGTTTTTAAATGCCCTAGGTATACATGTTTGGAACAAAGAAGCTGGTTTTGTGTGTGTGTGTGTGTGTGTGTGTGTGTGTGTGTCTACACTTGCATATAACAGGAATACCAGACATCTACTCTCAGCAGATTTCAAGATAACAGTGGGATTTGCTAAACCTCAGAGGGTCCTCAGGGTGAGGGATGACTCAGTGATCACAATATGCCTAGAACTGTGTCAATATGTGATTTACACTTTAAACCATTCTGGCTTCCCATCCCAGCCCCTTGAAAATTGGCACTCCACTCTCTTTTTCAAGACTTTGACACTTGTATATCCAGAGTCTGCTTGGGAGGTTGTAGTATTCCTTTCTGCACCTGGCTTATTTCACTTAACATAATGTCCCTCAGGGTCATCTGCAATGTTACAGGAGGCACATCTCTTTTACTTAAGAATGAAAAGTCTTTCTTCTTCGCCAGCTACTTTTTAAAAAAAATATCCATTCATTCATTAATGGGCATATGGATGGTTTCTTTGTCTTGGAACTAAGAACAATAACAAGACCCCAGGGTGTCTCCTCTTTGTGTATTCTCTCCATGAGGACAGTGAGGCCATGAGACGGTTCTACTGTTTCCTCTCTCACTGATGAGGAGATTTCCCATTTCTACATACTTTTCAACAGTTAACTCTCATCCTCTTGACAATAGGCTTTGTGATGGCTGAGTCTCACTGTCAACTTGACTTGATTTAGAATCACAGCAGAGACACATCACTAGGTGTGTCTATGAGGGTTTCAGAGAGTTATAACAGAGGAGGGAACACCTCTCTTGCATGTAAACAGCATCATCTACTGGGCTGGTCCTCAGAATACATAAAGAAGAGAAAGCAAGGGTGCCCATGACATCTTTCCTCTGTGACAGATTCCAGTCAACAAGTAAAAATCACTGGCATAGCAGGAAGAAGATGTAGACAGACACAGAACTACAACTCTGGGATCTAGTGACCAGATGTTAAAGGGCCAAGACAACAGTGATCAGCACACACTTACTTGTCTCAAGAACTTGAGGACCAGGGAGGTTAGGCTTTTGGATTTCCACTGGCCTCTCTTTGGTCAGCAGTCAGATCTGCTTTGCTCAGGACCATGGTATTTGCTCAGGCAATGGTCTCTGAATATTAACATCTACTTGAACCTCAAGAGATAACCTTACTTAGAAATATGGCCTCTGTGATTGGAACTAGTAAGGTGAAATGAAGTCGTGTTGTCTTAAGGTAGATCCTGTACCAATGGCTAATGTCTTTACAAAAGTCTGCATGATGACAGGAGAAGGATGGCACACGGAGAGATAGATGGTCCCTGATGATGGACACATATGAGGAGATCAAGAAAGGATGTATGCACCTGTGCCCAGGCTGGGGGACAGGACTGAGGATGCCAGTAACCACCAGATAGCAGGAGCAGTGGATACAGACACTTACCAGAGCTGTCAGAGGGCCATGGTCCTGTTAAACTGAGAATGCAGAGAAATGTATAGCAGGGTCAATTCTTTGTGTATTTATTTTTATTTTATGCGTATGGGAGTTTTTTCCTATGTCTGTCTGTCAGTCCTTATATATGTGTACCACATGCATGCAATAATGGCAGAGACCAGAGAAAGATAGCATCAGAGCCCCTGGAAGAAGAGTTATAGATTTTCTTAACCACCAGGAAGGTGCTAGTAACTGAACCCAGGTTGTTTGCAAGAACAGCCAGTGTTCTTAACCACTGAGTTGTCTCTTCGTTCTTCAGTCAGTTTTCTTATTAAAATTAACTTCTATTAACTGATATGCAAAAACATAAAAATTATGCATATTAGTGGGGCTCCATGGGAGGTCTGCATACCTGTACCCATTTCATGATGTTTAAATTGAATTAGATACCCCTATGACCCCCAACAGGTGTTTTTTTTTCTGTCTGATGAAGCCATTTCCCAGTCTCTCTTTCAGGCTTTCTGGATGCACAGCACATGTCACATGTCATCTGTGGGCATTCATGTGCAGTGCACACCAAACCTCTGACCTTGGGCCAGGTGCCCATTCATGTCATAGACTCATCATTTCCATTCCTGCTCCAATGCCCAGCCTCAGGCAATGTGTTCCAGCCCCCTGCAGCTCCAGTACAATGTGTGGGGTCACTGCTGTTGTTTCTGGATAAAAAGGAGCACATGGTGAAGGTACCAAAATACTGTCTTGTGGTCCTTAAATATTACAAAGGGGCTGGGAAGATGGCTCAGTCAGTAAAGTACTTTTGCAAGTACGAGGACCTGAGATCCACCCCTAAGATTCAATGTAAAAAGATGGGTGTAGGGGAGTGAATTGGTCTTCTCAGTAATGGGGAGCTAAGGTCAGGAGGATTGGGGGGGGGCTTGTTGGCCAGACAGCTCAGCCTAAATAGTAAGCTTCGTGTCCTATTGAGAGACCCTGACTCAAAATACAAGGTAGACATCTCTTGAAGATCAGCACCTGAAGTCATGTGACCTCTACATGTGCATGCAGATGTATGTACATACATCAACTCTCTCTCTCTCTCACACACACACACACACACACAGAGAGAGAGAGAGAGAGAGAGAGAGAGAGAGAGAGAGAGAGGAGAGGAGAGATGCTGAAGATTGCAAGAAACATTCTGAACTTCATCTCAGTTGCTCATGCTGTCTTGTTTTTGGAGTTATCTTAGCCACTGATGTTTTCAGGATGACTGGCCAGATATCATGCATAATGCCCATTTGACAGTCTGATGACTGATTTATAAACATATGTTTCCCACCCCAACCATCTGAGATCAGAGAGGCTGGGTTGTCAGCACAGAGTACCATTGAAGACATGCCAAGAAAATGGAGAAAATGGCGTGGGGTTGTCCTAGCCACCAGGACAGCTGTAGTGAGTGAAAGTTGAGCCATGCTCACTGCTGGGCTGGTGTGTGCCCATCAGTCAGAGGTCCTGCAAGAAGAAGGATAATGGCCCTGCTTCCCAAGGATTCATGAAGCACTGTCATCACACAGCAAAACATCAATAGTGAAAGTTCCCAGAAGTCACTTCACCTTCTGCCTTCTCAGAACCACCAAACACCACCCGAGGCAACTGAATCCTTCCATACCCTGCTTGATACCAAGACAGAATAGCTAACTGGAAAGGTCTCCCAGCGGTGTGTCTGTGAGTATATATCTAGTGTACCCCCATTTGATGACTACAGAGTGGTCCTCAACCAGTTCACACCTCCGATTCCATTTGCTTAGCATCTGGAACAACCCATGTACTACTTAAAGATGAAGGCACAGCACTGCAATGTAGGAGGTGATTTTTATCTGAGACAGCCATATTTCTCCTTTTATTCTGAAATTTAATCATATTAACTCAGTAAACCTGAACTTGGGGACAGGACCCCTCCAGGAGATATCTGGCAATGTCTACAGACATTTCTGATTGCTGACTTTTACAGCAGGGGGCAATAAAGTGAAACTCTCTATGGGTCTCAGGATTCCAGGCTTCCAGGCTTATATATCCCAGACTTCAGAACTCAACCCTTCCCAGGCCCCAACAATAATGGATTTCAAACCACAGTAGTGTCAAGGCTTTGACACCTGGATCCATACAATTTGGGTGGAGGGGTGGACACTGGCCCAGATTTTCCATTGATGGATTCCAACTAAAGTCCTACACTGGTTCAGGTGTTTGTTTGTTTTTCCATTATACAAAATAGTGTTATATTGGTAGGAGGAACTTCAGTTTGAAAGTGTTTCCAGTGGGTTAGCCAGTAGGATATTTTCTGATTAATGACTCATACCCCAGGACCAAGCTCACTTGGGTGGGGCCATCCCCCAGATAAGTGGTCCTGGGCGATATAAGAAAGCAGGCTGAGCAAATCACAAGGAGCAAGCCAGTAAGCAGCATTCCTCCGCGGCCTCTGTTTCAGTTCCTGCCTCAAAATTTTAACCTGACTTCCCTCCGTGATGGACTGTGATTGGAACATGTATAACAAGCTAACCTTTTCCTCCTGAGTTGATTTTGGTCATTGTGTTTCTGACAGCAGTAGAAAGCAAAGTCTGGCTGGAATGTTCCAAAATAACACAAGTCACCACCTTTTTGATACACTGTTGCATCTGACTTGCTAACTTTTTCTATGTGCTGTTTTTACTTGTGTGCAGAATTCAATAGCAAGTTTTGTCATTTAATCTTGAGCTACTGTCAAAGTGCAGAAAATTTTCAATTTTTAAGTCCATACTTTCAGTTTTTTTTTTTTTTTTTTTTTTTTTTTTTTTTTGCTGTGCATCTAAGTTTTCCCAAACACAATTATGTGGTCCAGACAATAAAGACAGAAAAAAATTTCATTGCTCTCCCCAATCCTTTTGCCTGCCCCTTTGTGGCCAAATATTACCTATCTTCTATGTTAAGCTGCATTTTAACTATAAAATTAATTCATGCTAACTTCAATGAACCAAACCACACAGTCAAGTTAATTTTTCCCCTACTTCTCTGTGCTTTAATAAAAATTTTACATATTTAGTTAGGAGGAATGTCCACAGGTGGAATCTAGAAAGCAGTATCTGTATAATAAAAATTGCTTTTGTTGGTGGAAATTGCCATAAACCAAACCAAAGATTTTGTTTTGGGATGGGTGGAACTTTGCAAGGACGGGAAGAGAGTTCTGAGGAAGAGGGGAAGAAGAGACCAGTGACTCCACAGAGCAAAGACTCAGAGGCATCAGAGATAAGCATGATTCAGAAGAGGAGATGTTGGAGAGAAATAAATGCCTGATGTTCAGTAGTTGTCAGCTGATACGGGAAACAACGACAAGGCAGCATCCACTCTGGTGGTTCACGAATGCCAATAACTTCAACTCCAAGGGATATGACATCTTTGGCTTCTGCAGGCAAATGCACACACATGTGCACGTACACGTGCACACATGGGCACATGCACATATACATAAATAAAATAAGCTTACTTTTAAAACATCAGATTGTTTCTTTGTACTGAGTCTCACTCAGATATCTATCCACAGAAATAAAATTAATCACACATACAGAATAGTATGTAAAGACTATTTTAAGCTTCTAAAAAATATTAGGAAGGAATTGCTTTCCAAGAGGTGGATGGTTAAATGAGCTATGGTTAAGCCTATACTGTCAAGTTCTAAGAAGATTTTTTTTAAAGAAAGAATTCAGCCCATGTGCACACATCTGGAAGGAAATACACAACAACTTTTAAGCCACAAGAATGAGTCAATCTCAATTTACTAAAATCAAGAATGCTCACTCTCATTTTAGACAGATGTGGATGACATTTTCAGCCTGAAATGCATCATTTGATAATTTCCTTCCTTTGTTTTTCATTTCCTGTACATCAACATGAACAGGGTTCTCAAAGCTAGAATTAAAGCTGAAGCTTGGTGGGGCTGCCACGTAATAAAATGGCTGCCCAAAAAGCATCCCTCAACCATGGGCATCATTGGTAGCCACTGTGCCTTATCATAAAAAAACTTTGTTTGCATGGGGCTCTCATTTGGGTACCTGGTCCTCAGGCATGGGATCAGCAAATGGGAATCATTTCAAGATCCAAATGTGGAGGTCTACAAGTGTCTGCCTGGAGCTGTGTCATGACTGGATGGAAAGAGATACCATCATTGATAGCCAGTGTCTTCTACAGGCAGGGACAGGTCACTCACCTGGTTCTAGATGCTGCTTTCCATGTGTTCTGAGGTCAGAGGCAGAGGTCTGTGACTAGCAGCAAGGAGTTAGGATGCAGTTAACATGGTCAGTCACTAACAGGATGTAAATGCCAGCTTCTGCTTTCGCTCAGCATCACAGCCATTGACAAGGACCCCAAATGCCTACTGCATCCTCATCTTTATGTATAAAATACATTTTCAAAAGTTGGTGAAAAATGGCTCAGTCAATATGCTATCTGTTGCACAAACATGAAGACCTGAGTTCAGATCCCCAGAACCCACATAAGAAGCTGGGTGTGTCTATAACCCAAGTACTGGGAGGTAGAGATAGTATAGAAACACTGGCTCAGTAGCCAGCCAGTATAGCCTGCATGGTGAACTCAGACCAGAGAGAGACATTGTATCAAAACATAATGTTGTAAGCAACTGAGCTAGACACCTTCTATCAATTTCTGGCTTACACACACAAAGATATGCATGTGTATATGTACACACACATATACATATTACCACTCTAGCTACTATATATACATTCATATGTGAATATATGCACATATATTGAACAAGAGCTGTTAAGGGTACAGAATAATACATTAAAAGCAAACAGACTATAGGTCCAAAATTCCTTTAATCTCCATCAGCTACAGAGGGTAGATCTCCTAGTTGATGTTCGTTGGCTGAGAAAGTAGTTACCATTTTCAGGGCTTTGCGTAAAGTCATTCTGACCATTTGCTATAGTTTCCACAAAGACCTGTTTATCATTTTCATAAATATGTATGAAATGCTAATGGAGACAGAATATTATGAATGTAATAGTTTGTCTAGTATCAGACCACTCAATTGATAACCTCCCCCCACCACACACACCCTAAGAAGATGCAGAAGAATCTCTGTATGTGGATGGATGGCTCTCCAAGAAGCTCTTTATACATGATATTGGTTGTGACTGAGGGAGATCATGACAAAAATTCCCTCAGCAGAAACACTGCCTTTTCCTTCACACTTCCCCTTGACTCTCATGAGAAACACTACATTCCATTTTTTACTACAAAGACACTTTCTGTCTGTTACACCACCAGTCCTTATACTCTGACATCTATTTTTGAAGGATTCATTTCATAGCACAAGGAAAACACATTCTTTTCTCTAAAATTTATTTTAAAAATTTATTAGTAAAAATTCATGTGTATATGCACGTTTGTGTAGGTGTATGTGTGTGTTCACACTGGTGTGTATGTATGTGCACACATGTGCATGTGCGTGTGTGTGTGTGTGTGTGTGTGTGTGTGTGCGCGCGCGCGCGCACGCGCGCGCTCGCGCGCCACTTGTGTGTAGTGCCCAAAGAAGCCAGCAGAGGGCCCTGGGTCTCTTGGAACTAGAGCTATCAATAGTTGTGAGCTACCATGTGGGTGCTTGGAATTGAAACCAGCTCCTCAGGAAGAACAACCAGTGCTCTTAACCACTGAGCCATCTCTCCAACATGTACATCAGGTTTTAAAAGCTTTCTAGTACAACAGATTCTGACCATGATTTAACCCAACCATGTCAATGGGTGTGCTAAATGATTTTAAAATGATTTTAAGTAAACTGTTTAAACTGTGACATCAGCTTATAGGTAATCTCGAGGGACAGATGGGCAAGCCCTGCACATACCCGTGGCTCCCAGAAGTAACCACTAATTATTTTTTGTCCCTGTGCTGACATGTTGGATAGTGTGGTGTATCGTCTCTTGGCATTGGAAATTGCCACTTCTTGTATAAGCTTGTTGAAAGTAGATGCTGGGAACAAGGAGGGCCTCCTTGATGGCCTTCAAATCCCTCTGATGGTCAGGCTGGTCCCCTGATTCTTTAAAGGAGAGAGAAAAAGGCAAGAAGCAGATAAGGCTATTGAAACACTTGTATCCAGGTGTCCACTCTCTGATGGAAAACCTTACATTTAGAAGTACATAGACAGCACAAATCAGCGTGAATGGATTATTGATTTTTTTTAAAGGGAGAAGACACAATTTAAGTGGAGTGGGAGGTAGACCTGGGAGGAATATGATTAAAATACACTGCATGAAATTCTTAGAGTATTAATAAAAATATTTGTCATTTGCAATAAAATAAAACTACTTGCAATAAAGGTATGGTAAACAACCATGTCTGAGGTGGGGAAGAGAAATCAGATACATGTTCATCCACAGAGAGAAAAATGATTCAGGACTTCCACTGAATGCCCCAAACTCCCCCTTCACCTTTGTTGGACGTTGTAAGGCCCTGATGTGGTGTTAGTTTTCTATTTATGGCTGCTTCTCTCTACCTAATACTCAACATTTGTTCTTTTACTTTTGCTCACTATGTACTTAATAAACTCACTCAAAACCCAGAGCATGACATCATGTTGAATTCAGTCCACTAAGGGAAAAGTAAATCTTGTCAATTTCTTGTGGAAGGGAAAATGAAATACTGGGTTTCAAGTTACCATCACATGACAGGCATTGAGATCTTGATTTTACTAAAAGGGACAGTTTGGCTTTAATTGTTACAGTGCCAGAGCATCCAGGTATCAAGTTCCAGGGAAAGGCTCCTCGGCTCTATTTCTGTGTGGTCTCTGCTCTAGTTACACTGTTTCAATCCTTTGTAAGATTAACTGAGATTTCTCCACAGGATATTTACACCTCAGTAAAAGCCAGTATACAATACCTCATGATTTTATCTTCCTGCCAAACCACAAAAAAAAAAAAAAAAAAAAAAATCCACTCAGACAAAAGTAGAAACAAAACAAACCATCAACAGGAGCTGATGGTGGGAATGGGGTGTACATGACGTAATCAGAGACAAAGAAGCAATTTGTGAATTATTTACAAAGCAATTTTTTAAAGTTGATTGTTCTTAAATCGGTGTCTAAATTGGATAATTCACCGTCCAGGTGAGCCTCTTCAAATACCTTGGGATGCAGTGGCATCTTAATCACCAGGACATTCAAAAACACAAGAACAAATCCTTGATAGGAATGAGAAAGAAGCCAAGTTCCCAAGTAGATTTCTCTGCTTTGCAATGTGGTAGCTGACAAGATACGGACTCAGGAATGCCTAAGCAGGGGCTGGAGAGAGGGCTCAGTGGTTAAGAGTGCTTGATTTTCTTGCAACAGCATTCAAGTTAAATTCCCAGCATCCATGCCTAGTAATTCACAATTGTCTGTAACTCCAGTTCCAGGAGATTTGTAGCCTCTGTGGACACTGCATTCTTACACACACACACACACACACACACACACACACACACACACACACACACACTTTGAATAAATACATCCGAAAATAAGTCTTAAATAACTTCTAGATCAACTTTGCTGAAAGAGCCAACCAGATTGCTGCCAGGGCTAACAAAAGCTCAGCAGAATATCGGGAAGCCATTTTCCTATGGCTGACTCCCAGAATCCACCTTTGTGCATCTTGGAAATGCTGCTTCTGAATGCTCTGCAGATCCATAGCAACATGAAGTTGCAAGAACACTTGATTCTTATAAGCCTAGACCAAGTTTTGAGGGTGCCTGACTGCAGAGGGTTAGCAGATCTTCGGTCCCATCTGCTCATGAGACCACGTGGCTAACAGACTCCCAAGCCTATGGGCAATCCATAAGAAACTATGACTGACAACTCTTTAATGTTTGCTCTGCAAGTGTAGTTGGTGAGCTGTGTGCTAGCTGAGAGGGATGTTCCTAGGCACACAGCTATGGTCTAAGGAGCAGATGGTGGAAGAGCTCAGGAGAACTATGGAGAGGTATAGCATCCAGACAAACCGGGTAACATATGAATTCTACTCAGTTCAGGTACAGGAAACCCCCTTAAACTAAGTATCAATAGACCTATCATTTCTCATAAGACATACACAATGCCCAACAGGTATGCAGGGTAAGGGGGAATGTTCAAACCTCAGAGATCGCATAAAAACTCACAGTGATATGTCACCTCATTGTCATGGGAATGGCTGTCACCAAAGAGCAAAGTTGACAAATGCTCACAAAGATGCAGAGAAAGGGAACCCAATCCCAAGTTGGGGGAACGTGAATTAGTATAGCCAGTAGGGATGCTGTTCACAAACGTAAAGTATGAACTCATAGTGGACCTGTAAACTTCATACGAGCCCTGTACAAACTCAAGCCAGACCAAATGTCAGCTTGGTGAGGGGAGATGAGCAGGAAGTCTCACCCCAGTAGCTATTCACAACTGGTAGCTTCTAGGAAAGGAAGAGTCAGTTTCTGTGAAGAGTGTGGCCCCTGGTAGGCTGGCGACTCTTCAGTGAAAGCCTCACAGTAAAAGAGTATATTGGCAGCACAAATTGGACTCAGTGAATCAAAAGAAAAAAAAGGCATTAAGTCGGATGGGTAGGGAGGTAGGGGTGGAACTGGAAGGACTTGGGAGTTGGAGTGGGTAGGATCAAAATTCCTTGTATGAAATTAATAAAAAATTATTAAAGAATACATACTGTCTTAGTCAGGGTTTATATTCCTACACAAAACATGGTGACCAAGAGGAAAGTTGAGGAGGAAAAGGTTTATTCAGCTTACACTTCCACACTGCTGATCATCATCAAAGGAAGTCAGGACAGGAACTCACACAGGGCAGGAACTTGAAGGCAGGAGCTGATGCAGAGACCATGGAGGGTGCTGCTTGCTGACTTGCTCAGCTTGATTTCTTATAGAATCCAGGTCCATCAGTCCAGAGATGGCACCCCTCACAATGGGCTGGGGTCTCTCTCTTTGATCACTATTTGATAAAATGCCTTACAGCTGGATCTCATGGAGGCATTTTTCTCATGGGAGGCTCCTTTCTCTGTAATAACTCCAGCTTATGTCAAGTTGACACACAAAACCAGCCATCACACATACCAAGAGAAAAAAAACAGCTGGTGTATAATGAGCAGCCCCACTGCTAGGTCTACAGCCAAGGAAAGTAAAAGCTTTCTGTGGAAGTGACACCTGCTCTCTGTATCTGATGCAGTTAACATTCACAGTTAATGACCAGGATACTGAATCAGCCTACTTGCCCATTGACTGACCTGATGAATGGGCAAAAGCAAGATTGTACGCACCATGCACAACCAAACACTGCCCAGCTGCAGAAAGAATGGATCTTCTCATTTGCAATGACATGGATGGTACTGAGTAACAGAGAGAGAGAGAGAGAGAGAGAGAGAGAGAGAGAGAGAGAGAGAGAGAGAGACAGAAGAAGAAGATGGCGGAGGCGGAGGAGGAGGAGGAGGAGGAGGAGGAGGGAGGGAGGGAGGGGAGGAAGGAAGGAAGGAAGGAAGGAAGGAAGGAAGGAAGGAAGGAAGGAAGGAAGGAAGGCAGGCAGGCAGGCAGGCAGGCAGGCAGGCAGGCAGGCAGGCAGAAAGAAAGACAGACAGGAGCCAGGTACAGGAAGACTATCTTCACAGGTTCTCATTCCTCACTTGAATGAGGAAGCTGAAAATGTTGATGTCACATATGAGAGAGGAGCAGTTGTCAGGATACCGGGGGTGGGGGGGAGACAGATGCTGGAAGAGAGAGAAGGAGAAGCTGGGTGCACGGTTCCTGAGTTACAAGCAAGGACGGGGGCTCTGAGTGATTATAATTAAGGATTGTGTGTTGGCCACTTCTGTGCAGCCATGACTAAATACACAACAGAATAAGCCGAGGGAGGACAGATGTACTCGACATCACCATTTTAGAAGCTTCAATCACTGGAGGAACATAGCAGTTTATATCATGGTGGCCAAGAAACAGAAAGAAAGGCACACAGGAAAAGGTAAGGGTGAGGTGAACTCAAGAGCACTCCTCCCTCAGTAACATACTTCCCCTAACTGGGACTGGCCCCCTGCCTTTTACCACCCCTTGATAATTCTATCATACTGTAAACTGCTCAATGGATTGACCCATCTGTAAGTCACAGTTCTCATGATTCATCTCTGGAAATGCCCATAAGGACAAGCCCAGAGTGAGTGACACTTCTCTACCACCCTACACACCATCAAAATAATCATGTAAAATTAGCTGTTACATACTATATATCTAAAGTTCTAAAGAAAGGGGTTTTGCCATGAATAATGGCAGGAGACTAAGGAGGTGTGTGTGTGTGTGCGCATTTACTTATTAAATGTCAAAAGTTTCCATTAAATGGCACACTTTTGGTTTTTACTTATAAGTTTAAAACATACATACATACATACATACATACACACACACACATTTAAAAAGAAGAAAAGCAAGCTTAAAGAAACAAAAACAAACTTAAAGAAAGGAAAACTTAAATAGCTTAAGTTCTGAGTTATTCCAGGCACTGCATTAAGTATTTTTAAAGAATATATTTCAACAGAAAATGATAGATTCAGTACTTGCCACCTGTAGGACAAGGGGAGACTGTCTTCAGAGAGGGAAAAGCCATGAGTGATTGTCAGACCTGATGAAGACAACTCCAGAGGCTAGCCTTGCCGTCTCCTATCTTAGGTAAGAATGAAACTGCATCTATGGTACAGGCTGGGGTGATGTCATCTGGCTTGTCTTGGTAGCTCCTGCAATGTCTCCATCAGTGGTCAAGGACATTCTCTTTCACTATATCCAGGGATGTGCTCTACACAGTCTCCTGAGCCTGGCACATGCTCCTCCCACAACAGTGCCTGGCTACCTTCCACCCCAGCCCCCAGTTTCTCTTCTGTAGATTCTCCCAAGGCCAGATATGCCAGATGTGCTGCATTCCATTTCACAGCTGTCATGCCTGGGCTAAAACCAGAGATGCCAGCTGCTAGATTGGCTCTTGTCCTCTATAGCCAAAAACAGCAGATGCCTTGTGGGTAACTCTTTCAGGGCTCTGCTTGACAAAGCAGATCCAGGTCCTAATACATGCCACTGCCTTCTGTCACCCCTGTCCTCCTGGATCTGACAGCACACAACAGTCATCCTGCTTCTACGTGGGATCTCTATGGCTCAGTGCCCAGTCAGCAGACATGTAGATTTGAATCATGCTGACCCCTATCAGAAGCCTGCTGCTTGCCCTCCTCGCTCTAGCTAAAGGCTTCAATCCCAGTCAGTTGCTTCAGCAGCTGCTGTATGGTCTGGTCCTTGGCTACTGTTCCTGCCCATCTTGTATGCCACCTTTTTTCTGTTTTGTTGAACCTACACTGAATAA
This sequence comes from Arvicanthis niloticus, assembly GCF_011762505.2. Classification (NCBI taxonomy): domain Eukaryota; kingdom Metazoa; phylum Chordata; class Mammalia; order Rodentia; family Muridae; genus Arvicanthis; species Arvicanthis niloticus. The sequence goes on from NC_133432.1 coordinate 18,503,978, forward strand.
CCCTTCCCACAACCACACAGTGTACATGCCTACCCCAGAACTGTTGCTCTGGCCGTTCATTTCCTCTGTCTTCATCTCTCTTCTTCCATGTGCAAATCTCTTGGATCAATGTCAGAGTAAAGTTTCTCTATCATCGAACAGAACCACAACACTCTCTCACCACTTAGCTTTACCTAGTTACTACTAACACATATAACTCCCTATAGAGGGAGGGAGGGGGATCAGAAAGATTTAGGGAACAGGAAGAGAGGGATGTAGAGGTATGTGAATGGATGCATGGATAGATGGATGCATGGATGGATGGGTGGGTAGATGGATAGATGGATGGATGGATGGATGGATGGATGGATGGATGGATGGAAACATAAGTGAATAGATTCATAGATGCATGATGGATAGATGGGCATATGGGTAGATGGGATGACGATGGATGGATGGATGGATGGATGGATGGATGGATGGATGGATGAACAGATAGTTGAAGTGAATAGATGTATAGATTCATGATAGGTATATGAGAATACGGAATGATGAATGTATGGGTAGATGGACGAATGGATGCATGCATGCATAGGTACATGGAGAGAGAGACGGATTCCTACATGGATGTAAAGATGAATAATTGGCTGGCTGGCTAGAGGCACAGGTTGGTTTTATTTCTCACTGTAATAGGTACTTCATAAGGTCAGCATTTTTCCTGTTTTATTTATGTTATAACCATGCGTTCCAGCTTTCTAAATTCTGGAACCAAATTAAACATCTAGAAGCATTTTGTGAGCAGATCACTAATTCTTACAGATAACAATTCTTACAAGTTAATACTATTTTATATCAAAATTTGTTTTCTTCTGTTTCCTTGTTTTTCCTCCTCTCCTCCAAACCTTGCTCCCTTTGTGCAAAGGAGGGTTGATACAGAACAGACAAGGCGGGATTAAAAGTCTCCCTTACTGATTTCTTCCACCTTGAGTTTTATAGAAATGATCTTTGTCCACCACTACAAAAGACATCTAGATAAAGTATAGCATTTTCAGAATTCTTAGGAGTGGATAAGGAGAGAACAGCCCACATCTCCAAATACAGGCAGGTGGGTAGCTGCCAGGAAGTGCCAGGAGAGGCTACCCGGGGAGGGCAGTATTAAGGTGCAACCACACGGGGGCTCAGAGGAAAATGGGTTTCCTAGTAGTCTTGGATAATGGGTGCTTGTACAAGGACTCATCTGAGAGTCAGAAAGGCCTGGATTGATTGATATAACAGATAGATAAATGGACCTTGAAGCCACGACAATGACATTAACAGAAAGTGATACCTCTTAGATACTTGAGTTTGGTGCTTGATCTGTCCTCTGTAATCAAAGAACATGATATCCCCATGGGAACAGGCCACCTGTTCTGTTTCCTTTCTGTTGCTGTGATAAATGCTGGGAACAAAAGCAACTTAGACGAGGAAAGATTTTCTTTCAGTTTATACTTCCAGGTCACAGTTCATTACTGAGGGAAGTCGGGGCCAGAACCCAAGTAGGAACTGAAGAGAAACCATGGAGGGATGCTGCTTAGTGACTCACTCATAAAGCTCATGCTGAGCTTCATTCATTCATTCATTCATTCATTCATTCATTTTACATTCCAATTGCTACTGCCCCCTTCCCAGTTCTCCCTCACACAGTTCCTCCCACACCCTCACTCCCCTTCTCCTCTGAGAGGGTGGGTTCCCCCTGGGTATTCTCTTACCCTAGCACATCAAGTCTTTGCAGGGTTAGGCACACCCTCTTCCATTGAGGCTAGACATGGCAGCCCAGTAAGGGGAACGGGTTCTATAAACAGCTTTAGGAACAGCTCCCATTCCAGTTATTCAGGGACCCTTATGAAGACTGAATGGCACATCTACTACATATGTGTCTGGGGCCTTGGTCCAGCCTGTGAATGCTCATTAGTTGGTATCTCAGTCTCTGAGAGCCCCAAGGGTCCAAGGTGGTTGACTCTGTTGGTCTTCATGTGGAGTTACTATTCCCTTCGGGACCCTCAACCATTCCCTCAGCTCTTCCATGAAAGTCCCTGAGCTCTATTCAGTGTTTGGCTATAGGACTCTGTTGCAGTTAGCTGCTGGCTAGAGCCCTTTGGAGGACAGTTATGCTAGGTTCCTGTCTGAGCTAGCTTTCTTATACAGGGTCGATTACCTAGAGAATGGAGCTGCTCACAGTGGGCTTGGGCCCTCCTAAATCAATCATCAGTCAAAATAATTTTTATATACATTGCCATATACATCTGATGAAGGTAGTTCTTCAGGTGAGGTTACCCTGTCAGATGTGTTAAGTTGACAACCAGGACTGACCATCACACTGTCTTTCCAGAACACAGCCATGTAACCAGCACTTGGAGATCTCCATCACAACCCAACTGAGTTACCCAAGGAGGAACATTATTCTACAAATATTAGAAGAGAAGATTCAGCAATAGAAGGCCAGGAACAACAAGTGCCTTCCCTTCTAAGTTTTCCCCCTCTTAATGTTGAGACAATTACAGAAACCTAGATGCTCAGAGAAAGTATCAGGTCGTGAGTGAGGACAGAAAGCATGAACATAAAATTTGACTCAGCCCCTTAGATGGATGAACTTGGCCAAATTGCTTAAGTTCCTGTGCCTCAGTTTACAAATATGAAAAGAAGGGTAAGTGTGACCCTTCTTTGGGATGGCTATGGATATTTAATGTGTTGTTGTAGCAGTGTTCTAAGGCAAACTTTATGATAGGAATTAGCTGTGAGTTTAGCAGGCAAGATAAGCCATGGGCTGTCCAGCAACAACATGAAAAAGCTTCTCTAAGCACCAATCTAGAGCCCTATGGGCAAGGTCTCGCAGGATGCTACCACAGAAGTAGCAAGCCTGAATATTTAAACTCAGTCAGAGAACATGAGAAAGGGCCAAAACTCCATACTCAGTTTTGATCAGAGTATGCCATGCAGTTGCCCATATGGTCAAAGCACAGCCTGAGTGGATGGTATGGACCAGACAAGCATATCATAAAATGACACACACCCCTGTCTTTCTGCACTTGGCTTATTTTCACTTGATGTGAAGATAGCCTCTCACATTATCCATTGTGCTGGTTAGCTTAGACTGTTAACCCAACATAACCTAGAGTCAATCACTTGGGAAGAGGGCCTCAATGAGGGTTTATCTAAATTAGGCTGGCCTGTGGATATGTCTGTGGGAGACTGTCTAGTTCCAGTTAAGTAACATGGGGAGACTTAGCCCACTGCAGGCAGCACCATTCCCTAGACAGGAGATCCTGACATGTATAAGAGTAGTGAAATCAAGCTAAGTACAGGCAAACAAGTGGGCAGACATGTATTCCTTTCTCTTTGACTCCTGACTGTGGATATGATGTGACTAGCTATATGAAGTACCTGCCTTGACTTCCCTACTATCATAGACTCTAACCTGCAACTATGAGATGAAATAAACCTCTTTTCTCCCACAAGTTGCTTTGGGGCAGGGCATTTGATCACAGCAACATAAATGAAAGTAGAACCCTAATGTTTTCATATATGACAGACTTTCCTTGCTTTTGTAAAGGCTAAATTTTATTCCATTTTTCCTCACTGGTTCACTGATAAGAGCTTAGACTGTTTCTATACCTTGGCTATTGTGTTGTATGAACTGGTACTAATAAAATTAGTACACTCTGGGTACTAATTTCATTTCCTTCCAGAAGTGGGATTCCAGGATTGTATAGCTTTTTTTTTTTCATTTTAACTATTTCCCCAAAATATATAAAACCAATGTGCATCGCCAAAACTTTCCACCTAAGCCACTGTGTGTAAAATATTTGGGTGTGTCAAAGTTTAACCAGTTTTAAATAGATACCACTGAAATGCTGTTGGAAGTGAAGTCTAAGCAAAAGGAATATAGCCAGCATTTGTATCTCTTTGATACTTTTCCACATTTCTCAAATTTCGATAACAAATATCACACAAGACTTTCTGGTGATACCAGACTTTTATTGAAGGGATGAGAGAGAATGTAAGAATTCTCATGCTCTGCTGGTGGAGCACATAGGGTGTGTAGCTATTAAAAAAAAATGCCTGTGAGGAACAGAGCAAATGAACCTGGCATGTAGCACAGACACTTCACTCTCCGGCTTCTATGCTCAAGAAACAAGTGTTCAAGACTCTCTTAACACAGGTGCAGTGGTGATCTAAGGGATGTTACTCCTTGGAGTCCCGAATTGGAAACCACCTACACACTCTTCCAAGGGATGGGAGTGTAACATTTGATGTGCTTGTGGAATAGATGCCGAGGACAAGTTCACTACACTGTGAATTTTTGTAGTGTTCAGAAAATAGTTTGGTGATCATTCAAAGTAGAATAAGCACACATACATACACACACAGAGAGACACACACATACATACAGACACACACAGAGAGAGAGAGACATATTCCTATGTATATGTATATAAAATTGAAAAAGATATATATATGTATCTGGACTCTTTTTTTTTTTTTAATTAACTATAAGTTGGGGTCGACCAGTTGTCCCTTTCATTAAAATCAAATGTATGAGGTATTTGATTGATGTTTTATTTTTCTAGGGTTCACAAAAGAGATCAAATGGCAGAGATGGTTTTCTTTATGCTGGCATGGTAGAAAGTGAGCAAAGAGTAAAAGGGAAGAGATATTTGTTGGAGCAGGGGCAATATTCCACCATCTTGCAGATGAGTCTCACTGGCATTACTCTGGTAGAAAGACCTGAGAGAAGCAGTATCCCATATGGTTTCATTGGCAGGGTCTGGTCACAGGAAGCCTCAGCCTGTGGTTATAAAGGACAGAGTGGCTCTCCTCTTTGGGATAGCTGAGCATGGGCAAGCATGGATTGTAAGAATACCTTGAGGGAGATTCCCTGCTTACATCTGGCTGGTGGACGCCTACAGCAGGAATATGGGAATCTCACCGTATAACCGACTTCAGATTTTTTGTATTTCCCTTCCATGTAACCCAGTGGGAATTAGCTATTAAATATCCTGACACCAGCAGTGAGGTATTAGAAAGAAAGAAACTAGAGTGCAGAGGGGAGCAGGGCAGCAGGATCATTGCGTCATGAGTTCATAAAGCCTGTCTACAGCATCATGTGTGGTCTTCTTAAAAACTCTACTGCTGGCCAGGACTGACTTCCTCATTCAAAAGTTATGGATCTGATGCTCAGCAAGGGATCAGGAGCCACATCCCCTGAAGAGTTCATCAAACACACAGTCTGCAGGAGGTTAGGCCAAGAGGAAAGTGAGGTTGGCTGCAAGGCTTCAGGAGTTACTGCACTGATGAGGATGAAGGTGAAATATCCTAAACTGGAAATGCACAAAACTTCCCTTTGGCAATTGACTTCATCTGTGTAGTTCTGGAAGGCAGCTGAAACCCTGCTGTTTGGACTGAGAGTCTCATCTGGTGTCCAGCAAATCTATCCAGAGTAGTCCAGTTAGGTACTGGGTGGCTGCCCAGATTTTTGGAGTGAGTTAACATCTTTTTTTTTTCTTTCTCTCTTTCTCAATCTCTCTCTCTCTCTCTCTCTCTCTCTCTCTCTCTCTCTCTCTCTTTCTAAATAATTTATTTATTTATTCACATCACAGCTTGATCACAGCCTCATCCATACTCTCTGGCCCACCCTCATATCTCCCTCTACCTCATGGGTACCAATCAGACCCTGTATATCCAGTCCCAGAAGGACTAAGCGCATCCTCTCCCATTGAGGCCAGACAAGGCAGCCCAGCTACAGGAAAGAGGTCCAAAGGCTGGCAACAGAGTCAGAGACAGCCACTGCTTCAATTGTTAGGGAACCCACATGAAGACCAAGCTATACATTGACTATATATGGGGAGGGGGCCTGGGTCTAGGCCCTGAGTACTCTTTGGTTGGTGGTTCAATCTCTGTGAGCCTCTTTCTTTCCTCTACTCTTCTATTAGTCTTCCTGAGATCTGCCTATTGTTTGTCTGCTGGTCTCTGCATCTGTTTCCATCAGCTGCTGAATGAAGCCTCTCAGAAGACAGTTATGTTAGTTTCTTGTCTGTAAGCATAGCAGAGTATCATTAATAGTGTCAGGGGTTGGCTCTCTCACATGCAATGGGTCTCAAATTGAGCCAGCCATTGGTTGGGCATCCCCTCAATCTCTACTCCATCTTTATCCCTGCACATCTTATAGGTAAGACAATTTTGGGTTGAAGATTTTGTGGGTGGGTTGGTATCCCAGTCTCTCCACTGGAAGTCCTGTCTGGCTGCAGGAGGTAGCCACTTCAGGCTCCATATTTCTTCCTTCTAGGAGTCTCTGCTTGGGTCACCTACATAGAGTCTTTGGAGCCTCCCCTGTCCCAGGTCTCTGACTCATCCCAGAGATGTGCCCCCTCTACCAATTATTTTTTTCTCCCAGTTCCCTTCCCCACCCCCTCTCCCACCCAGTTTCTTCCTTCTATTCACTTGCAATGTACAGCTGACAGACCCAAAGAAGTTAAGTAACAAGGAGGGCCCAAGGGAGAATGCTTGAGTCTCACTCAGAAGGTGAAATGAAAAAAAAAATAAAGTCAGCATCTTTTTTCAATTCTAACTTAGCCTCTGCAGTCCTCAGTCGAGTCAATGCTTTTAAATAATGGCTTAGCGCCTGTTTGCAGTGCATAGTGAATTAATACACAAATATTAAATTAACTTCTTTCCTTTTCACTTTGCCTACTTTCTATCATGCTAGTATAGACTAATTTTTATTAAAATACATTTTAAAGATTTATTGTTTTCTCATCTCTCTCTTTGTGTATGTGTATGCATGTGTATGCATTACACATGTGTACATGTATGTGTACATGTGTGTGCATGTGTATGTGTGCATGTGTGTACATGTGTGTGCATGTGTATGTGTGCATGTGTGTGCTCGCATGTGTGTATGTGTGTTTCTATTTTGAATTTTCATCCAAGTATTTTCTGAATAGTAGAAACGTTTACAGAGTAGTGGATGGTACAATTTTCTTTTCAAACACAGTCTAGTCCTTTCTGGGGTGGATGAACTGGCCAGCCTCTCTCCACTGCATACCTTTCTCCTTGAACCAGAGAGGAGCATCATCCAACCCAGCCTGGCCACAGACAAGCTTCATACTCTTTCGTCCACAGGGACAGCTGGCAATTTCATCATGTGACCCCCAGTGGTCTCAATCAGAATGTCTGCAATTTTAAGAATATTTAAATAAACTCTTTGGCAACTTCCTACAATGCATTTTCATACCATATTCAACCCCAACTTCCTCACATAACACCCCCATGTCTCCCTCTCTACCACACCACCTGATTTCATGTCCCTTAATACATTTTAATAACCTATCTACTCTGATTTGTGACCCCCATATTCTCACAGGTGTGGGGCCATCCACGGGAGCATGCTGAACCTTCTGGGATCTACATTGCTAATGAAAACTGACTCTTCCTCCCACAGAAGCCATCAACTGACCATAGCTCCTTGGTTAGGAGTGGAGATTCATGAATCCTTTCCTGCTCCAAGTTGGAATGTCAGCTGGCTTGATGTTGGGCAGGAGACCAACATCATTCACGAGTACAGTGGCACCTTTTTTCTCTGATCTTCCCCGACTGCTGGCTCTGGCACTCTTTCCACTCCCTCTTCCTCAATGGCCCACGATACTCAGGGTGTGATACAGATATCCCAATTGTATCTGAGCACATCCCTGACACTTTTCTCTGCAAAAATTGACCACCGCCCACTGCACAAAGAAACTTCTCTGATGAGGTCTGAGACCGGCACTGTTGTATGGGTCTAGAGATCTGAGTTTAGAAAACAGTTTGATTCTCTGTCCATTTGGCAGCATAATGGGAGTAGGGTCACCCTGAGGCCTAGGAGTTTCCCATTTATGGGTTCTTGGCCAGAGGTACAGAACTGGGCAAGTGTGGTATGTCTTACATTCAGCCAGAAAGTGGTTGGCTACACCCACGTCACTCTTGAGCTACAGTAAGGACTTGACAACTTGACCCAGTTCCTGCAGTGCACGTGGGACTTTTTGGGTGGGACTTAGTAGAAGAAGGTTTCAGCATTGGCTTTCCACCATTTGCCTCTTCCCTCCTTCCTAGGCACCTGTTGGCCTCAAGAAGTCACTATATCCATCCAGGAGGAACTTTTTTTTAGATTCTTTCTTACTGTGTATGCCTTTGTGTAAAAGCTCATGACCCTTCCCCCAACCCCTACACACACACACACACACACACACACACAGAGAGAGAGAGAGAGAGAGAGAGAGAGAGAGAGAGAGAGAGACAGAGAGAGAGAGAGAGAGAGAGAGAGAGAGAGAGAGAGAGAGAGAGAGAGAGAGAGAGAGAGAAATGTGGTTGCCTCTGATCTATCCCTTACATCCAGGAATACAGAGCATCTTTTCATACACTGCTGTCCAGTTTTTATCTTCCTCCACTCCAGGGCTGTGCACGGTGCCCTGTAGAACCCCATTCCAGATCTTCCCTGCTGAGTCTTATACAGAAACGGGTCTTTGCTGCTGTGCATCTGATAGTATATATTGAGAATATGGTGTCCCAGGCATAATGGGAAAGCTGTGCATGCAACAGGCTAGATGCATGCCCTGTAGGGAGATGAAGATCCTCCAACAGCACACTGTTATCCTATATTTACTCATTGACATCCTCTATCCATCATATACACACATACACACACACACTCTCTCACACACACACACCACACATGTGCACACACACATACATACATGGCACACGCACACACATATATGCACACACACATACAGACACACACACATTCACACACATACACATGGCACACATATGTGCACACACACATACATGGCATACGCACACACATATATGCACACATACAACCAGCACATGCATATCAGACACACATACACATACATACACATGGCACACATATGTGTACACACATATACATACATGGCACATGCACACACATATATGCACACACATGCACACAGTACATGTACACACATGCCAGACAGACAGACAGACAGACAGACAGGCATGTGTGCATACACACACACACACACACACACACACACACACACACACACACACACATTCCTTATATCTGAGCTCTGCAGAGCTCAGGGTTCCATCCTTCAGAGCAATGACATAGAATGGAAATATTCACAGCATGATGGTATCTCGGGTCATAGAGAAGACAGGTGCAGCACAAAGCTGGCGTAAAATGGAGAATTAGACGCCGCCATTAATGATACATTTGAGGCTTCTGTGTTTTATAATTTCTTCCATTATTTGAAGGAGCGAGCATGCCACCATGGATATTTATCAGAGCAGCAAGGACCAGCCAGGTTTTAACCAACTTGTCTGGCACTGAGACTCAGCTGGCACCAACTGTCTTTCTGGGCTATTGACCTTACCGTTAGTGACAGTGAGTTCCTGAGTGGACAGTACTCAAAGTCTTTCATCTATCTCTTCAGATCCTGGATAGGCTCTTCTCACTTTGCATTGATGGGGAAGCCAAGGAAGCCACAAACACGCTGGTGCTGGCTGGTGTCTCACAAGCACAAAGTACCTGTTCTTCCTGCCCCTCCACCACCCCATCCCTCTTCCTCTGAGGCCATCAAAATGTGTATATAGTCACAGACTCACAGAGACTAGGACCAGGGATGCTGTTTGATTAGTAGGATGCTTGCCTTGCATGCAAGAAGCCTTGAGGTTCAATCCCCAATACCATGAGAACCAGAATTGTTGGTGCATGCCCATAATCTCAGTACACAGGTGGTGGAGGCAGGAGGATGAGGCATTCAAGGTCATCCTCAGCTACTTAGAGAGTTTGAGGCCAGTACTGACTACATGTTCCCCAAACCAAGCAACCAACCAAAACAAAAGGAACCAACAAAAAAGCACTTGCTCTTTTAGTCAGTAGTTTATTTGTATTTGATATTCCTAGCTCAGATACTAGGGTCCAAAGTTTCTGTTCCAAGTCATCCAGTACCCTGTTCCTGCTCAATACACTAGCTCTATTATACAATGCCACTCTGATTAAACATTCTTGCTTTCTTTACTTCAACGCCTTATTTTGAAAGGAAGCTTTATGGCCTGGTTGTTAATCACAGACTGGTACCACTCCCTATCAACAGAAGGCAGAGAGAAAGAAACATGAGGAAAAGGAAGCCACCCTACTGACTCCATCTACATCCTATTGCCTGCCAAAGGTCTAGACCTGAGCAAATGATAAGGTTTAAAGATACCGTAGCATCAATGGCCTTTCTCCTCAAGATAAGACTGCACCGAAGGCTTGGGAGGTTGCTCAGTGGTTAGAGAGCTTGCCATGTGAGCCTAAGGACTGGCATTACAATTCCCAGAACCCACATCAGTTACCGGAGAGTGTGACATTCCACACCTGTAATTCCTGCCTCGGAAGATGAAGACAGGAGATTCCCAGAGCAAGCAGGCTAGCAAGACTAGCTATATGGGAGAGCTCTAGGTTTGATTGACAGATTCCCACCTCAATGAATAAAGTGGAGGAACAATAGAGGAATGTTCAGAAACATTAACATCAGGTCTCCACATGCATGTGTACACATGTGCAAAAACATGCATACACACACACCACATGTATGTACACACACATACATAGGCAGGTACAAAGTATAAAGAGAAAAATAGAGAGATAAGGAATTATATGATTGTGCCCTTTGCATGTGCCAGCCTGCTGTCATTGGGGGCCACTGGGGTGAACAAATTTTCCTGGATACATAATACAATAAGTGCATGGTCATTCCCCAACTGAAACCCTTCTATTTATCTTTGTATGTATGTGTACTTGATATGTGTGTGTACCTGTTTCTGTGTGCAGGTGTGGGAGTACCAGGACACATGTGTTATAGTCAGAAGAGGGCCTGGGGTAGCTGGTCTTCATCTTCTACTGTAGTTGAGACAGGATCTCTTTTTTGCTATTCTGTGCAATGGCAGGCTAGCTGGCCCTGGCACTTTCAGAGAGCCTCCATCTTTTCTTTGTCCTCAATTGTAATTTGGGGGGGGGGGGTGTGTTACAGATACATTCTACTGCTCCAGGTTTTGCACGGACCCTGAAGACTCAAAACTCCGGTCCTCCCATTTGAATCACAACTGCTTTGCTAGCTGGGCTATCTCACTGACCCCTCGAATGGACTTTTTTAAAAAATATACTTTTATTTATTCTTCTCTCAAGTTATCCTGACCACAGCCTCCCTTCCCTCTACATGACCCAGGTTTCCACCTGCTACCTCTCCCTTCCCTCAGATCCACTGTTTCTTTGATTCCCTTTAGAAAAGTGCAGGTACCCCAGAGATATCAACTGGACAGCCCATAACAAGATGCAATAAGATTAGGCACAAACCCTCTTACCAAGGCTGGATGAGGCAACCCAGTAGGAGAAAAGGGGTCCCAAGAGTAGGCAAACGAGTCAGAGATACCTCTATTCACACTGTTAGGAGTTCTACAAAAACTCCAAACTAAACAACCAGAGCATCTATGCAGAGAACTTAGCTCAGGTCCATGCAGGCTCTGTGATTGCTGCTTCAGTCTCTGTGAGCCTCTGCGAGCCCTACTTAGTTGATTCCATGGGCTGTGTTCTCCTGGTGTCCTTGACTCAGCTGGCTCCTGAACTTCTTCCTCCCCTCTTCTGTGGGGTTCTCTGAGCTCTGCCTAATGTTTGGGTTTGGATCAGTGCTATTTGCAGAAAGGATGACAGTCGGTGCGCTGACAGTTGCCAAAGCTACTGGACCTCACAAGGTGTTTTCCTCATCTTGACCTTTAGAAAGGTTTCCTATACAGGCTTCCCAGAGCAAGGTAGAAGCATCTCCCAAATCAGCCTAGATACACCGATGCTTGACAGAGGTTTGCAGACACACCCACCAGAAAAGCCTGCTGGAACACACACAACAATCAACCACCTCTCCAGTAAGCCATATCCATCCCTGTAGAAACACTGCTAAAACGAATACCCACATGATGTCAGAGCTAAATCCACTCAAGCATCCTGTGTGAACTTTTGGCTGCTCATCTGTTACAAAGTGAGTGACCTTTGCAGGTACCACATGCTTGGGTGGCATCAGTACTAGGTTAGAAAGCCCTCGGAAATAAATCACGTAAATGATTGACATGTTATGAGGCAGGCTGGTCAGTGCACTAAGAAAGAACCAGATTCCTATTCTTGACTATGTAAAGTGCAGTTGATTAAAGTGTCATAGTCAGGTACCTGTCCACTGAGGCATGGGCACAGTGGGGCTGGTTTTGTGTAAGGAGGAATCCAGAGATGGTTCCTCCAGGCCAAGTATAGTGATTGCTTGGTGCTGACAGCACCCAGGGAAGGAAGGAAGAGACAAAGAATACAAAAATCGATACTGGTGATGTTCTCCTAGAAAGATCATTCTGGAAAGTCCCTCCTGCACCATAAGACCCAGTTATGTTGCTACTGTAGCACAAATCAAGCTGACAAGATGTTTGACTTGGTGTGGTATTGACTCAAGCTGCTGGAATGGTCAAGGGGGAGAATGGAGATCAGAGAAGGACATGGCCTCGTGTCACAGGATGTGGACAGGGAGGGCATGGTTTATCTTGTGTCTGGCCTCCAAGGTCAGGCCAGGGAAATAGTGTGCAGTCTCTGAGCTCCCTTGCATATGACCTAGTTCCTCCTTTCCTCCCAGGCTCTGTTCAAGAATGACTTAGTTAGGGTTTTACTGCTGTGAACAGACACTATGACCAAGGCAACTCAACTCATAAGGGCAACATTTAATTAGGGCTGGCTTACAAGTTCAGAGGTTCAGTTCAGTGTCATCAAGGCAGGAACATGGCAGCATCCAGGCAGGTCTGGTAGAGGAAATGCTGAGAGTTCTACAAATTCATCTGAAGGCCACCAGAAGAAGACTGGCTCCCACATGGTTAGGATGTTGGCCACACCTAGTGGGGTTACTTCCTGGATATTCAAACCACCACAAAGAAGCATGGTGGATGATCCCCCCTCTCTCATCCCATTTGGCTCTCTTTCCAGATCTGTGCTGATAATCATTAGATTTTTGTCTGAGAAAGGGGTACTGTGTAATAGTGCCTGCCTGGGGAAAAACTGAAACTAAATAGCATGAAATGTGGGGGATAAAGGCATGCTCCTGTTAATGGTGATGGGTGCGGTAACCAAACCTGGCTTCAGCGCATTAAGAACCAGGCCATCAAGCTTGCCATGGAATTGGTCAGTTACACCCCGAGGCCCTCGCTTAGGACGCAGAGGCTGCGTTCATCCTCAGTGCTGAGAAGTCATGTCTTCATGACCCATTTCTTTTGCATTTAGCCACTGCTGCCTTGATTTTTCTAAAGATCTTAACTCTATCATTATCCTTCCCAGAAACCCAGTCGTGCATGTCTGTTGGCTGCAGCATGCCTTCTTCAGGGACTGGTGAGCATCCCACCTCTCCAGTGAAGAACAGTTAAACGTGAGCATAAGAAACCCATGGCACTGGGGATTGTTCAGTTAGGCAAGTGTTTGCCATTCAAGTATGAGAACCCAGGTTTGATACCCAGATGCCATAGACAAAAGCCAGGCATGGCGGTGTGTGGTTGTAATTTCAGCACTAGGGAGGCAGACATGGGTAGGTCTCCTGGAGCTCACTGGCCAAACAACCTACCCTATTTGGTGCATTCTAGACCAGTGATATAACTTGGCTTTAAAAAAAAAAAAAAAAGGTAAACAGTCCATGAGTAATGATACTCAAGGTGGTCTACTCTTAGCCAATCACACACCCCTGGTTCCAATTACCAAAAAGTCTAATGATAACATATAAAGAGTTGAAAGAATATGAAAAGAAAAAACAAAGTCTTTTGGGGGTTGGGAGACTGTCATCTATAAACAGCACCATGTCACCTGGTGTTGAACTACCAGAAATTCCCCATGATGAAAGGGAGCCAGAAGCAGATCTTGGAGCCAGAAATCATATATATATATATATATATATATATATATATATATATATATATATATATATATATATATCACACATACACACACACACACACACACATATATATATATATATATATATATATATATAATGCATACACACACATATATATGTGTATATATATACACATATGAAGGCACATGGGTTGAGTAAACAATGCATATTCTGGAAGCTCAGAAAGCACAGAGGAGTGTCAGTAGACATGACTATAGACCAGTTATAGAGTATACTATCCAATTTGTAAAGGAGACAGAATGACATTCTCCAGGGAGCCAAGAGCTAGCAATTTTAATATTAATCCTCATTGACTTGTTATGTTTTAAAACTCTTCCTCTGTAAAAGGAACCATAGAGGAGAATCAGAGGAGATCTCTCTCTCTCTCTCTCTCTCTCTCTCTCTCTCTCTCTCTCTCTCTCTCTCTCTCTGTGTGTGTGTGTGTGTGTGTGTGTGTGTGTGTGTGTGTGTGTAGTGGGAGGGAGCAGGGCGGGATTCTATACAAGGCCACAGTTATCTGGATAAGAGCTGACACTGGGAGAGCAGAAGTCAGCAGGTTAAACAGCTGATGAGCAGACAGAACAGCTCATGATTGAAATCAAAGAGGATCAAGTTTGAAAGCAAAGGCTTTGGCCTGAAGGACCTGATATCCGATCTGGATGCAGCCACTTCCTGACTCTGTGTTTCCCTGTCATCCTGTGGTTTACCAGCACTGCTCTCACAGTAAACTGGAGACGATTTTAATGGCTTTCTCGGGATCATCACGAGGGCTAGATAAAAGAATACATAAAGACTCATGAGCAGAGTCCTAAATACACACTGACCAGCCAGCAAATGGTACCCGAGACCTCCCTGGCATGATTGCTGCTGTCTCTAATAAGACGAAAATGTCAGGACCCTCAGTCCTCTACCCCAAGTGCTTCACTGATACTCTGAAGATGGTCCAACTCTAATCCCATACCTTGTTCTTTCTTTTCCATTTGAATACTTAGCTCCTTCCAGATCCTTCCATCAGAAAACTACCATTCCATCATCAACCATGATTCTATTGCCATGGTTGCAACACAAGCCACCAAATAGTCCCTTCCTTCTAAAAAAAGATTTAGTTGCTTATGTTTCGCTTACCTGAATGTGTGTGTGTGTTTGAGCGTGTGCGCACGCACGCGCATGATGTACACCACTAAGGTGTCCTTGGGAGACAAAAGAGGGCTTTGGCCCCCACAGAACTAGAGTTACAGATGACTGTAAGCCACAATGTTGGTAATGGGAACCTGGACCTAGATCATCTACAAGAACAGTACGTACTCTTAACCACTCAGCCATCTCTCCAGAGTTACAACGTTCTTTTTCTTTCTTTTTTAATGTTAACAGAGTTCTTATAATCTTCTTTCTTTAGCAAGAAAGTACCCAAAGATTTGTTAGTCCTAAATTCCCTTTGCTGTTCACACCCAACTACCATTCATTCCAAATCAACTCTTTCTTCCATGAACCTTATCTTCTGTGGCCCCTTTGTTTCTTTTCTGG
The DNA here is from genome assembly GCF_011762505.2 of Arvicanthis niloticus. NCBI lineage: Eukaryota > Metazoa > Chordata > Mammalia > Rodentia > Muridae > Arvicanthis > Arvicanthis niloticus. The sequence goes on from NC_133432.1 coordinate 18,519,487, forward strand.
ATGTTTTGGAGGCCAAGGGAAGTACCATCGGCATGGAGAAGGTTAGAGAAGGGAAGAAAGCATGGGATTTCTCTTTCTCCCTGAGCACCAGCTCTGGCAGGAATGTTGTGTGGATGGTGTCTTTAGAGATTCTGGCCATGCACCTTTCTGAGGCATGTGGTGCTCACAGGATACAGAATGCTGTTTCTTTTTCCCCTTGTCCTTTTAGATCAGGAGATGCTGTAGCTAGTCTCTGTAGCTTCGATGTACCTCCTATCCACACCTCTATAAAGAGGCCCTCTCTGGCATTGCTTTCTGCCCCTCTGTGTCTTAGTTAGGGTTTTACTGCTGTGAAGAGACACCATGGCCAAGGCAACTCTTATAAGAACATCATTTTATTGGAGCTGGCTTACAGGTTCAGAGGTTCAGTCCAGTATCATCAAGGCAGGAACATGGCAGCATCCAGGCAGGCATGGTGCAGGAGCTGAGAGTTCTACATCTTCGTCTGAAGGCTGCTAGCAGAATACTGGCTTCCAGGCAGCTAGGATGAGGGTCTTAAAGTCCACACCCACAGTGACACACTTACTCCAACAAGGGCACACCTACTCCAACAGGGCCACACCTTCTAATAGTGCCACTCCCTGAGCACATACAAACTGTAACACTTCCAGTTTCCAGTTTGTTCTGTGGCTATAATAGCAAGGCCGGGGGCAGGACCTCAGCCTGACTGAGGACATCTTGATCTATCATATCCCCTTTCACATCAGTGGATAAGAAAAAAAGGGGAAATGGAATGATGCCATTGGTGTCTGTGGAGCCTGTGTCTACCTGCATTTGAGTGGGCAGAGAGTTTTGTTTTGTTGGATGAAGTTGGTGCCCAGCGATAATGAATGAGACATGAGACTAGGGAAAAATCATCACAATTTGAAGCATTTTTTTTGTGTGGAAAAAAAAAAAAAGTCTCTCTGAAACGGCTTAATCAGATGCATCTGATAAGGATAATTACATAGTAAGATTCCAGGAATCACACAGAGGGAGAGAACTAGACCGAAGGCAGCTGCTAACCTTCCAGCCAGGAGTCAGGGAGGGCAGGGAATCTGGGGTGGGATACACAGCAGGGCTCTGGTGGGGCCCCTTGCAGGTGCTAATGGCATCCCTAGGCAGGCTGACAGTAGCCTTGGCATTCAGCAGACGCCTTGGAAAGCATGCAGAGATCTGATTTCTGGTTCTTTCTTGTAATTCTATTTTATTTGTACAGATGTTTAGACTGCACACAGATATGTACTCCACCTTTGTGGAGTGTCTTTGCAGAGGCCAGAAAATGGAGTCAGATTCTCTGAAACTGGAGTGACAGCCATATGATTGTAGAGGTTGTTATCTGCCATATGGGTGCTGGGAGTTGAACCTGGGTCTTCTCCAAGAGCAACAAGTGCTCTTAACCACTGAGCCTCTTCTCCAGCCCCGATCTTCCTTCTTCAGGTAGAGCAGAGAGAAAGAGGCCAGCCAGCTCAGAGGGACCTCTGAGACCCAAAGAAGCTTGGTGGAGCTGGAAGGAGTTTAAAACACCTCAGATTTACTTTCCCTGATGTGCAGAAGACTTTTTTTTCTCAATTTCTCAGAAAGATCCCCAAGGCCATTGACTGTTGACTTGGCTCTGGTTGCCACATGCTTCCTGAATGAGCACACTGAGGTCACCCGGGTGGGTTGCAACGGCAGCAGGAGCACTCCCCGCACGTTCCCTGAAGGTCTCCATGACTTTTCTATTGCCTTGGCTCACACTAAGCCTAGCTTAATGACAGTTCTGGGGCAGCAGCCCGGCAGGGCACCTAGAAAAATGGCAGGCCAAGTCCCAGAAGCTTTCAGGTTTTTTTTTTTTAAGGCCGCTTCCTGCAGTCAAAAATCAAGAAAGTGTCTGCTTTGTTGATATGTTGAGTAGACATACTTAGCTCACTCTTTGCCTTCCTGCAATGCTGTCTTTGAATGCTCTTAAGAATTCCTGGTTGGTTTTCAGTCGTTTATTTTTTTAGATGGCTATGGAGGTGGGAAAGACTTTGTCAGGAGCTATCCAGGGTGCTGACCCTCATGGGCAACCATAGAACAGGGTCTGTCTTCTGAGAGGGTGGGTGGGACACAAAGGAAAGCCTTTCATTGCAGATGGAAACCACACTTTAAAGAACAAGAGATGGGACACCAAATGAGTCTCAGGGGATAGCCACAGGGTCAGAGAGTCTTCCTGGATTCTTTAGATACATGAACATTTTGTGTTTGGGAAAGAGAAATCCCCAAGGCTCCTCAAAGATTCTGAAAAGCAAAGGTTTTCTTAAAAATAATTTCACATCCCTTGTATCTTTTACTAGCTGTGATGGATAATGTATACATCTAATCAGAAAGTCAGATATACTGGTTTCGGTTGTATTCACAAGTTACTGAACACACAGGACACTCAAGCATGCCAATCCCTTGCAAACATTATTGGTTAGATTTGTGGTAAGGTTGTCTTAGGATTTTGTGTCAGGATGGGCAGAAGTGGGTGGGTTGAAAATAGCCAGTGTAAGAACTTATTTTGTTCTCGGTGTGTTATTATAAGAACAATCCTAGGACTTCTGTAGCTTCTTACCAGTGGAAATCACATGTGGTGGGAAAGAATTAGGGTGACCAGCAAATGTCACGACACACCCGGGCTGCAAGCAAGATGAACTTATGGGAGCTCTGGCCGTGTTAGACTGTGCCAGCAACCCCTAACTTTAGACCCAGGAGGAATCTCTGTGTGGATTAAGCTTCAGTTTCTTCTTTTGAATATCTTATATATTCCTTAAAATGTCATAAGGCCTATAATGTACCTTGGCCACACCCATCCCTACCTTCTTCCTCTTTCTCCTCCAGACATTCTCCTAACACATCCCCTTCAACCTTCAAGGACTCTCTTTTTTCTTTTATGAAATACACTGAGCCCAACTGGTGCTGCCTGCTGGAGTATTGACTGATATTGTTGACTTGATCCTGTGCAGGTGGCCATTACTAGTGTGAGTTCTTGAACACCATGGCCATGCCATTCCCAGAAGACAGCATTGCACGCAAGGCTTCCTAGTTTTCTAGCTCTTAAAATTCGTCCCACTGCAATGTTTCCTGGGCCTTGGTGGGGGAGGGGCAATGTAGACATCCCACTGAGGGCTGAACACTCCACTGCTATTTATTCTTGGCACTTTAACCAATTATGCGTCTCTGCTTTGCTGCCCATTGTAGAGAAGCTTTATCTGTGTACGGGGCATTATTTTTCTCATGTGGAAGTTGTACTATTTTATTTGTTTATTGATTTTGAGACATGGACTCATTAAATAACCCTGATTGTCCTTGAACTTTATATATAGATCAGACTAGCCTCAAACTCACAGAGATCTGCCTACCTCTTCCTCCCAAGTGATTAAAGGTATTTGCTACTATGCCTAAACTACACTATCTCATACTTTTTTATTTTTTTACTCCAGCATTGGAGAGTGTAGAAGCAGGAGAAACTCTTGAGAAATAGCAGAGAGGAATCCTTTCCTGGGAACAGAAACTCACAATGCCCAGGTCTAATGGAAACCATAGATTTCATTGGCTAGTTTATGATGCCAACACCAGTTGTCTTTTGAGCCTGGGTAAGGTACATAACCACTATATTATGCCAGTTTCTTGCTTTAAAAGCACTCCCCCATTGAAATTATAACCTGTGGCTAAGAGGCCAGCAGCTATAGAGTCTATAGCTCACACATACCAGTTCTAGGGACTGGAGAGATAGCTCAGAAGTTAAGAGCATATACTTCTCTTGCATAGAATCCAAGTTCAGTTTCCAGCATCCAGACTGAATAGCTCAGAAATGACTGCCATTTCAGTTCTAGAGGATATGACACCTCTGGCCTCCCCAGGCACCTGCACTCTTATGCACATGCCCACAGACAGACAGACAGACAGATAGACACACACACACACACACACACACACACATAAAAGATTTAACACTAATCTTAAAGCAATTCTAACAAGGTTTGGTTACATTTAAAAGATGAAAGCTCTTTTGTTGTTGTTTTTTATTTGTTTGTTTGTTTGCTTCTTTGTTTTGCTTTGCTTTGTGAACTCTTGGAACAGGTGACTCTTGCTTCAGCTTCCTAAGTCCTGTGATTACAATCAGGTACCACCATACCCAGCAAGACTGGTCTTACAAGAAGTTGCTTTGGAGACATCTGAGCACCACACTGAGCAGCCAAGCACAGAGCTCTGCACACCACCTGTGCTCTGTGAGCTCCCTTAGGTGTGTGTATGTGTGTGTGTGCATGTGCGTGTGCGTGTGTGTGTGTGTGTGTGATCAGTCTCTGTATAATTAAGTTAGCTTAGTGAAGAAATGAGAAGAGCCACCCAGAAACAGTCACAACAAATAGCACCACTTAGAGACAACTAAGGGTAGACAGGCAATCCTTACTGCTGGTGATATAGAAATGGAAGAAACAGAGAAACTGAGGCAGAGTGGGTCTCTGCAGTGAGGCCACAGTAATAGCTTCCTGTGCTGAGCACCAAGCTGTCAATCACAGAACTGGGAGGGACGGGAGGAATAGAAATGCTGGGCAGATCCACTCCATGGAAGACGCACACACGTACACACACACACAGAGAGAGAGAGAGAGAGAGAGAGAGAGAGAGAGAGAAAGAGAGAGAGAGAGAGAGAGAAAGAGAGAGAGAGAGAGAGAGAGAGAGAATAAAAACAGCTAGAATGACATAGAGAAAACCCAAAGAACGTGAGAGAGGGCAACCCACCCTCACCCTCATCTCATGCCCAGGCAGGCTTTGCACACTGCAGTTGCACCACCAACCATGATTTTTTAAAGTGTTCTATTTCTGCATGTTTATACTTACAGGCTGGAAATAACACAGGGCTCCGGACAGTTTTATTACTGCCCTTGTAGAAGGAACTGTTCCGACAGCACCGTGGTTAATAAACACTGCACGTGTACTCACTCTCAGCCCTGTTACTATGGTGGGGCTTGGAGCATAACACACCCAATTAATTTTACAATGACAGTAAATATTCTTCTTTGTTAAACAGAAATTGCCTGTACAAACAAGGCCTGGCAATTATATTTTGGCTACCCTTGGGATATGGTAATAAAGAGTTACTTTGTCCTATTAATGATTTCAAATTGATTACAAGTGAGACTGTGAAAATGTGGGGGTCAAGCAACAACAGGGCATTAACCTGTGAATTCCCAGCCATCCAAGCACCAAGTCCAGACACATTCCAGACACAGACAAGATGGCACCACATCTTGATGGGACTGCTTAGATGTGCACATCCTTGGCCCAGTATTCAAACTTCAACCACACTTCAGAACCCCAAAGACAGTTTTAGGGGATTGGCTGGTTCCTTGCTCATGCTTCCTAATGTGGCCAAATTGAATTAATCTCCTTTGTCTGCTTTTACTATGAATATGGTTTTTAATTGAGTTTTTTTTTTTTTTTTTTTTTTTTTTTTTTTTTTTTTGAGGATGGGTATTCAGACTTGGCTTGGGGCACAGTTGTGGGATGAAACTCAGGGAATCATAGATGCTAGTTAACATCTTACACCTGAGCTATGACCCTTGACCCACTTTTCTCTTTCACCCAATGATTCTTCTGTTCTGTCCCTGTCATTCCTTGTCACAACAGCTGTTGTGAACCATCTACTGCTGAGGATAGTCACGTGTTAGCATGTATACTAAAACATCCATGAAGTGTGTTCTGCCATGCTGCCCTGCCCTGTACAGTTGGCCCTGAACAGGCTTTCGGCTATGACAAAATACTTGCCACCATCCCAGCCCCACTAAGTTTGTTTGTCATTTGTGCTCACACTTCATTTCATAAGCATCTTTTTCATCAAGGTGGATGTAGGTAGAATGCCACTTCCTCCTTCTCCACCCGGCTCTAACATGACCATCTTGGAGATGCCGGCTCAGATGATCCAGGGTTGCAAAAGCACAGGAAGGTTGTTTAAGGTGTGCACTGAACTTCTTGACTTCCTTCAGCATGGTTAGGTATACACAGCAATAATACCTTTAATAATAATACCTAGGAATTAATAATGCTTTAATAATACCTAGGAATAAAAAAGTATGTATCTATAATTGTAAAAGCAAATATGAACTGTCCTGTTTGGAAGAATAGAAAGGAGTAGAATTCTTGCACTGACCTCCCTAATAATAATTCATGGGACATCTTGCTGGGGAGATTCAGATGGCAGGTAGGTCTAAGCACACCCATCTACCTCTGGGGAGGGGCGTCTGTCTTCAGGACACAACCCTGGCCCTGCATCATCCATCCCAACATCAATCTCTCAGCTTCTTCTCCCACAACTTCCCCAACATTAATTCCCACAGCTTTCTGAATATTAAACCACTTCCAGGGAGCCCACACCTCCACATCCAAGATGGAACCTCATTGGCTATGCCTGACTCATGTGACCATCCCCAGCGAAGCATCGCATCCCAGAGGCTGCATGTTCTGATGGGCCAGGGTGGGTTGCATATTTACTTGTTATATACCAGTTACAGAATAGGATGAGAACACTTTAGGCAACCCTCAGTGTGCAGCTTTCAGTAGAGGAGGAAAGGATGCTGGGATGACAGTACAAGCATCCAGATTCAGAACCTATGAGCAAAGTGAGCTGCATCAGCAGCAAATGAGTAACCAAGCAGCCTGGAGGATCAAGGTTCCTGGATTCGTTCTGAAAGCCAGGAAGAACTACTGAGCTAAGTGCTGGGGGCTGGAAAAGGTGCAGTGTGCTGAGAGTCAGTGCTAGAGTTCATACAGTGGGTTCTGTATTTGGAAATATACTGGATTTCCAGGCTTTGGGAGACAAGTTTGGCAAAGAAGACAAGGATCCCTCTGATCTCTCTCCCTGGGATGAAGCAGAGTAACAGTTATGCCAGAGGAAGCTTGACCAGGAAGCCATGTGTCACCACACAGGTGAGCACTCCTGTAGGAAGTCATGTGTCACCCACACAGGTGAGCACTCCTGCAGGAAGGCATGTGTCACCCACGCAGGGCAGGTCAGCACTCCTGCTGTTGAAATTCCAACCAGGAAGCTGTGCATCATCCAGGCTGGATGCTGTAGAGAGGGCTGAGCTGTTTCTGCAGTGAGCGATGAGGACAGTTTGAACATCCCGAGAAAGGAGATGCATATGATTCAAAGACAGTATGGATACAATCATGATCCCAAATTTTTATTGTTTGTCCGGGTAGAGTCACCTTTCGTTTGTCCGCTTCAGTCACCTGCATCTACCGTCATTTCTGAGATGAAGCAAAGACTTTTAAAAAACATATCTCTTTAAAAACTAAAATATCTCCACTACACTTTTACTTAGCATGTATGCGTGTGCACGCATGTACATGCATACATGTGCGTACTTGCACGCATGTACTTGGACACTCAACTGTGTTTCTACCATTGTATGTGTACAAGTCATAAGAAAATTTGCAAATGTTTGTTCTCTCCTGTCACCCTGCAGGTCCCAGGGATCAAACTCAGGTCATCAGGATTGGCAACAAACACCTTTACCCACTGAGCCCTCTTGCTGGCCCAGGCAAAGAAGTTTTCAAGGTCTGTCACCTCCAGGTACTGCATTTCTGTTGTCCCAGTTTCTACCTTGGCTGGGATTCTTCCCTTTTCTAGAAAGGAAGGCAGGAAGCACAGAAAGCGAGCCTCATTGTTCCCTGAACACCGAGCTCCAGGGAAGCCAACTGGTGGCCCATTCTTTTTGCAAGCCATGGTGACTACAGATAGTGAAGTCAGAAAAGCATGGCTCCGACTGCCTTGCTAGCACACTCATATCCACATGGTGCTTGTGGGTCAGAAGACTCTGGTGATATCCATCGCCAATGCCATCCAGCTATCAACAGATAGACAGTGAAACAAAAAGCTTGAGTCCCCGCATCTGGCCTCAGAGAGGCTCCACCAGGCTTGCTGATCATCAGAGAGCCCAGTCAAGAAGATTTTGTTTGTTCTCTGTGCATTTTCAAGTGAAAAACATCAAAGGTTCATAAAAAACACAAGTTGACACATAAATATGTCTCCCCTTTTATCCTCACATTTGTACTTCTGGACGGCCACCTCCCAGGAGCTGCTCTTTCCACTCCCACTTCATAAAATGATATTTTCCATACAATATTTCATGAACTACTTCTCCTCCCAGCAATGGCGTATTTCTAATTACTCCGAGCCGGTGCTTGCTGTGTTTTCTTACTTTCTCTCTATGAGAATATAAATCAATTCTAATGCTTTCCCTTTAAAATCTCGCTGCTTCCAGATGGAAGCAGCTGGCTCGACCTCTTAATGGTACTTGTTTCATTCAATGGGGTTTCTCTGAAGGAAGCTGAAGTGGCAAAGACAGGCTGCTTCACAAACGCTCTCTCCTGGGCGGTGCCCTAGACGCACAATCACCTAAGACAGGAGCAGCTGCCAGAAAAAAAAAACAAACAAAACATGTTCTCTCTAGCTGGATAAAGATAACCGGCCTACAAACAGACAGAGGACCAAAGAGAAAGCCCAGCTCGGCATCCTGAAGGTGTCTTGACTCCATTCTGCTCAGACATCGAGAAAGTACAGTCATGGTACCTCAAACCAAGAGATCAAGGTACTTCTGTTTGGGTTTTGCTGCTAATGAGACTATACTTTGGATTCTTAAGACCCCAGACTGATTAAAGCAAGTTTAATTATGTAATGACTATTCTCGGGGTGAGCCCCGGCAGCACCAGAAGCTTGTCCAAAATATGAATTCTCTATCCTACGCACAAGGCTTACAGCTATACCATCCCTCAGAATATACCAAGAGGAGTCTTAGGTTGACACAACACAGAGACACTGGCACAACCATATTTACTGCAACTTCCTTTGTAATAGCGAAGTTACAGAATCTGCTCAGGTGCCCATCAACAGATCATTGATTGAAAAAATGAGCTGTATATACACACATTGAGTGGAGCTTTTATTTGGATACAAAGAAAAATGAAAATCCTTATATTTGTAAGAACATGGACAGCTCTGGGAGTTATCAAGTAAAATAAGCAGACTCAGAAAAGCCCATATTCTGGATTAATCCCGTTGCCATGGTAAACTCTGGCTAAAAGCAACTTAGGGGAGAAAGGGTGTACTTGGCTTACACACCAAGGTCACAGTCTGTTGTTGAGGGGAAGTCAGGGCAGGAACTCAAAGTAGGAACCTGAGGCCAGCCCTGCATGCTATTACACATAGTGTTACCTCTGACTGAAGAACTTACTTCATGGCCAAAAAAGTACAGCAGGGATCATGGAGGAAGATGCTTGCTGGCCTACAGGCTCATGCTCAGCCACCTTCCTTATACAATCCAGGATCACCTGCCTAGGGAATGGTGCTGCCCACAATGGGCTGGGCCCTCCTTCATCAGTTAACTATCAAGGCAATCCCCTATAGACATTCCTAAACTACAGTCTGATCTAGAAAATTCCTCAATGGAGGTTCCCATCTTAGGTGACTCTAGGCTGTGTCAAGCTGACAATTACAACAAACCAGGACACTGAGTATCATGTTTTCTCCTATGTATGGATTCAAGATCTTACACACACACACACACACACACACACAATGCTTGAGGGGAACCCTTTGGGAAGAAAACAACTAGCAAGGGATGGGATGGAAAGGAGACAGGAGAGGGTAGTAAGTAGAGGCAACGTGGTTCAAGTGTATGATATATCTAAGTGACCCTGTCATTATGGTACCCATCAATTTTTACAAACAAATCTGTACTGATAATTATTTTTATTTTTTCAGGGGTGCCAGAAATCCATTTCAACATGCTTTTCCCATGTTTGAAGACAATGTTAAACCTTAAAAACTACTGATGCAGATAAAGAGGATTAGAAAATCTGGACGTCTTTGAGAGAATAGAATGTTCCTTACAGCTACGACTCAAGCAAGCATTGTGCACCTGCTCTCTCCCAGACAGTGCATCTAACCATCCCAAGGCCCCAAGAGCAAGGCACTACTCAACGTGCCTGCCCTGGCATAGCTCTCCTTGTCTATAACTCCAGAGCAGCCCTGGTGTGCTTCTGAAATGTAACACAAAGTTTTAAATTACAAAGAGCCAAAGGCTTGGCTTCCCACCTGGACAATCAGGTATAAGGAAGGAAATAAGGCCTCAGAAAGCACAGTGGCAAACTTTGGCCAGCATGTCTACATCACTTTGATGCTGCCATTTGTTGTCTCTAAGGATGCTCAAAGCTGCAGGTGCATGGCCAGAGTGGAGTTATGGGAAACATTTTGCAATGCTCCCCAGAAACTTGGAAGTGCAACCTCAGGGTATCTGCTGGATACGAAGACAACCTCAGTGAATTGCTTGCCCCCCTGGCAGTGTTTAAACCAAGGTCATGTTCCCTTTCCTGCCTTTTATAAGACACACTGACAGGGAAAGGTATTGACTATGTAATTTTGAAGAGGGATGGAGCATGACTGCCCAGCCTGAGTCTAGTATGTGAATCAAGCCCAGATCTAAATGTGGGTTGATAGTAGAAAATCAATCTTTATTCCTAGGCAATCAAGTAAGATACCTTCTCCCGTCTCTACTGACAGCTCATAAGGTGAGGTTATTGATCAAGTGACCAAATTTTTAGTTTTGACTATAAAAGCAATTTGTTTGTGGGATATGGCCATCTAAGGTGAGTGTTTTGTGGTCTTTACCTACAGGGATATCTTCTCCAGGTAACTGTATATGCTTCTACAGTAAGATTCTTTGTGAAGTTACCAAGATAAGGTCTCCTGATTTATTTGTTTATTTGATATAGACTATTTCTTTTCTTTCTTTCTTTCTTTCTTTCTTTCTTTCTTTCTTTTTTTTTTTTTTTTGAAACTGAGGTGCTAACCAGCACATACCAAGGTTTACTTTATCTAGAAGGTTCTTTGAGGGACTCTGCAAGCTAATGGCAATGCAATAGTTAATCTTCATTTTCAAGCTGACTGGATTTAAAATTACCTTGGAAAACACCACTGGGTTTGTCTGGGTATGTCTGTGAAGTTGTTTCCAGAAAGGCTTAAGTAGGCATGAAAGACCCACTTTGGATATGAGCTGCACCATCTTATAGGCTGTGGTCCTGGAATAAATAAGGAGAAAGCAAGCTGGGTACCAGCATTTACCTCTCTCTGCTTCCTGAGTGTAGATGCAATGTGATGAGTTGCCTCATGCTCCCGCTGCTTTGTCTTACCATGAACTGTACCATCAAACTCTCTCTCTCTCTCTCTCTCTCTCTCTCTCTCTCTCTCTCTCTCTCTCTGTGTGTGTGTGTGTGTGTGTGTGTGTGCAATGTCCAAGAAACCCAGAAGAGGGTATCAGATCCTCTGGAGGTTGTCATTTGCCTGATGTGGGTGCTGGGAAATGAACTCAGGTCCCATGGGAGAATGAGAAGTGTTCCAAACTGCTGCTCTACCTCTCCAGCCATTATCAAGACCTCTATGACGTAAGAGATGATGAAAGGAGAGATGGCTTTCTCCTGCTCATGATCAGATGCCCACTATAAATGGAGTCCTAGTCAATGAGCACAGAGAAGCTGCAGCTAGTATTCTGTTCATTCAGTACTATTCCCACTTGTCCTTTACAGCTTTTAAACAGAACTGTGACCCTAAGTGGTTCAGCCCATTAGATATATTACAGAGGCTCTGAGGGGATAAGCCTCTCAAACACAGGACTGTGGCATTGAGAAGGCCAAATCTCCCACATGCATGTCCATGATGCTGACTAGGTCAACCTGTTAGATAAATAGTTCTAACACTGAGTCAGCCCCTTAGACAAGCAGCCATAATCCTGAGCGGATCAAGAATTCAATATATGGCTGTGACACTGGGTGGTTCAATCCTATGATTTTGATTGGGTCAACCTGTTGGATACCTGTGTATCACATGTCTGCACAAACAACCATTGAGCCAAGGCTGGTCCATGAATTCTGCTTGCCTGGTGGGAAAATCTGGGTTGTCCAACAGTTACATTTAGGCTATAAAATGCATGGCTTTACAAAGTAGACCACCCTGTCTTACTTTCGCCTCTTAAAACTCTATTATACTTTAGTATTAAATATCTATATTAATTCGCCAGTGGATGGCCTTGCTGTTTCTTAGATACCAACTAATCTCTTTTTAAAAACTATATATATTTACTTAACTATATATGTGTGTGTATGAATGTGTTCATATATGCCATGGCACGTAAAGGGTTCTTTTCCTGCTATCTCCTCCAACACACACGAAGAAATTAGGTTGACCAGTTGTCTATGCTAGACTGAGTCTCTACTCACTATGGGCAGGTAGTGAGGTTAACCACTTATTTGTCTTGCTAACTTGGTTACAATTAGATTCTTTATTCCTCTCTTCTACTCTCTTCTTCCACCATGTAGATTCTTGGGATAAAACTAAGGTCATCGGACTTGACAGCAAGCATTTGTTACTGATTAAGCTGTCTTGATGTCTCTTCAATAAGGCTTTCTAAAAGCATCTCCACTGTAACAGGCTGCTTTGGAACAAAGAGTCTTCAGATAGGTGGTAGCAGTGTCACACTTGGATAGATGCCAGAATGCTTATAGTCTCTCCCAAGACACTGAATATATCAGCTGTGGAATACTTGCTCTGGGCCATGGACAGTGAGATTCTGAGCATGCTCAGTAATTCAGGTATTTTATTTCATTTGGTCCTTACATCAGTCTATCACTGGGGTGAAGCGACTATAATCCTCTGCCTGGGGTTGCACACACTAAAACTAGGAGATAAATATTATTCTCAGATCAACAAACTGCTAGTGTCAAATGAGGTCCCCAATATTGATGTCTTTCAACCCAACTCCTTTTATAGGGATTCAGTCTGAGATCCCTTGACCACTGTCAGGATCCAGAAACTGGACTGGTCACTCATTATGTAGGACATAATGATGTCCTACATCGGATGTCCATGGCAATCACACTGTCCCATAGAGCACAAATCATGAGAGTTGACCTTCCATAGTGAATAAGAGGGGAGTGTGATTGAGGGTTATTCTTAAGATCAACTCCAGCCTCCAAATGCATATCTATACCCTTCTACAAATGGGCATGCCCCCTACATACAACCCATAACACACACACACACACACACTTAAATGAAAAAAAAAGAAAGGAAAGAGCCTCTTTCCACAGACTATGCCCTCAATTTAGAGAAGATAGAATGTTTCTAAAGGAGAGAGAAGGAAGATAATGTGGTCAGAGCTTGAAGGAAACTGTTGATTTTCATTGAAAACCAATTAGATCCAGTGCCACCCTTTTTAATAAGCAAGATTTTGTTTTGACCTCCTTCATCTCTAAGACAAAACACATAGAGGCCATAATTATCTGCATGCATAATGCAAGGGAAATATAATAACTTCTCCTAATAAAGACAAAGGAACCGGAGAAAGAGCCATAATGAGGCAGCATAGATTTTGATATGCAGATGAGCATGTCAGTGACTTGAACAATATAACAAGGCAATAAAGAACTTCTGCCAACCACAGAGCCAGGAGTCTGATCTTGTGTGAACTGGTGGGGTCTTCTAGAATGCTGGGCAGTTGTTAGAATATCCAGAAAAAGACCAAATGCAAACTTTCCTTCATTTAAGAATTGTTTAATTTTTAATTACATGTGCGTGTGTGTGTGTGTGTGTGTGTGTACACGTGTGCATCTGTATGTGGAAATGGACCCAAAAGTATGGGTTCCCACAGAGACCACAGTGAATGTCAGATATCCTGGAGCTGCAGAATTGCAGGGAGTTGTGAGCCACTTGACATGGGTGCTGGGAACTGAGCTTGCTTCCCCTGAAAAGCATCCAGCAGTCTCTCCTGCTGAGTCACCTCTCCAGTCTTTATCTTCCTTCGATTTAACCAATAATGGGAGTCCTTTAAAAGTTCATTTATAGTAAAGCCATGCTGACATACTTCTGAATTGTGGATTTAAAAAGTTGAGCTTGAAAAGCAGCTATCTGGAGGTAGCTTTTCATCCTGTGTCAGTTTCCAGTGAGGATATTTGGAGGAGGTGTGGGGTGCATGACTGGTTCTTCTATTGACTGAATCTACTCTCCTGAGCACAGGGCATCTAACACCTCTTGTCTCCAGCCCAGGAATACCAACTGACACATCTCAGGAAACGAGGGAAGCAAAAAGAATGAGTCTGTGCCAATAAAACAACCTTAGATGAGTGTGACTGGATGTACATATCTATCTGCGTGCCTATCTGCGTGCATGCTCATGTCTATGTGTATACAGAATACTTTTGGAAATGTGTGGTCCATTCCTTGTTAGGAACCAGAATAGTTAAAATGGTAGTAATCAAAATGAAGGACATAAGGCATTCCCACGGTTTATTCAATCACATGACTGAGGCCATACTTAAATATAATCATGGGCCCCTTACACAAATTCCATAAAACTCCTCATAGGCTACATCTGTCTTCTGTGTATTCCACACCTTGCTTAGGTGACAGTCACTTGGGTGTTGCGCTGGTACATTTTGAATGTCAGCTTGCTTCAACTTAGAATGACTTAGAGAAACAATCAACAATTGTCCTGATCAGGTTAGTCTGTGGGTACATCTGTGGGAGACTGTCTTCATTCTTAATTGGTATCAGAAGAGTCAACAAGGCCCACTGTGGGAGGCTCCATTTCCAAGGCCAGGGGGTCCTGCTTTACCTAAGGTAGGAGAACGCTGTATGAGAGCATGCAAGCAAGAATCTATTCGTTTCTCCTCACTCCTGACTATGGATGTAATGTGATTGGCTGCTTGAGTTCCTGCCTTCACTTACCCTCAATGATGGACAGTAACCCAGGATTCTAATTCAAACAGTTCCTTTCCGCTCTAAGTTGGTTTGGTCAAGGTGCTTTACCACAGCAACAGAAGCAAAACTAGGAGAGATGAGTAGGACCCTGAGCCAGATCACACTGGCCTTGATCTTGTGAGGATGGCTTAGGACTCATGAATGTGAATAAGACTTTCTAGTTAGTTCTATGCTGCCAGTAGCACTCTCTCAATTAGGAACCACTCACCTCTAACTTTGGCACATTAATATCCCATGGGCAATTTTCATCTTGACCTTCTAAGCTGCCATGCATCCCAGGATGTTTCATACAATTAAAGAGAAGCCATGCTTAAGAACTCTGGCAAATACCATTCCTTAAGCCTACTAAGTAAAATTTAACCCAACTTACACCTCAGTTGCAGTGGAGACAAAGTTGGCATCTCTCTTAAAAGCCTGATAATCATAAACAAAACTTAAGCCTCCATCCAAAACCAATATGAACTGATCATTTTAGACAAACTATTTCATCTAAAAAAATTTGCAACAGCCAATCACTGTCAAGGATGAACAATTTACAGTTTTCAGATCTTCTGGAGACCATTTCTTTGTTAAGAGGGAGAGAATGGGAAGGTTTTAAAAAAAGTTTCTTTCTCTTAAGTAATACATAGGAGGGACTAACTTGAAACAATTATGAAAATTATTAAGTATGAATTACACTTAGAAGTCCAGTCTGCATCTATCCTATTGTTGGGAGCTGACTTGTAGCAGAAAGCAGCTATCATCTTTGCAGCCATCTTGAGCCATATACCATGACAAGAGACTTGTTTTCAACAGCCTACAACAGCTGAGCACACTCTGATAAATATCTTGCTTATCCCACATATTTTGTTTTGCTGTTTAGTGCCCCCAGATGCAAGGCGCACGTGGTATCCATGACTGCAAGGCGCACGTGGTATCCATGACTGCAAGGTGCACAGTGCACGTGCTATCCATGCTATACATGCCTGTAAGGCACATGCAGTATCCACGCCAGCAAGGCACGTGATATCTACACCTGGAAGGCGCACATGGTATCCATGCCTACAAGGCAAGTGGCAAAGCATATAAATACCCCAGACATCCCTTCAATAAAGGAAACTTGAGATTTGATCAGAACCTCTGTCTTGTCTCCATTCTTTGAGTCTCTTCCCCTTTATCCCCACTCTCTCTTTTGCTAGACCCTGACCCTCGGACTGGAGCAGCAGCTCAGGTGGGACACAGTGGCCCCCAAGCCAGGCAGTGTGGGCCTCAACATCCTATCTTGGCAAGTTATAATTTTATATCTAAATATCTTTTTATCTTAACTTATATTACCATCCTAAAACATTTTTTTTAAATCCTAAACAATTTAAGTTTAATTGTGAGGAGTAAAGGTTATTTGAGTGTGCAGAAAGCATAGGGATACAGCTTCCAAAAATCATAGAAAATGACAGAGATAACTGACAGCTTGGACAGTCCCCAATATACCTTATAACATTAGAGCATCTGTCTTCAGCCTTCTGGCCCAGAACATCTGATAGACCTTAAGTGAAGCAAGAATTATGAAGGACCAACTTACCCTGTCTTGGCAGAGTTTAGCAGCCAACTATCCTGCATTGGTTTGTCCCTTTTGGATATCATTTTGTCCACAGATAAAGTTAGGGAATGTCTCGCCTAGTGGCTAGCTTGTCACAATTGAAGCAACTCCACAAATTCTAGAATACTCTGTGTAGACCTCTCCATGCCACAGCAAAGAGCTTTGCTGCAAGGGAGGAATTGTTGCATAGGGTATGGCCATCTGGTTCTGATTCACACCTCTCTGAAAAACACATAGTCAGTCATTTCCTGAGGGATGATGGGAGAAACATAGATTCCCAGGGGCTGTGTGTACTAAGCTGAGAAAACAGAGCAACACAGAGGGCTAGCCACCATATGGAGAAGGCAGAGCTCTCTATGCTGTTCCACCAATCAGTAATTGCTCACATCAAGGCTGTAAATCTCCTGTGGTCCCATTGTCACTTCTGAGATGTGTCCTGGAAGCGTTCTCATGAGGGACCACCGAGGAAAGTGGACCTTGTATCATCATTTATGTAGCCAGGTGCTGAGAGACAAAGCAGGAGGTAGGAATGCTATGGGAATCACAACACAGTGGGAAACAATTGGCCAGTGACACTCTAAAACATGGATCAGCCTGAAAGTGGCACAAGCAGATGAAGAGAAGAGGAGGCTGAGCAATGTGTAGGCCACATCGCAAGTCTGAAGTTTTAGAACAGGCAAGCAGAAATCAGTATCAATCTACTATACAAAGAGACACCAGCAAACTATGCAATGAACTTGCATATAATCAGAAAAAAATAATTAAAAGGAACCATGACCAGGCCTTGATGGAATAGGCCTGCCATCCCAGCTAACCAGGAGGCTGAGGCAGAAGGATTGCAAAGGTCAGCGTGGGCTACAGCATGAGTTCAAGGAAGTGTGATTAAATCATGGCTCAAAATAAGAACTATAAAGGGGCATGGATATGCGGGTCAGCAGTAGAGCATTTGCCTAACATGCATAAGATGTTGGTTTCTCCTTCCAATCTGGGCCCAAACACTGAGCAGATCCCAGGCAGCCGCTCTGCCCTCAATCTCATAGAACCCAGAGGAAGTAGGCCTCCCAGGAGCTCTAACCCTTGCAGTATCTTAGGTAAGGAGACAGCAACACCTGCCCCAAACAGGGAGTAACTGGGACCCACTAGGACCTAGGAATTCACTCCTGGCCCAGAACACTGGTTCCTTCCTGTCTGTACCTGAGCACTGAACAGATCTTGGGCCCCAGCTCTAACCCCAGTAGTAACACCCACCCCACACAGTTCTGATACAACCAAGATAATAGGAGAGACAGGCTCCAATCAGAGACAGGGCAGTTTGCACTAAAGAGATCCAGATGGTGAAAGGCAAGCACAAGAACATAAGCATCAGCAACCCAGGGCACTTGGCATCAGTAGAACCTAGTTCTCCCACACAATTCACCATATCACTAGGAAAGCAAGATTCAGATTAAAAATCACTTCTAATGATGATGATAGAGGACTTTAAGAAGGACATAAATAACACTCTCAAACAATTTGAGGAGAACACAGGTAAACAGGTAGAAGCCCTTAAAGAAGAAACACAAAAAATCCTTAAAGTATTACAAGAAAATAGAACCAAACAGGTGAAGGAATTGAACAAAACCATCTAGGACTTAAAAATGTAAGTAGAAACAATAAAGAAATCACAAAGGGAGACTACCCTGGAGATAGAAAACCTAGGAAAGAAATCAGGAGTCATAGACGCAAGCATCACCAACAGAATACAAGAGATAGAAGAGAGAATCTCAGGTGCAGAAGATACCATAGAAAATATTGACACAACTGTCAAAGAAAACACAAAATGCAAAAAGTTCTTAACACAAAACATCCAGGAAATCCAGGACACAATGAGAAGACCAAACCTAAGGATAATAGGTATAGATGAGACTGAAGATTCCCAACTTAAAGGGCCAATAAATATCTTCAACAAAATTATAGAAGAAAACTTCCCTAACAAAAAGAACGAGATGCCCATAAACATACAAGCAGCCTATAGAATGCCAAATAGACTAGACCAGAAAAGAAATACCTCCCGTCACATAATAATCAAAACACCAAGTGCACAAAACAAAGAAAGAATATTAAATGCAGTAAGGGAGAAAGGCCGAGTAACATATAAAGGCAGACCTATCAAAATTACACCAGACTTCTCACCAGATACTATAAAAGCTAGAAGATGCTGGACAGATGTCATACAGACCCTAAGAGAAGACAAATGCCAGCCCAGGCTACTATACCCAGCAAAACTCTCAATTACCATAGATGGAGAAACCAAGATATTCCATGACAAAACCAAATTTACATAGTATCTTTCCACAAACCCAGCATTACAAAGAATAATACCAGGAAAGCTCTAATACTAGGAGGGTAATTATGCCCTAGAAAGAGCAAGAAAGTAATCCTCTTCCAACAAATCCAAAAGAAGATAGCCACATAAAGATAATTCCACCTCTAATAACAAAAATAACAGGAAGCAACAATCACTGTTCCTTAATATCTGTTAACATCAATAGACTCAATTCCCCAATTAAAAGACACAGGCTAATGGACTGGATACGTAAACAGGACCCAGCATTTTGCTGCATACAGGAAACCCACCTCAGTGACAAAGACAGACTCTATCTTAGAGTAAAGGTCTGGAAAACAATTTTTCAAGCAAATGGTCCTAAGAAACAAGCTGGAGTCACCATTCTAAAATATCCAGCCTGAGAACACAAAGGGAAGGACTCATGGCTCCACCTGTATAGGTAGTTGTGGGTGGCCTTGCCAGGCAGTGGAAGTGGACGGCTTTGGTGCCTGAAAGTTTAGATTCCCTAGTGTTGGGGAATTTGAGAGCAGGGAGGTGGGAATGGGAGGATGGTGGGAGCACACCCTCATAGAAACTCCCAGAATTATATGGATTAGACATGACAGAGGCAGGCCACCAGAAGACTAGATTCCAGAATTCAAACAAAAAAAAAATTACCTTGATACTAAAATTTGTTTTGAGAATTGTATATTGCAAATACACAGCCTTGGTGAATCTACTCATCAAGCTGAGCAGACCTGCTTGAACCTCTGATGTCCTGGAATTTCAGCTAGATACAGTGAAGACACAACATCAGAGGCTCATCACTCTTCCCCCTGCCCCTCTTCTAATATCTCAATGCCCGTAATCAGCTTGAGGAATTTAATGAAGAGTCAGAGCCCCTATTCCCTGGGCTTAGGGACTGAGGTGGTTAATATTGGACTGTCTTTCTAGGGAAAAGTGGTGGTTTTGTTGGAACAGGGAGGATTAGCTAGGATTTATTGCATAGCCATAACCTATTGGTAGAAATATGTATAATTGTTATTAAGATGAAGTTATAATTTCTTAAGTGGTACAAAATTTACTTTGATTTGAAAGTTAAAGTTTTCATTGGTATGGATTTCTTATTGATATAAAAGTGAGATTAATATTGTTACTCTCATAGGCATTGTGCCTATATAACACACTTAAGAATACAAGGCTTAGACCCAGTCCTTCTTTAACTTTTTTAACTGATTTGAGATGGTTAGCCTGTGATTTAAGGGCCTATAGCAAATTCATGGCTCTGAGTTTATTGTTAGGGTGTTTTCTATATTTTATTTAGAAATAGCTGAGAGGAGTTAATAGACAACAGTCCAGATTGCCTTACATGGATAGTTGGTTTTCAAAACGTCAGAAGTCCACAGAATTGACTTTACAAACATTTCTGTATTAATGTTCATTTTGATTAAAGACCTGTCTGCTCCTGACAGCTTCCTGTCTTGGACTCTAAAAAGAAATCAAGCATCTTTGGAGTTACTCCAGTTGTAGTGAGACAGCCACTAGGCAAGAATCACCTCTTTTCATCTACAGACAAATTACTGTCCAGAAAAGGACACACTTGCAGAATAGTCAACTGATTATATCTGCCAAGACAGAGTCAGCCCTTAATAATTCTGCATCACTAGGTCTGTCAGATGATCCTGGGTCAGAAGGCTGAAGATCGGATGCTCCAACGTTTTATAGTATAGGGACTGTCTGGGTGTTCAGCGGTCTCTATAAATTGGCTAAGTTTTAGAAGTTATGCTTTGTGCTTCCCATAATTTCAGTTAACTCAGTCATTCTGGATTTCTGTTGGGGTTGAAGAATTATTGTCTCATAGCCAATCCCGGCTGTTTAATTTGAGAGAAAAGATTTGAGAGGATGGTTTTCAGCTGACATTCATTGTAAAGCCAAGAAAAAAGCCAGGTTCAGAACTAAGTCTTTTAGTTAGGAGAGATGACAGAGGTTCTGGTTAGTCAACAAAATGATGGACTGGGTATTAGGTCTATCTTGTACCTTACTAACACAAATTGGTATAGTTATGCTCTAATTGTATTTTGAGAGAAAAGTTTTATTTTTTAACAGGAAGGGTGATATGTAGGAGGAGCTAAGGTGGGAGGAGTAAGGAGAGAAAGAGGAGGAGTAAGAAGAGGAGGAATAGAAGGAGAGGAGGAGCTAGGAAACAAGAGACAGAGAGAGACAGAGACAGAGAGAGGAGAGAGAGAGAGAGAGAGAGAGAGAGAGAGAGAGAGAGAGAGAGAGGAGAACATGGAGGTGGATGTTCGCGTGTCTCCACCAGTCAAAGATAGTTGATATATCTATGTTGGGTATTGGGTTACACTTCTAATTGTCTAATTGTATGGACATCTTATTAATGAGCATTACCAAAATTATAAAGTCTTTGATCAATATTAAAAAATTGTATAAAAGCAAAAAAGGAGGAGGAGGGATGGGATAGGGGTTTTCTAGGGAGGGGAAATGGGGAAAGGGGATGGCATCTAAATGTAAATAAAATATCCAATAAAAATAAAAAAAATAGAAAAAAAAAAGAAAAGAAGATGTTGGCTTCATCCCAATACTGAAATTATGATTTACCAAATGAACACAAGAAAACATTGTTAGTCTTACTAGTGATGAAGGAAATGAGAGTTTACAAGACAGTTTTTAGCCATAATATTGTCGAGTTTATAAAATTAACATTTACCATGACATTGATTTGGGAAATGAGGTTTTGAATTTGTTAGCAGGGATAATGTTAATTGCTGCAACTTTCAGGGAAATTAAATTTGTGCTGCTTATAAAAGTCAGAACTTCACCTACCTAGCCTTGCATTAGAGGAGGATTTGGAGGCCCCTGTGAAACACAACCCACTCTTGCATATCCCTCCAGCAGATGGAAGAGATGAACTTGGCCAGGTGATCTTCTCTGACTAAGGATGCTAGAGGTTTGCTGATCTCCAGCCTGTTTTCTCCTTGATCCCTGTGATACTCATAATCCTGTGACCACACGGGGGGAACAGAGGGATCCAGTGGGTATCCAGAATGAAGTCTCAGACATGTGACTGTGGTTGAGTTGTTTTGGCCAGCTCCCAAGCCATCTCACCTGAGTCCCGTTCTGCCATGACGCAGTGATAGTCTGTCACTGCATACAGAGAATGCAGAGCTAAAAGCTAGAAACAGCCTGAACATCCATCCACTGAGAAATGATGGATTTAATAGTGCTGGCTTCATAGTAGAGATGTGTATGAAGGAAAGCCATGAGAGGACTCTTCTGCCAGCCCATCTGGAAGAGTAAGCACATGGCAAGAAGCCATGTTTTTGGTGGGAAGGGGTCTGAGCTGATGGGAGTGGCCAGTGCAGATGAATGAATTTTTATATGTACTTTGAGGGGGATTTCACTCAATGGATGCAACACTCAATGGATTCATTGATGTAATGAATGTTTGGCAAGGCAGTGTCAAGGGAGATTAGTCTGGGGAGCTTACCTACCTGTTTCTGAGAACTCTGTGGTGCTCCTAAGGTTCCCTGACTGACTTTAAAATGCAACATCTGGTTGTGTGGCTCCTTCTCAGGGACATCCTAAATGGATAGACATCTAATATTATCTCTGAGAACAAATATTCTATGTATGTGCATATGTGTGTGCATGTATGTATTATAATGTACGCATATGCATGAGAGCACATGTGTGTGTGTACATGTGTGTATGTGTACCTGAGAGTGTATGTGAGAGAAAGTAAATATGTATGGATGTGTGTGTGTGCGTGTGTGTGTGTGTGTGTATGAATGTATGCATGTGTGCATACATCTATGTGCCTGGAAGCATACTTGTACATGTGTGTGCATGCATGTACATATATGTGTGTGCACGAGTATGCATATGTGTGAACATATGTGAGTGTCTAAGTGCATTTATACATGTGTGTGCACAGATGTATGTATACATGTGTGTACATGTGTACTACTTGTATGAGTGAATATTGTATAGGATGGACCATGCATGCTTAAATTTCCAGAAATTCCCTTCACTCTGAAGTTCAAATAACCTGGAAGATTTTTTTTAAAAGAATGGATCTTCTCTTCATCCCCAACAAAGGGGATTTTTCATCCTTAAACAAAGGACCATATATATATATATATATATATATATATATATATATATATAGAGAGAGAGAGAGAGAGAGAGTTGGGCACCTGTCAGGACATTTTTTCTTTTGAAGGACAAATTCATCGCAGGATCCTCTCTGTTATCTTATACTAGTGTTTACTAAATATACGGATGCCTACATCCCACTAGGAATTCTGTTTAATTTATATGGGGCCTGGACACAAGGGCAGGAAACCTGCATGGATAAGAGCCACTGACCTCTTGATAAGCACGACTAATTGGAATTTTCAGTGAACACTTACAATACTCTGATCTTGTGACATTTGAAATCAGTGACAAATTAAATCCCCCATCATCTGAGATGTGAGCTGCACTTTACTGAAGTTGAAACACTTGAAAATTGGTTTTAAGAATGCCATTTCATCCAAACACTCAGCCCGGTGTGTCGCTTCGGATTGGTATGAATGTGAAAACCAAGTGGCTTTGTATGGAAGCAGACGATGTGTGTGTTTCCTGCTAAAACAGCCGTGTCAACACTTGTGTGGTGCTGACGAGGAACTCTGGTACAGGACTGGGACTAGGAGGGGTCGGCGCTCCATGGCTAAACAGGAGGATTTTGGATGATTGACAGAACCCTGTAGAAAGGCGTGCTTCCCTGTGGAAACCCTCCCTAAAGAGATCTCCATTTCTCCATGCCTTAGCTCTAACTAGGCTTGCACAGGACAGAACATACACACAGGATCTATTCACTGCTCACACTTGCTCTGGGCTGATCCATGCTCAGGCGCTTCTGTTCTCACGCATGTGCTCAGCAGCCTCTGCCTTCCACCACCCGCGCCTATGCACGAGAATCTCCAATACCTACACAGGCCTTCTCTGTCTCCATAGGCCTACTCTGAATTTCTTAACTATAGCCTTTCCCCAATGCTTCAGAAAGTCCACAGATTTCAACATGTCTGAGAGGCTTTCGTCCCCTTTCCCCTCTCCTCTCTGCTGCATTTCTGGGCAAGTCTGAAGCGGTGTGATGTTCACACCTCATAGATAATCATGTCTAAGCCCTGATTCCTTTTGTTTGAGGGAAAAAACACAGTTGCTATAGACAAGAAAGAATAATATGTGAAAATTCAAAATATCTAATTTCTTATGTGACAATGATTTTAGGTATCACTTACTGGGTTCTCACTAAGTGGCAGGGGATCCTTTCCTAGGCAAGGCCCCACAGTTCAGAGGACGGTTCTTATTTCTATTCCTACAGGGCACGTGCCCATTGAGTCAAATGAGAACAATTGCCTGAAACCTGTTAACCCTTATGGGCAGCACTCTGTAAGTTCTGACCACAGGGAACAACTGAGAGCAAGAGTTTCACAGAAAAGACGAGGAATTGAGAGAAGGGAGACACGGATAAGTGGCATTTGGCTGGAGCATTTGAATCGCTCTGGACAGTGAGGCATGGGGGGTCCACCTTTGGAGATGTCAGGGGACAGTGTAGGAGGCTCCAGAAAATCCAACACAAGCATCAGTGACAGGCATGGAACTGCCTGCTAATTCCTGTCAGGCATGCAGCTCTTTGGCAGGCTTGAACCGTGAGAGTCCCTCTACCAAAGCAGCCCAAGGGAAGGTCACCCATACTAGTCTTTGCTCAGTGGAGGCCTCCCAGTGTACAGTGGGTACTGTGAGGCTACCTTGGGGGCCATCAGCATCTGTTACAGCTGAATCCCAGAACTTGCAAAGTAGAGGAGGCAAACCCACCTCAGGTGTATGTGTCCCCCATCCCTTTCCTTCTCCTGAGGATGTCCACTGCTATTCCTGTTCTAGCCTCTCAGGATGAGCCATGCTGTTCACTGCTGGAACTGGTAAGCCCAGGGAGGCTGCAGTAACCCAGGAAGCTCCCATCTAAAAGCCCTCTCCAGTGGCACATGTGGTCCCAGGGTCAGGGAGGAGCTGAAGACAGAAAGAGGTGAGGAAAGAAATTTTGGCTAAGGCTGAGTTCTCACTGAGCTGGCTGGCGTTACAGTCCAGTCTTGGGCGAAACCTGAGAGTTCTGAACTCTTACCTGGTACTCCAGATGGTTAGGAATCAGGGGGATCAGGACACCTTTGATCTGTCAGCGATAGGCTTCGTTCATGACTCTGGAATGTTTAGACAAGGGCCAGGTGGAGGAGACTCTGCTGGAGTCCTTGGTGTCACCCTCCCTTCAAAGCCCCTTGTACTCCACACTTCAGTTTGCATCATTCTTGGACTTGGGACTTCTGGCTTCACCTGGCTACACCTTTCCTTTGTGGCTGATGTATACAGAGCCTGAGTCTCTCAGTTTACACAGAGAGGGATGGGAACAGGAGACAGGGAGACAGGGATGGAGGAAGGGAGAGAGGAGGAAAGAGAGGGGAGGGAGGAGGGAGGGAGAGAAAGACACAGAGACACAGAGACACAGACAGACAGACAGACTAACTGACTGTGTGTGGGGGGGGGGGGGGCGGGGGGAACCAGGGAATGGAAATCAGTGGGAAAGCTCTTGCCTAACAGGTGAGAAGCCCTGTGTTCAGTCTCAGGACCATAAATAAATGTCAAAGAATGCTTGCAAGTGTTCAGCGGCACATAATTACCGGGCCCCTCCCCCTAGCAGTGACAGTTTCGGCTTTAAGTATCCCTTGGCCTTTTTGATAATGCTGAGTGTTATGTCCTTTAGTCTCAGAAGGCCATTTGTTCCTTTTAAAACTTTTATTTCCTAAAATGTGCATAGAACCCTTAATCAGTAGATCAGTTTGTGAACGTAGAGAGCAAACCACACTGAAAAATCACTGTCCATACAGTTCCGCCAAGGGTAATTACACTAGTAGGCGATAAGGTCCTTCTGTGCAGGGTTTATAATGAATGAAGGAGAGATGATGTGTGCCTGCGTGTGGGCACACAGAACCAGGTCCTCTTGGGGACAGTCACTAAATCCATATACCTCGTGGAACAGGAACTAGCATGCTGTTTTAAAATGATCCCATCTGATTATATATCCAGGGTGCCTTTCCCAAATTATGTTGGGATTTCTGATGGCCACCTGGCAGTCTGTTAAATATGACAACTGCAGTTCATTTACTTCATCCCGTGCTAGTAGATATTTGAGTGTTTCCGGTCCCAAACTACTATGTATGATCTTCTCAAAATAAATACCCTTCTCCTGAGTGCACCCAGCGTAGTTTGACAAACTAACACTTAGACCTGTGCATATGGGGGTCTAACGAATACTGAGAATCAGCTGCTGAAACGCTGGGCAGGTGTGCTCGATTTGGCGTTTTAAATCTTTGAGGTCTGGCGGGTATAGCTCAGTGATAAGAGCATCGGCTGAGTCCACGAAGCTCTAGTTTCGATTGCAACACAGTAACGACAACCACAAACATAAAATTAATTAATAACTGCTTGAACATTTTGCGGACATATCTAAATTTCTTCGTCCTGGTTAGAGAATGGTGGCAACACTGGCTAGACCCACATTTCCCAATAGCAATAATCGGTGGGATTTGAGACCGAGTTCACATTTAGTTGGCACCACTGTTTGCCATGGTCTCCCTTACAACCTTCCACGGGCTCAGTTCTGGACTTCCCATTCAGCCTCTGCCTGTCCCACATGGGTACCTCTCTATGCAAACCTAGGTTGTTTCTATGCACATTTCCACCAATCAGAGACAGACAAATCCACTTTTATATCCTAGGACCTGAGCCAAAAAAAAAAAAAAAAAAGACTTCCCATTCTAAACTTAGTAGGCATGAAAATTCATGATATTGAGTCCCTTTGAAACTGGATTTTCTTGTCTAGTGCCATTACCTGCGGTTTGTAAATTTCAAATGCAATAATCTACGCGGAAAGTCCTATGAAAACTGAAAAGGTTCCAACATGGGCCAGCTGTGCACCAAGACTCCCTGGGCGGGGTTCTTTCCAGCCTTTGACCATTTATGTTCCCGGATGAAAGACACACACACACACACACACACACGCACACGCACACACACACACACGCACACACGCACACACGCACATACGCGCTCGCGAACACACACACAGCATTTTAATATGCCTTATGTAGCACAGTAGCTGGGCAACTGCCTACCCTCCATGCTGTTAGACTCTACCTCCTACCGATAACTCTGAGTTACTACTTACTCATTTCTGTGTTCCATCTTGCCTACTCTCAACTACAATTAGTCAGCCTTTTGGACCACGTTCTCTTGGCCCAGAGCCCAGGATGCTCTCCTTGCTTCTCTATCCCATGGTGACTCCTGTCTCTCTCCTGCACTCTTACACTCTTACCTAAGGCATGGCAGCTCTCTTCCCTGCTCCTTCCTCATGGTCCCACTTAAAACCCGCCTATTGTCTCTTCTCCCCAGCTAGTGGTTGCTGGCATCTTTACCGCATAATTAACTCCGGGCAGGGCCCCTCAATGTCTCGCGCAAAGAGTTTTGGGGGACCCAAATTAACATCAGAATCCAAGAAGCATTAGGCCGAACCCACTACAAGACTCATTTCTTTTTATTCAGGCCACAGAGCCAGACCTAACATCCTGGGTGCCCTGCAACTGAGGGGACCCTGTGCCCAATCCACCTGATGAATTTGAATAGAATTATCTACATCCCCTCCAGATCTGTCAACAAACGCTGTGTGCCCATCCACACTCTCCCAATTCCGCACTGGATGCCTGTGACTTTGGTTTCCTGACAGTCCATATTTTTGTTGTGGACTAGAGGAACCAGCATTAGAAGGAACCGGGGTCCCAAGCCTGCACGGAACAGACAGTTAGTGAAAGCAAAATCTTTGGGGTTAATCTGTAAATTGAAACCTTCGATGGTACAGAGCTGCAACCAACCTGGATCAATATATCCAGCTTCACTAAGATAGCTGTTCTCAACCTGTGGGCTGCAACCACTTTGGGGGTTGAACGACTCTTTCATAGGGATCACATATCAGATATCCTACATATCAGATATTTACAATCTATAACAGCAGCAAAATCACAGTTATGATGTACCATAAAAATAGTTTTGTGTCTAAGGGTCACCACAACATGGGGAGCTGTTTTAAAGGGTCACAGGATTAGACTGCTCTAAGAGAACATCAACCTGGAATACTTGTCCGATTTATCTCATCACCTCGTTCTTTAAGTTACAATTAGTGAGCCAATTAAGGGGAAATGGCTTACCCACGTGAAACTTGGAAACTGGGCAGTTACAAGACACTTCCTGGGAGATGCATCTCCTTATTCACAGGCTTTGCAGAAAAGCAATTATTATTATCATTTTATTTGATTTTAAGGAAACAAGAGGGGGGTTTTCTGTACAGAGCAAAGGACATCAAGAGAGACTCGTGTCTGGACAGTGTGGGAACATAAGACTGTAAAACCTGGGGCGGAGAACATCTAATTACAGATCCAACCACTTAGTATTCCAGGAGCAAACTGTGGGGAGGTCTGCTCGCATAAAGCCTGCCCAATCCACATGGGTGTGGCCCTATCATGTCTCATTATCGTGTTTTTCTGATTTTCTAGCTAACGATTCTGTTTTCTCAATGCCCAGAGAAAACAGTGTGCATTTACTCAATGTTGATTTCAAGATTTTTGTTGTTATTGTTATTGGTGGCGGTGGTGGTGATGACAATGATGATGATTTATTTAGGGTTTTTTTTTTTTTTTTTTTTTTTTTTTGAGAATTCAACATACTGAATCCCATGGTGGCAGCTGGACTAAATTACACTCTATGGACTACGTGTGAGTGTTCCCTCCTCTCACATCCTTCCCAGCCCTTGTTACTTGCTTTTTTAACTGACTGCCATTCTGCCATGTGACCTGGCTAATCACATATGACTCTGAGCTTGGTTAGTTTTATGTCACCCTGACCAAAGCTAGAGTCAATTGGGAAGAGGCAACCTCAATTAAGAAGATGCTCAAGTCAGATTGGCCTATGGGGAAGCCTGCGGGACATTTTCTTCTCTGATGTTTAATGTGGGAGGGCCCAGCTCATCCCCAACACCACACACACCCCTGGGGCTGATGGTCCTGGATTCTAGAAAAAGTCAGGCTGAGGAAATCAGGAAGTAGTGTTCCTCCATGGCCTCTGCTTCAGCTCCTGCCTTAAGTTCCTTCCTGTCCTGACTTCCCTGGCTGTTGGACTACAAGCTGTAAGATTAAATAAACCCTTTCCTCCCCAAGATATTCTTGGTCATGGTGCTTTATCACAGCAATAGAACCCAAGGCAGACTTCAAGTGAATCCTTCAGAGAAACACCTGCATATCCATGTTCACCCCAATTCTAATCACAGTAATTGAGCTATGGACCAGTCAATAGAGGAATGAAGAGAAAAAATGTGGTGTGTGTGTGTGTGTGTGTGTGTGTGTGTGTGTGTAAGGGAATTTTTCTCAGCTATAAAAAATAAATCATTTCATTTTTTTTAAGGAAAATGGATGCCACCGGAGATAACCATATTAAGTGATTTAATCCTGTCTCAGAAGGACAAACAGCATGTGTACCTCTTACATGTGTACATGTCACATGAAAGTAGAAGAGAAACTGTCTTGGGAACACAGGAGACATGCAGAAGATATGGTCAATGCACAGCTAAACTAATATAAAAATATGCAAAATAAACAAATTTCAAGGAGGACAGGTTGAGGGGACAGTAAGACGGCTCAGGAGGTGAAAGTACTTGTCGAGCAAACTTGTGGACCTGGGTTTGATCCCTAGAAGCCACATAAAGATGGGAGAGAAGCAATTCCACAAAGTCATCCTCTGACCTGCTCATGAAAGCTATGACACACATACCCACTCCAAGACACACACACACACACACACACATTCACACACTCACACTAATATTAAGTAAAAGAAATTAAACAAAAAAAAAACTATGTTGGATTTATGTTAGGCTCTGGTTAGTGTTGGCCTTTTTATCTGAGAACAATACAGTGTCTCATTTTTATAGTGCTGTTCTAAGTATTTTGGGGGTGTCTCTTTCCCACCCTTGGCTTATGTGATGCTGTCTCACACCCAAGCAGGCATCCCACCAGCAAAGTTGTCAGGATCAACATTTCCCATGCTCTAAGACTCAGAGCAGACACGTGCCACTCCAAATCAGAGGATAAAATGGGAACTTCTAGACTGCTGTGCAGTACAATCCTGCCCCAACCCTTCTGGGCAGTGATTTCTAGAAAGGCAGCCCACACTACACACAGAGCCCCCAGGAAGAGGAGCCTGCACTTTCAAAAATCCATCCGAGACCTTCAGATGGACCTAGGAGCCAGATACCCCGTGGACCTTCAGATCCTTAAATCACTCAATTAATTGTCTCCATCTCACTGTATTCCTCTCCATATCTTGTCTAATCTTGTTTGATTCTGCAAACTAACTCATCACTTAAAAGGGAAAAAGTTTGCGTCTAGATAGTTCTGTCTAGTCTTTCACCCGGCAGGCACCATACATAATGAAGTCAGTAATGTGACCAGCTTTAATATCTAAAGTAGCATTGGGGGTGAAAATTACATCCATGAGGTGATTACTGTGTGTGAGGCTTTGATTAAGTGATTTGCATGGCAGCAATACACATACATCGTAAAAAAAAAAAAAAAAAAGTGTCAAACAGTACAGACTGATGTAAAATGGAAAGTCTCTTTGACATTCTGTATCTCATTTCCATCACTAGCCACTGTGTTCTTTTGGAAATAATCTACCTACATAAACAGGCAAAATGTGTGAAGATTTGCATAGGCTTTTAAAAAGATTTCTCTTTAAGGACTTGTATGCGTATGCCTGTGTATTAGTGTGTGCACCTCACCTGAGTGTAGTTCCCACAGAGGCCAGAAGAGGGCATCAGATTCCCTGCAGAGCTGGAGTTACAGGCTGTCCAAGGTGGGTAATGGGCATTGAATTGAGGTCTTCTGAAAGAGCAGTATGTGTTCTTAACTGCTATACTACCTCTCCAGTCTCATTGATTTTTTTTTTTAACACAAAGTCCAGCCAGTATGAATCAACCAATTATCTTGCACGTAGCATGATCTCATCCACAATGCCACTGCACTATGGAGTCTTCACTGCACTCATGAGGCAGATGGCCTTCTGAGGAAGCTGAGTAGAGAATGTGATTAAATTGAGATTCAAACCGGACAGCTGCCTTCAGGGCACTGATAACACTGGGAAAACTAAGGGAAACTGATAAACCAGGGAAAGCTAAGGGCTCAGCTCCCTGCTTGGGTTTGTAATTATGAAGCTGATACAAGAGTCAGAAAGTTAACCCTCAAAATGTGTTGTTGAGGAGACAGGAGCGATGGCTTAGTGGTTACAAGCACCCACAGGTTCCATTCCCAGCACCCACAGGGTGGCTCATCACTGTCTGTAATTCCAGCATCCGGGGAGCTGGTGCCCTCTTCTGGCTTCCGTGGGCACTGCATGCATGTGCTGCACAGACAGGCAGGCAAACACTCAGGTCCCACAAAGGTGTCCTTGCTTTCAATGGTAAACACCCCATGTTTGTACAAGTTCTGGGAACTAAGCACATGCTTAGTGAAATGCAGCTCCAAATCAAAATGCTGGGGTGGGGAAGCAGGCATTGGCATACTTGAGAGGCAAAGTCCACACATCCTGGGAAGAAAGACTTGGGCAAGAGATTGTTGCCGCCACTATCACCTCAGCTGTCTGGTTAGGAAGGAAAGGAGGAGTCAGGAGAGGTAGGCTGGTGTCCTGTTTGGAAAACCTCACTCCTTTAGACTAGAGTTCAACCCTTAGGTAATAAAACTCCATCACATTTACCCAGGTAAGAGGGCTCCACTCATAATTTCAAGGTTTGAAGGATCAATACCCTGACTGCTTGGGGACCATTGGGCAGAAATCTAAGGCCTCTCTGCTAACCTTGTATAGCCCTGGAACAGGCTTTATCAAAGCACAACCCATCCGCCACCCCCCACCCACCCACCCATGCCCACAGTGCACAGGGCTTGGAAGGAAGCTGGCATGGCCATCTTCATCCCCATGTCCTAGTCAGGTGCTGCTTTTGTTGGGTACTAGACCCACAGATGCATGAACTGCAAGCTTGCTTTCTGAAGCTATCTCCAGCTACCAGATGCAACCTGCTGGTTGAGTGACGAAGACAGGGCACTTGGCTCATAGAGCTGAGTTAGAGACTGGAAGACCAAGTCACCTGCCCCTGTTCTTCCCCTGTGATACCCCTCCATACTCCTTGGATATTGGTGTGCTCTTTCTTCTGTTCGTCTAAGTGGGAATATTATGATAGACTCGGAGAGACGGTGACACGGGCTGGCGATGATTCCGGTGGAGGTTGTGGAGTCTGTCTGAGAAAGTGAGCTGTCGTGGCTCCTTGGGCTGAGGGCCACGTCTGGGCATCTTTCAATCTCACTCAGTCCTAGGCTGGGACGCAGCCTTTAATGAGCATCTGTGGGAGCAATCATGAGGCTCGAGATTCCATTTTCACTGTTACAAATTCATTACGGAAAAAAAAATTAAGTAGCAAACTCAGGGAGATTCGAGAATCAGAAACCCAAGGTGAACACAAACAGAAGAATACACTTGTACACACACACACACACACACACACACACACAGAGAGAGAGAGAGAGAGATACAGGGACATGCACACAGGCACACACACATGCATTGGTGCACAAATGGACACATGCACATATACACAGATACAGTCACACCCATACACATAGGCACATATGCACATACACACATGCATAGGTACACAAATATGTTCACGCGCGTGTGCACACACACACGTGCATGCACTGCACAAGCCTGCACACACATTTATGGTGGATGAGACAGAGGCCACTGTGTCGTATCTGCTGAGCAATGCTCTACCACTGAGCTGCACCCCAACCCCAGTCCTTATTTATTTATTTATTTACTTTTGAGGAAGGAAGAAATCCAACTGGAAGTTGGCTCATAGAGATGTCTCTCTGCTTCATTAACCACAGCCTCTGCCATATAGTCTGTGTGAATAATTACGCTTTGTTGAGTAAACCTATGGAGCGAATGCCTGTAAATTTAAAAAGCCAGAGAAGTTGGCTCAAAGGAGACGGAAACCATTCCTGAGGATGGCGTTTGAGGCTGTCATCTGTCCTACACCCCCCCCCACCACCACCACACACAGGGTGGTTTATATAAAATACACGCAGATTTTAATAAAATAAATCTTTTTAGAGATGAATACAATAAGGTGCCAAGGGAAATGAAGGACAAATAAAAGTTAAAAGGCATTAAGGACCCTCAGATTAGACACTATTGATGACCAAGCCTGCATGGAGAAGACCTCTGAAAGTCGGGGCTCAAATCACCTGTCCCCTTTCCTTCCCCCTCTAAGATTCACCTTCTGTCCCTACCTTTTATTCTTTAAAAACTCCATACATATATATATAATATAATCTCATCCTATCCACACCTTATCCCCCATTCCAGCTCCCCAATGGAACCCGCACACTGTACCCCTCTTTCAATTTCATCTTCTTTTATTCTGTTTACTTATAATCATTCCAAAACTTGAGCTACTTTAGTCTATGTGGGTGTGAAGCCATCTACTGCAGCATGGTCAACCTACCCAAGGGCCACATTACTGAAGAAAACTGACCCTGCCTCCTCCACCAGCTGTTATCTGTCAATCATTCCTCAGGTAGGGGTGGGGCCCCAGAGCCCCTCCTTCATCCATGTTGAATGTTGACTGACTTAATCTGGTGTGATGGGGGTGGGGGGGGGAACAGATAGGATGAAAGGGGAGGGAAGGTGGGAGCGGAGGGGTTGGGTGGGAGGAGATAGAGTAAGAGGGGAGGGATGGTGAAAGGGGAGGGGGCGCCCGGGTAGGGGAACTACAGCTGCTGTAAGTTCCTGAGTGCAGCGACCTTGTCATTTCCAGAAGACACCATATTACAACAGTTCTCCCTGACCTCTGGCTATTATAATCTTCCCAGCCTCCTCTTCTGCTATGTCCCCTAAGCCCTGGAGAGGGGGCATGCGATATAGATTACCTGTTTAGGCCTGAGGATTCCATGGATGCTTCTCCTCTACAATCTGACAAATTGTGAGCCTTTGTGTTAGTCGCCATCTACACAGAAGGAGCAATACTGGTGATCATTGAGAAGTGTGGTCTTACCTGACAGAGTCTCCTGTAGCTCAGGCTAGCCCGGGATTTACTATGTAGCCGTGGATGACCTTGAACTCTGATCCTCTCTACCTCTCTCAAGTGCTAGCATTAGAGATGTGCTCCTCCAGACTTGCCTCTCCAGCCTTGGCACCCAGTCATAACCCATAAGGGTGACCTCTTCCATGTTCTCTTCCCTACGGTCACGTGATCAGGACCCGCCAAATATCTAACCATTTCTACAAAGAGAAACCAATTACCCACTGACTGCTGGAGAACATATTAGAACAAGCCTCTTATATAAATTCTATTTTTTTTAAATTTAGCTATACAACAACGACAAATCCCCAGCTTCAGTTGCTTCTCTCTCTCTCTCTCTCTCTCTCTCTCTCTCTCTCTCTCTCTCTCTCTGAGCACTGAAAAAAAAATCAAAGATAAAAATAAGTTTCATCAATGCCATTTGCCTGCGGCTCACCTTCCCACGTGTGCAGGAAACAAGTAGGCTGGAGAAAGGCTAATAAAATGTTTCAATGACTTCTGAGGGATAAGCATCTCCAGGCACGGGCAGAATGAATAATGGCAGGGCCCGTGCTTCAAGCTCTGAGAAGAGGCATAGCTATCCAAAAATCTCAATGAATACAAGCAATGCTAATTGTTGCTCTCCGTGTCTTTCTCCGAGGCGCTGCTGGTGGAGATGGGTCAGAATGAGGAGTTTTAGATTCATGCGTCTAAATCCAGATGAGCTTGGAGGGAAAGAGAATATTCTACTCAGCTGGGGTCACTGCCAGCCCCTTCTGTGTGCTTTAGTCAGCTAGGAACCCTGGGTTGCAAGTAAGAGAATTCTGTTCAAAGTTGCTCAAGAAAAATAAAACCCGACACGAAAATTCAGGACTAACCTATCTAAGGAAGCGTGTTGGGAGGCGTCAAGAGCTAAAAT
Organism: Arvicanthis niloticus; assembly: GCF_011762505.2. Lineage (NCBI taxonomy): Eukaryota > Metazoa > Chordata > Mammalia > Rodentia > Muridae > Arvicanthis > Arvicanthis niloticus. Next base: position 18,554,394 of record NC_133432.1, read on the forward strand.
CATCAGCCCCCAAAGGCCTAGGGTTCTTATTTTCTTCCCCTCTGCTTCCCCAGTGTATTCCCCATCCCCATCCCCATCCCCATCCCCATCCCCATCCCCATCCCCATCCCCATCCCCATCCCCATCCCCATCCCCATCCCCATCCCCATCCCCATCCCCATCCCCCACCCCCATCCCTACCTCTGGAGAGAGTTTCTCTATCAACCTCTGCTGCTCCCGGACCTTGGGAGAATCTGCCTGATGGAATATGGTGTAAGCCTGCTGCTAATTCTCCATTCATTCAGAAATAAACAGGAATGCTCTGTTGTGGGTACGTGGAGGTCAGGGGGCAGCTAGCTAGTGGGAGTTGGTCTTCTCTTTCTACCGTGTGGGAGCTGGGTATCAAACTGAGATCATCAGACTTGGCAGCGAGTGGCTTTACTTACCATTTTATCTTACTAGCCCAGGATTCAAATCCCATTTACCTTGGTATCATTTAAGGAGATAGCCAATAAAACCACAGAGGGGTGTGTACCAAATACACCTTGTAAAAAGTCCTTTAGAAAGAGGGGCTGGGAGCCCAGAGCAGAATTTGAATAGTAATTAACATATGAAATGAGAACATAGGGAGGTGTGAGCAAAGTCTGGGTTTCCAGATCTACTATAGTGGGGTTAGAATACTGCTTGCATTCTAATGCTAATTTGGAGCCCCACAAGACTGTTTGCCCCAGCGAGTCCACACAAACCTCTGGGACCCTGCCCCCCAAATTAGTTCTGATTGGTGAATAAAGATGCCAGCAGCTAATAGCTGGAGAGAAGAGACATAAGTGGGCTGAAGTTTGGCTGGCTTGGGGGAAGCAGGGAGAAGCCACCAGGGGATAGAAGAATGCACAGGAGAGGAGAAAGGAGAGCCTTCATGGGCTAGGGGCCAAGAGAACTTAGCCCAGAGAGCTGTCTGGTTGAAGTTAAGAGCAGCCCAGATGAAACATACTAAGGAATAACGTGGGTTATGAATAGGAAGGTAGATTCTAATGGCATGGAGGGCAGGCAGCTGCCCAGTTATCATGCTGACTAAAGCATATTAAAATATAAAGGCTGTGTGTGTGTGTGTGTTTTATCGAGGAACATAAATAGTCTAAGGCAGGTAGAAACACAGCACCGAGATTTCTTAAAAATATTTTTTACTCCGATCTACCTGTTGATTTTGGTCAGAAGGGGGACTGAGGAGGGAAGAGAATTTCCTGCTTGTTGCAGCTCAGAGAACACGTGGGCTGAGCATACACAAGGAGAGGAGAGAGTCCCAGGCCTGGCTTCCCTCCCAGTGCTGGAAGTTTATTAGACCACTGCCCTATGCTGGTGACCTCACAAGGAACAGGAAATGAAACCAAATAATAACTGGGTGTCCTGTGACACTGGAGATGTGGTTTGGAGGACTGCACTTTAGGCAAACCAGGAGGGCTAATATGAGGAAGGGGTCTGAGTTGAAAGTAAAGACCCAAGGGAAGAAGCCAGCCATAGCTGTGGCAATATGGCATAATGGCCCTTGTATGGGATGCCTTAGCAATAGGTATGTAACTCTAGCTAGAGAGTGACTCACAGAACCTCACTGACCCTCTATCATCTGTGTGGCTCAGAGGTGCCCCTTGAACCCAGCCAATAGCTCTTCTCCGGATGGCTTTCAGGGGTGACCTTGATGCCTTGCAATGGATAGCCTACATTTGTCGATGTCACCTCCACCTTCTGCACCTTCAGTTGCAAACGCTAGGGGTGAAACCTGCCCTGGGGGAGCAGGGTGGGAGGGTCTTCCCTGGACACAATGGAATATGTCTGTACCTCGTTTTGATCAATGAAACACCCAGTCAGATATGTCTGGGCTCCACATCGATAGGGGGAGGGCCCACTACCTCATTGTCCCTCTTTCCTACAGAGCAGAGGGAACATCTGCTACAGGTCATTAAAAATGCATCCCCTTCCTTCTTGACAAAGACAGAAAAAAAAAATCTAAATGTGCAGTTTGTGAGCAGTGGAAACGGCATGAATGCTTAATTAATTGTATGTGTCTTTTGCATTTCATTCTCTGTACCAAAGACCCTGTGTTTTGTAAGCATTTGCTAAATACCACCCAGGGGTGCGATAAAATGTTTAGGATGAACACCAGAGATGAGATGGGCAGCTAACAGGTATGGGTGGGAAACACACTGCCATGCCAGGGACTGCTGTCTCTCCCTTTGCAAGCAAGGCTTACTAGCCGGTCGTTTTAAGCCTTTTGTCTACCTCAAAGCCAAGTACCATCCATAAAGAATGGAACTAGTAACTGTAGTATCAAGCCAAAATTAAATTCCCAGGCTATCACAGAAGGTGAAAATGCAATAAAGCTGCCAGGATTAGAGGGGAATTCGTACTCAAAATGACAAGCCAAGAGAGAAGCCTTTCACAGAGATGGAGGGACCCAAGATGTATGGACTCTGATTAGAAGGAAGAGGCAGGAGGGGCGAGCTGGGAGCTAACACAGAGCAACTCTAAAATACAATCTCACACCACACAGTTTCCAAGGCCATTAAGAAAAGTAGCTTAGGGAGGCACCCTGCAATTTTTCTTATTCGGAAAAAAATAAATCTGATTTTATCAGAAAGTCAAACTCATTTCTCACCTAAAACCTTCCAGATTTCTCAAAAAAAAAAGTCACAGAATACGTAGAAAACAAGGTAAAGCCTAGAGGCTGGTTCTAAGTTGTAATTCTTTTTATTTTAATTGGCTTATGACGATTGTGTTTGTTGATGAAATAGAGATTTAGACACTGTACATGGCCACATCATGGTCGCTTGTGTATCCACCACAAATATCAACCACCAACTCCTTTATGCTGAGATTGTTCACACTTTCCTTTTCTTCACTGTGAAAAACACAAAGCCAGAATCAACTAGACTCTCCCTTTTGTACTGCAGAACACCAGAACTTAGAACCAAAACTTGAAGCCATCGTGGACAACTCGGATGAATAAAGAAAATGTGGTATGTCTACGACGTGAAATACTATTCAGCCATGAAAACAACTGGACTCTGCATTTTGTGGCAACATGGTTGACCCTGAAGGACAATGAATAAAATATATCTGGCACAGGAAAGTCTTGCATGGTCTCATCAGTGTGGAGGCTGGGGATGCAGATCTCTCAAGAGTGTAATTAGTATCAAGCAGAGCCTGGTTATAGACTCAATAGAGACTGACTGACACCCCTGTGGGCACATGTAATCATCCCAATGTTGACTGTCTTACAACCTAACTTCCAAAGATTTTTGCTAAAGTCCCCATAAGTCACAGATTCATCATTCTGTCCAACTATAATCTGTGCTGCACCTTAGATTTTGCAAGCATGTCTCTCTTTTAAGGAGCTGTGATTTTTCTAAATACAAATGACAGACACATGCACATTAATTAAGGGGACTGAGCTAGGGAGATAGCCGAGGCAGCCAAGCGCTTGCTGAACAGCAGAGAGGACCTATAGTTCCCCAGCACTCACCCACAATGCAATGGTGCAAGCCTGGACCCCAGGACTAAGAAGAGAGAGACAGAAGAATCCCAGGGTCTGGAAAGATGGCTCAGTGGTTAAGAGCCCAGAATAATCCAGCAGAGGACATGGCTTTAGTTCCCAGCACCCTTTGTAAATCCAGTCCCAAGGGATCCAGCATTTTCTTTTGACCTCCCAAGCACCAGGCATGCATGTTGCATGTAATATATATATATATATATATATATATATATATATATATATATATATATATATATATATATTCAGATAAACACTCACATACTAAATAAAGTAAATAAAGCTTGAAAAAAATTTAAAAAGTTGAGAGTGATTGAGAAAGATACTCAGTGTTGACCTCTGACCTCCACGGGCACATACACACACACATATGCAAACACACAGGTACATATGCACACAAAGACAAACACAGAAGTACATATGCATGCACATACACACACAGGCACACTTACACACATATGGACACACAGACACATATGCATACACATACACACATATGAACACACAGGTCCATACACACACATATGAACACATAGGTACATATGCACACATATACACGCAAACAGGCACATATATATATACATATAGATACACACAGGCACACATACACACATATGGACACACATACATACTCAGGTACACATATACACACACATCCAAACACACAAGCACATACACACACACACAAGAAAAAGAGGCACATATATACACACATACACACACAGGCACACATACACACATGGACACACAGACACATATATACACATGTACATACATACACAAACACATTGGCACATATACACACATATGAACACACAGGTACATATATACACATATATGAGCATATAGGTACATATACACACACATATGAACACACAGCTGCAAATACACACATACGAACACACAGGCATATGCACACACATACACACAAACACACACATAGGCATACATACACACATATGGACACACAGACACATATGCACATACACACAGGTACATATTCACACACATCTGAATACACAGGTACATATAAATCACACATGGCAAAAGGAAAGAAAAGTAAAATCAAAATAGAATGTAGAAAAAAACCAACTTGGAGATTTGGGTCAGTGAAGAGACATCCAAAGGGAAGCCTCCTACAACCTATAAGACCCCATCCACAGGGGTCACGAGTAGTAGTCAACTCTCAGGGCCTAGGTGATCCCGTTTTATTCACTCCTGTTTCAGTGAATGAAATCAGAGCCTCTATTGGCTGCACCAAGTAATATGTAATATGAATTCTGAAATAAAACTGAAAATTTTATGCTATTTGCCTAGTTCAGAGTCAGAACTGTATCCCAAAGATTATAGCAAGTACGCAAACAGAAGAACCCCAGATTCGGCTGTTTTAAACAAATAGATTCTATTAGCTCACTGAGGGCAAAATCATGGCTCCAGATTTAGCTGGATACACACTGCTACCCCACAGCACCTGCTGGACTCTTTATCCTGCGTGAAGTACGCTTGGTGGGGGCCATGCCAAGCCCCACAGCCTACACAAATTCACACATGCAGAAATAAAGGCGGCATCTTTTGGCACAAGTCCTGCCAGGGGCACCTATCAGACCTCCGTGCATCACCAGCTGGTTCATAGATCAGTCTGTGTGGCTGGGACGATGATTAGATCTCTTGGGGGTCCTCCTTCCCCTTCCTCTGAGTCAGCAGGTAAGTGAGTGACAGCTTAAGCAAAGGGTATGAGCAAGGAGGAAAAACTGGTCCACAGGGTCTCATAGCACTCCAGAGGGCAGGGACCTTGTATAAATGTCTTGTTCCATCCCTGGTTCCTATAGTATTGAACCACACATATAACAGCTACTCAATAAATCCATGGTGAATGAAAGAAAAGAGGGATTCACTAAAGTCATCCAAAGCAACAAGGCCGAGCTCCACAGGACATTCATGTCCCAACTTCATGGTAAGCATTAAGCTTGCATAGCACAGACGCACGTGTCCTCTCCATCAACAGAAGCTACATTAACAGGCTCTTCTATGGTTATGGCTGCCTTTATTACTTATGTGTCAACTGTAAAATGTCTACAGAAGAACTTGAAGGAGCTCAGGAACCTAGAGAGTAAGGAAAAAATTAATTAAACAAACAAACAAACAAACAAACAAAGAAAACCAAATCCAGGACTGTGCAAGGGAGAACAGGGTTTTTTGTTTTGTTTTGTTTTGTTTTTTGTTTTTTGTTTTTTTCTTTGCTTTCAGGTTGAAGGTGGAGATTTTCAGGTATAGAAATATTTATACTAATTAATAAAATAGTGAGTGTATGAGGCTGGAGAGATGGCTCAGCAGTTAAGAGCACTGACTGCTCTTCCAGAGGTCCTGAGTTCAATTCCCAGCACCCACATGGTGGTTTACAACCATCTGTAATGGGATCTGATGCCCTCTTCTGGTGTGTCTGAAGAGAGCAATTGTGAATACATAAAAAAATAAAAATAAAAAACAAACAAACAGAATAGTGAGTGTATTGTGAGAGGAAAACCAGGAAGGGAAGAATCTCACAGAAGGGTTTATTTGCATATGCAAATCCAGAGGAACTTTTTAAAGAAACAATATTAGGTATTTGATTGTTTTAGTGTTCTATTGTATGAAGGGATGCCATGATCAAGGCAACTTAAGAAAGGAAGCATTTAATGGGGGAGAGACTGCTTACAGTTTTGGGTTTTATTTCAAGACCATCATGGCAAGAAATAGACAGGCATGCCGTTGGAGAAGTGGCTGAGAGCTTTTTCATTCTGATCCACATGCAGAAAAAGTGATACTGGGCTTCTGAAACCCATGTTCTATGCCTGTGGAGTTCATGAGAGGGCATCAGATACTGGAGATGGAGTTATAGATGGTTATGAGAAACCATATGGATGCTGGGAACTGAACCTAGGTCCTCTGCAAGAACAGCCAGTGTTCTTCATTACTGAGCCATCCCTCCAGCCCCAAGACTTTAATTTTTGTCATGTAACTTGTTGGTATGTAAAATAATATACAGAGGGCTGATGGAACAGCTCGGTGGATAAATGGTCAGTTTCATAAGCATCTGGATCTGGGTTCAGCTTCCCAGCATTCATTTGTAAACTGCCAGGCATGTGGGCACAAACCTACAACTCAAGTGCTGCGTGAAAGAGACAGGCAGTTCCTGGTAGCTCACTGGCCAGCCAGCAATAGCCTCCTTGGCGAGCCCCAGGTTCAGTGAGAGCTTGTCTCAAAAGATAAGGGAAAAGATCAAAGATCGAGACATTCTACATCAACCTCTGACTTCTGCACAGGAACACACACAGGAACATACACGTACACAGACTACACATGTAACAGACTACAATGCATTGACAACATAATGCTTTGGACACCCCCTCCATCCAACCGCACCCCCATATGTTATGGAGGGAATATTTGATTTAAAAAAATGAATGTACTTGGTTCAATAGCAACAGCAACTAGCCAGTAACCATGCAAGATGAAGCTCTCGAAAATGGAAGGTTTGGGAGAACAAAGGAGCCAGACAATAACAATCAGCCTGGTTTCTTCGGAATAATTGTTCCTCTCTCCCTCCTGTTCAGCCTCCTCCTGTCTTGTCCCTTCTTTCCTCAGTTCCTCTCCTCTCCTCCCTTTCTCCTCCTTCCATAAGAGACTGTATGGATTCCAGCTGACTGCCATCAGGAAAGTTGCTTCTTCCTCTACCTTCCATTCCCTTCCCTGTTAAGAGGAAATCAAGGTATTTGTGTCACAGAACTAGTGAACAAACTTAAAGAGATGTCACTTAGTGGAGCTGAAGAGATGGCTCAGTTAAGAGTCCTTGCTGCTCTCAGAGAGAACCAGGTTTTGATTACCTGCACTCACACAGTAGCTCACAACCACCCGCAACTCCAGTTTAAGGGGATTTGACACCCTCTTCTGACCTTTTGTTGACATTTGACATCAGGTATGCACCTGATGAGCATGCGTGTATTCAGGTGTAACACTTAGTTGCTTTTCTGTTGCCATGACAAAAGACCATGGCCAAGGCAACTTACAAAAGGAAGCATTTAACTTGAAGGCTCAGAGTTCCAAATGGTTAGAGTCAATGATTATCATAGTGGGGAGCACGGCTGAAGGCAGGTAGGCACAGCACTGGATCAGTAACTAAAAGCTTACATCTTGATGCTCAAGTGGGAGGCAGAGAAAGAAAATTAACTGGGGAAGGTATGGGCTTTTAAAACTTCAAAGGCCACCTCCAATGGCACACCTTCCCCAACAAAGCCACACCCCCTAATCCTTCCCAAGTAGTTCCACTAACTGGGGATCAAATATTCAAATATATGAGCCTATGGGACTATTTTCATTCAAGCCACCACAAATAGTCATACACATAAAGTAAAATAAATAAATCTAAAATAAAATTTTAATAGAGATGTTGCTCTTTGGTTAGTTGATCAGTTTCTGAGAGCCCACAAGGGTCCAAGTTAGTTGACTCTATTGATCTTCCTGTGGAGATTCTATCCCCTTTGGGGCCTTCAATCCTTCCCCCAACTGTTACATAAGAGTCCCCAAGTTCCACCCAATATTTGGATGTATGTCTCTGCATCTGTTTGTTAGCTGCTGAGTGGGGGCTATCCCTAAAGTTGTTACCTTGCTATGGAATATGTTCCCCTAACTGGGCTACCTTGTCTGGCCTCATTAGGAGAGGATGGGCCTGGTCCTGCAGAGACTTGAGGTGCCAGGGTATAGGAGGGAGGATGCACTGTAGAAGCCTCATCATCTCAGAGGAGAAGGGGAGGAGTAGGGGAGGGATTATAGAAAGGGATCAGAAGGGGACAGTGATTGGAATGTAAAGTGAATACATTTTTTTAAAGGGAGATGTTGCATAGATCAACACATCTATAACTGTTTTTTTCCCCAAAATATACTTGAAGAAAAAAATTCCACCAGATCCCTCCCCTTCTGGAAGAAAAAGGTTATAGAACACTTAGGCACCCCTCTGCTCCAGAAGGGAGGGGCTAATTAACATTCCTCAGACCACAGGGGGTGGAGACCAACCTGCAGGTAGGGGAAGCCCAGAGCAGCGTCCACAGGATGGACCATTGGCCAGGCACAGACACTGGAGGTCCTTGCTGCCTCATTCCCTAAAGACCAATCAATCAGTTTAAAATGTCACACTGTTCTGCCAATCACATTGTGCCTAATGGCTGTTGCCCTAAAGACTGTATAAAATCTCACTGAACCAGCAGCGTGGGGTTGCCTCTCCTTTTGGATGCAGAATGTCCTCAACATACTAGAACATTAAAATTCCTCTTGCTTTTCGCAGTGATTCTTGTCTCCACGTGGTTCACTCAGGGAGTCTCTGGTAAACTAAGGCTCTGCTTGCTAGAGTCTTACACACTCACTCATAGAACAGAGGATCTTTGGGACAATGAACAGTGAGCAGGTATTGACATTGAAGGACAGAAGTTGGGAGTGGGGCTTAGTACTTGCCTATCATGCATGAAACAATCTATTCCATTTCTAGGCTAGTGGCAAGGGAACCTGGAATCCCAACACTCAGGAAGTAAAGGCAGGAAGATCAGAAATTCTAGGTCTTCCTCGGTTACGTACGATGCTGAGGTCAGTGTGGGCTATGTGATATCCTGTCTTCAAAAGAAGATGAGTGACAGATGCCAGATGAAAAATGCAGACTGAAATATCATTCTCAGTGCAAAGGGTATCTATCCATGGTGTTTCATGATCACTGCCAGCCTGGCAGACCCGGGGCAGCAGACCTCATCATTTTATGTGAGAACCCAGACATCAACATTGGGATGTGAAATGTCCCAATTTCAAACAGTGTGGGGGAAATAAATCCTATCCACAGTCCACATCAGGACCGCAGCTTGCCATCCCACAAACTCTGATTACACTCATTATTTATGAACCAGCACTTTGAGCAATCAAGCCAATTGATGATTCAGAAAGTCTGAGCTTGCTGTCTATAAAGGCATAGTGCCATGCCAGCTGGAAAGTTCTGAGGCCACTTTTAGAAGAACTCAGCCTCTTTCACCTCCTCCAACGCATCATTTTAAGTCCTTGGAAGGTCACCAGGGCCGTAGTTAGATATTTATCCTAGGGGCTAGTGAGATGGCTCAGTAGTTAAGAGCACTAGATGTTCTGATAGAGGAGTGGGTTTAGTTCCCAGCACCTACATGGCAGCTCAAAATCTTCAGTAACTCTAGCTTGGTGGATCCAATGCCCTCTCCTGGCCTTCACAAGTACTGCAAGCACACAGTACACAAACACAGTAGCATGCGCACACACACATGCATCTTAATAAACATATGTTAAAATTTATTTATAAATAAAATATGTTGAATCATAACCTACCCAGTCACATAGTTGGGTGACTTTTGATAAGTTCACACAGTTATGTAAATACAACCACAATCAAGATATAGAATATGTTCACATACCCTGGTACTGTGGCCCTTGTGTATTGGCATACTTAGATTCCAGCCCTCAGCTGCCTGAGTTAGTTTTATACATGATTTTTCTCACTGTAGGTTAGACATGTCCCCTGTAGAATTTCATCTAAATACAACATCACAGGACAAACTCCTTTGTGCTAATTTTCTTTTGTTTTTTGATTGTATGTGCATGTTTATGCTTTTGTATGCATGTACAAGTGCAGGCATGTGCATATGTGTACATCTGAATACTTGCACATGAAAGTCAGAGGCCAGCTGGGGTGTCATTACTCAGGAGCAGCCTACCTTGTATTTTTATAGAATCTCTCTCCGGGACCTGCAGGATTCTGACTTAGCAACTTTATCATCTGAGCCATCTCCCACCAGCCTCTTCTCTTTTACAGCTTTTTGATTCATCTCTGCACATCAATACCTCAGTCTTTCATATTGTTAAGTCTTTCTCATCCAATGTGGACATGTGAAGAAAGTATGATTAAAACTTCTGTAACCAAGGCTCTTCAGCAGTTAAGAGCACTGGCTTGTCTTCCACAAGATCCAGGTTTGATTCCCAGAAACCAACAAAGTGACTCAAACAATCTATAGCTCTGGTTCCAGGAAATCTGATGCCCTCTTCTGGTCTCTGTGGGTACTGCAAGCATGTAATACACATACACACATGCAGGCAAACATTCATACATGAGAGAGAGAGAGAGAGAGAGAGAGAGAGAGAGAGAGAGAGAGAGAGAGAGAGAAGAGAAAAAGCAAAGGAAAGAAGAAACAAAGGAAGAAAGAAACAAAGAAACAAAAGAAGAAACAGAAACAAAGAAGCCAAGCAAAAAAGAAACAAATTAAGAAAGGAAAAAAGAGGGCTGGAGAGATGGCTCAGCCGTTAAAGGCTAGGCTCACAACCAAAAATATAAGAAAGGAAAAAAGAAAGAAGCCACTGTTGTGATCATGTAAGTCTGAGACCCTGTTTATCTGTTTGTTCCAGTTTGTTAGTTTTGAGTCTTGCTTAAGTAGCTCTGGCTGTCCTGATACTATGTAACTAAGGCTGGCCTGTAAACTGATTCTCTGTCTCTATGTCTTGAGTCCTGGGGTTACAGGTGCATGCCAATATGCCAGGCTTATGTTTGCTTTACACTCAGCCTTGCTCTAGGTTATATTCTGGCATCTTCTATTGAAATTTATGTTTCTATGACAGCTCGCTGTGCCAAGTGTCTGTCAAGTCATTTACCATCTGCATATCTCCTTTTGGGAAATCTCTGTTCAAACACGCAGCCCATTCTTCTCTAAACTGGGTCATTTGTCTTCGGTTCTGAGCATCAGCCCTCTGTCAGAATGATGATTTGCATGCATTTCCTCTTGGTTTTAAGACTGAAAACAATAATATTGTGTTGTTTATGCGCCATTCACACATCAATCACCCCATTTTATCCATAGGGGGAAAACTTTCTAAAGAGAAAGAAGATATTTCATATCTTAATTTTTCAGATGAGAGAAATAAGACTCAGAAGAAAGTGCCCCAGTTAATGTCAGAGCTATTAGATGAACAGGGTACAGTTACCAGCTGGTCTTCTAGTGTCTGGGTTTTGCTTCTTCTTCTTCACAGTTTACATTTTATTTTGCTTTGAGACAGAATCTTATGTAGCTCAAGCTGGCCTCAAGCTCTCTATGTTGCCAAGGATGACCTCAGGCTCCTAACCTTCTTGATTTTCTCTCTCAAATGCTGGGATTCAGGCATGTACCATCACAGTCAGCTGTATGCAGCGCTAGGCATCATGCTCAGGGCTTAGTGCATGCTAAATAAGTACTCTATAGACTGAGATACATTCCGGCCCTGGCCTCAGAGTGTTTTAACTTTCTGAGTTCCCTCACTGGAATCTAAACCCTATAAAGCAGTAAGTAGTTCTGGATCTTTTCCTGTGTAATTCCTGACACTTTTAGGATTTAGGCCTCAAGAGCAAGATCAGAGTCACTACACCATTACATAGGGTTTGGGGTTTGGGGTTTGGGGTTTGGGGTTTGGGGAAAACAGTTTTCTGACTGTCTCAATGTCTCAGAAGACTTGGGAGCAGCTGGGGTAGGTGACCTAGGCTCAGACATTCCTTCTGACTGATCAGGACTGTAGGTACTTGATGCCCGTAGCCATAGGATGGTCCCCTTAGGAAAATCTAAGTCACGATTTCATTTGTGAATGATTTCACATCTGAAGATGTGAGATTCAAGGGGGAAACTGAGGCAGATTGTCCTTTGGAAAGAATAGATTTGTTAGAAAAAATATTAGCATCATGGGCAGACAGACTTACTTAGTGGGGGGCATCTGTGGCTCATATGGCTGAGTGGGGTCCCTTCTGACAGGTGTTGAAGGCAGGTAAGGTTCTCTACCATGCAACGGGTGAGTCACCCACAGTTGCCTGTGGTCAGGCTGTCTCTGATTCAATTGACAGGAGGATGGAGGGAGCCTGATACCTGTCTACAGAATCAGCCCTGAGGATGGAGAGTGTCTTCCTGGTTCTGTGGGTCTTTGGTTCTACTGGAAATGGCCGAAGTGTTACAGCTCCCAGAAGGGAAGCCTATGCAGAACAGGTAGTCAGGTCTCCACTGTGGCAGCATCAATGCCAGTGGAAGGAGCAGTGGCAGCAGCAGGTGGTGGCAGTGAGTGGCAGTGAGTGGCAGGGGCATGAACTCAGCCTGTCAGGTGAGTCCAAAGTCCAACGATGAATGTTTTGGGAGAGAAAACTCTTCCCCAAAGTGTTACAGCTCAATAAAACAGTCACTCTCAGATGATTCTTGCCAAAAGAACTTGTGCACTTTATTCCATGTGGATAAGGACCTTATAAACACTTTAGGAGTAGGGTGGGATTTAGGGGTAGATGCTTCCCATTGGCTCAGTCTGAGTTGCTATTCTATTTGCTTGGGGAAGGACTTCAGGCGACTTCCCTATATGACTGGTTGTCATGGTCACATGTTCCAGAGCAGGTAGAATTAGACAGGGAGCTGACCCCACTCCTACCGTTCTCAACTCTGAGATTCACAGGGTCTAAGCTCACTCAACCTTATCAGTTCTTCTGTCTGGTGGCACAGTCCACTTCTCCCACAGAGCGGGACACAGCACAGATGGGTATGACCTGAGAAGCCACTGGTCCAGGATTTTACAGGTCCCTGATACAAACCCAAAGCTTATAATCATACCTTACAGACAGCGGAAAGTTAGAGAATTGCTCACTAAATGTCTCCCTCCTTTCATAAAGAGACCATAGTCCCATCAAAGAGAACGTGCTTCCTGCAAATCACTTCCTGTGGCTCACTGATCTTGACCTCACCCCTCCCCTGTCTCCAGCACCTGGACTCCACTTTGGCTGTGGGTTTGGTTCAGTGGAAAAGCTATCAGGAAGTCTGGTAGTCCTGTGATTCTTGGGGGAACTGTAGGAAACAGACTTCATTGGATGTTTTCAATTGCACTTGAAAATAGGACGGGCTGACTCTGGGATGTAGTTGACCATTCATTCATCACAAGGAATCTGGGCATTTCTGAGAATGCAGTCAGCAGAGGGAGGAGGCAAGCCAGACAGACAGCAAATGTAGTCTACATTAGAGCTGTAAATTCATCCTTATCTGGTAGAGTAAAACAAGTTTGTTGACTGTCCCTGGACCTCTGCAGTCTGGCACTTAGGAGCAGCAGTGGTTGATAACTTGAGATCAAACTTTCCCTTCTAATTGATCAGAACTGTGGGCATCAGTCCCTGGCTATGGGTTGTAGGAGGGTCTCCAAGGAGGCTTCCTGAAGGGTCTGGTAAGGCTTAACACTTCAGGAGGTCTCAGTGTGTTTCCATATGTCCACATGCCATAGCAGCCGCTAACTTTAGTATTGGTCTCAAAAGAGATTAAGGCAAGAGTGGACAGGCACCTTAGGGGTTATCACCAGTGGCTACAAAGCCTCTGGTCTGTCCCCTTCACTTCAGGCAAGTATTCAATCCAGTCACATCTTATAGAAGTTTATTAGACTCCACCTGACAATGGCAGGTGTTCAAAGAGTCCGTGAAGACATTTAAACTATTGCAATCACACACGAGGGGCCAGTTTTCTTTCATGAACCAGTAACTCCAACACCACCGCATCTCAATCAAACCTCTTTATTCCTTTCTCCTCTTTCCCCTTGGATAAACAAGTTGGAGGCTTTCTGTCATTTTCAATAGATAGAATTGTAAATGATACAGAAATACAAAGCGAGACTTTCCACGGAGAATGTCACGTTCTTCTTCCTGCATGCCTCTGCTGTCAAACTGTGGCTTTTTTTTTTTGTTTTGTTTTGTTGTTTGTTTTTTGTTTCTTGGTTTTCTTTTCTTTTTTTTTTCTTTTTTGACATTGAATGCTGAGATTGTTATGTTAAGTGTAAAATGTTGAAACGTCTCGAAAAATCAATAGCAAACATACACCTTTCTCATCACACCCGGCTCAGAGCCACGAAACGATTTATCTCTGTGTGCGAGCTGCATGGGCACATAGGACCTGTTATATTTATCTCTGAAGCTTCAGCAGGAAACGAAGGGCCCAGTGTTGATTAGTCACCTCCCGTCATTAGACAGATCTGACGGATCTTTCTACTTGAAAGGATGGCTGATGTGGGAGATTATGAGAAATTTTGCTTTTATGACACTTTCTTTTGATGGCTACGATTTGCTTGAAGCGGGAACCCCCCACAGACAGGAGTGTGACCCCCAATCACAGAGCTGATCTTGACATTCCAGAATGCTTAGTGATATGAATACAGATCCGAGTCATATGGATCCCAATACAACCTAATTAAAGTGATGAAGATTTGGTAGACACTTCACTGACCTGAGCCCCAAAGCACATTAAATTCAGTCTATGTCTGAGTTGGGCCTCTGAACTGTCTTTCTGGAGAAAGAAGCCCACAACTTCCAGGACAGTAGGAAGAACTGGGAAAGTGAGCTACCTTCCTCTGGCTGCTAAAACATGTAGCCATAAATACAGTGGCCTAAAATCTCACATCTGGATTCTCCTGAGTTCTGGAGGTGGAAAAAGATGAAATTCACACACCACAAAGACTCTGGGGACTTCAGGGTAAACCTTGTTTTTTGCATTCCAAACATCTGCCTTAGGCTCCAGGATTAAGGCAGCACCCAGGATCACTTCCTGTCGCATACTCATTCATTCATTCATTCATTTATTCATTCACTTATTTAACTTATTAATTTATTATTATTATTATTATTATTATTATTATTATTAACTTATTAATTTATTATTTACCACCAAGGTCAGAACTTGTGCACTTCTGCAAAGCCCCTTTTACAATGTAAAGAACACACTCAGCTTGTAGAGTCAAGGGCAGAGGCCAACATGAAAGATATTACTCACCCTTCCTCCGGAGCAATTTCAGCATTCTGGAATTGAATGGTGCCTTTATCCAACATTAAAATAAGGAGATTCAAATGAGTTAAATACGGAAGAAGGAGGGGATTAGGGAGATGACCCAGTTGGTAAAATGCTTGTCACACAGGCATAAGGACACAAGTTTGACCTCCAAAACCCACATAGAAAGTCGGGCATAGCAGTGTGCTTCTATAGTATCAGAGCTGAAGAAACAGGAGCCAGAAAGAGCCTTAGGGCCTCAGGGCTTCCCATCCAGCGAGGCTAGCTGAACATGTGAGCTCCTGGATCAGTGAGTGATCCTACCACAAAAAAAAAATTAAAACTAACCGGTTAGCCCCTGAGCACGACACGTGACATCAGTCTCTGGCCTCTGGACTGTACACAAATGCTTGTCTACCTATGCATGTGCATGAATGACCACACACAATAACTATTTTTAAATAGTTAATTAGTTTAAAAAGAGAGGAAGCAGGAGAAGAAGAATTACAGGAGGCCAGTGTGAGTCTCTCCACAGATGTGAGATGTTTGGATGAGTTAGTAACCCTCCAGGTACCAGGACACGATAGCATCTAAAGTTAGCCAATGTGGGATACTCATTTAAACCCTAAGGGATAGGTAACATTTGAACATGGAAGAAAGGACAGGAGGTCCTGGCTATCAGGTGTGAAGAAATGTACCTTTTTCCTCCCTTTGAATAGCAGTGGCCCCTGGGAGGGAGTGGGTGGTGAGAGAGCAGCGTCAACAGTGTCTGGCTGTCTCATCGCCTGGTGTTAAGATAGCTTTTGACAATAAATGTAAAACGGCATAGCCCATCCTCATGCAAAATCCAATTCGTGTCGACTCATAAATCCTGCCTGAGGCCTATGTTGCAATTTCTTAGGCTCATAACCCCATCACAAGGTCACTCTGAAATTAGTTTGCAGGCCATCTGCGACCCAGCATCCACGGCTGACGAAGGGACAGAACGTACACAGATTGTTCTTTCTGAAGCCACTGATTCCTTTAAAGGAAACCTGACTTATAATCCAAGTTGGCTGTCTTAGAACTCAGTGATTTTTGTTTTTCTTTTCTGTATAATTTTAACACATACGCTCACATGGCTAATTACAAGGCTATGCTCATAATCTACCCTGCAAATAATATCCCTTTAAGGGTGGTGGACACCTCTCACTCTTCACCCAGAGAGAAATTGGTTCCATTGTCCCAAATGTTTCATGTCCGTCATTGCAAGATTATCAGACTACAAAGCCTCTCAAAGCAAGGGCTTCATCTAAAGACAGAAAAAAACAAACAAAACAAAACTCAGCCTCAATATCTGGACTGTTCCCTTCCTATCAACTGTGAACACCAATTTCACACACATAAGAAAGATTCCAGGGTGAATTTGTAGTAACAACCAAAGAAACGGGTGCCTTTTTTTTTTTTTTTTTTTTTTTTTTGTATTTGATAATGATGACCCATGTTTATCACAGATTTGGGCACATGAAAGTCAATGAAAGAACAAGTTTCTACAGTCAGGAGCATGTGCACGCCTCCTGTTTTCCTCTTCAGTTTTCTATGCACAATCCAGAGCCTGGTGCTTGGCAGGCTCTCAAGAGGCCTCGAGGCTTGAACTGAGGAGAAACTGTGTATTACTCCAGTCTCTCGGTCATTAACACTGTGCTATATTTCACGCTCACTCATTCGGCTGGGTTGTGTGTGTACCTGTATGTTTATATAATTTGCAGTCATTCAGAAGTGAGCTTGCTGACCGATGTAGTTTATTTTATGCTCTTTTAACGTGCTAGTAAATGAAGAACATTCTCTCTCTCTCTCTCTCTCTCTCTCTCTCTCTCTCTCTCTCTGACTGGAATTCTTCATCATTATTATCTTTTTACTGAAAAGAATATTTTTTTTTCATACACTATATTCTAATTATAGTTTCATCTTCTGCAACTCCTCCCAGGTCTTTCCTACTTCCCACCCCCTAAATCCACCTCTCTCTCTTCCCCCACTCATTAGAAGACAAACTTGAATGTCTTCTGTCACAGCCTCAGACAAGAAAAAGTGAGTAAAGAGGCCAGAAACACACACAGGTGTTACCTCCAAGATCATCCCCCAGCATGCACTCCTGCTAGCCAGACCCTGCACCCCAAAGATCTCTAAACCTCCCCCCCAAAAGCGCCACCAGCTGGAGAGGGGGTGTTTAGACATGTGACCTGGGGGGAGGGACATTTCAGATAAAGATCATGCAAGGACGGAAGGGTTATTGAACGAGTAAATGATGCTTCTTCTAGCTGCCACATTGCTCTTCTATCTAGAAAGTTCCCTGTGGTGTTTGGTTAGTTGTGGTGTTTGGTTAGTTGTTTGTTTGTGATTACCCTTGTATAAAGCTTAACACAGGCTACCTCCCCCAGTTGCAAAGTAAAGTGATTAGAGCTTTTAGCTTTAGGGTATTCTTTCCCTTTGAATAGATCACATCCCATATCAAGAGGCATATTGAGCCATTTTTTATTGGATATTTTATTTATTTACATTTAAAGTGTTTCCCCTCTGGAAACCCCCTATCCCATCCTCCCCCCCGCCCCCACTTCTATGAGGGTGCTCACCCACCCACTCACTCCCACCTCCCCGTCCTGGCATGCCCCTACACTGGGACATCGAGCCTTCCCAGTACCAAGGGCCTTTCCTCCCATTGATGTCCAACAAGGCCATCCTCTTCCACATATGTGATTGGAGCCATGGGTCCCTCCATGTATATTCTTTCGTTGGTGGTTTAGTCCTTGGGAGCTCTGGGGGCTGGTCTGGTTTTTTAATGCATGGGTTATCAGTCTTAGGTTTACAAACTCAGAGTTCAGGGGCTACAAACCTGGATTGGGGCGAAATATGCATCTTTCATGTTTCTAGCCACCAATTGAAATTTACCACAGCTTCCTATGGAAAAGATGCCTAGACAGCTTCTTCCCACCAGATCATACGCCTTACCGCTCAGCATCCAAAATTAATCCCACAACCAACATACACTCATGTCATGCCCACTGGTTATTGACATACTGAGAGGCTTAGTTTTTATATTCCAAGGGCTGAGTGTTACTATAATCACCTTCCTTGGTGTCTTAGTTAGGGTTTCATTACTGTGATGAGTACCATGACCAAGGCAACTCTTCTAAAGGAAACCATTTAATTGGGGCTGGT
Organism: Arvicanthis niloticus; assembly: GCF_011762505.2. Classification (NCBI taxonomy): domain Eukaryota; kingdom Metazoa; phylum Chordata; class Mammalia; order Rodentia; family Muridae; genus Arvicanthis; species Arvicanthis niloticus. The sequence goes on from NC_133432.1 coordinate 18,572,934, forward strand.
GTACAGTTTCAGAGGCTCAGTCCATTATCATCATGGTGGAAGGTATGGCAGCGTGCAGGCAGACACGGTGCTGGAGAAGCCCAGGATTCTAGTTCATGGTCTGAAGATAACCAGGAGGAGACTCTGACTCCACAGTCAGCAGAACCTAAGCATAGGAGCCTTCAAGGCCTGCCTACACGATGACATACTTCCTCTAACAAGGCCACACCTCCTTTAATAAAGGCTACACCTCCTAATAGTGGTGTTTCCTGTGGATAAGCATTCAAACACATACATCTATGGGGGTCCAAACCTACTCAAACCATACGTAGTCTGTGAATTTCACTTTGAGGAAATTAAGAACATTGTTTTGAGGACATATGCATAAGTATCACAGAATTGCCAAGTGTCCATGGCACCCGAACCAGATACAAGACAGGTCTTGGGGAGCAGTCATCAGAGGAAGCAGGTTTCCAAAGGGGGGGGGGACACTTTGCAAACTATGAGAAATTCTAGAAACACAGGGCACATGTATTACAAATAAATACTAAAAAGCTGGCTGTGCTGGTACACACTTTCATCCCCAGTCTGGAAAGGCTAGGTCCCTGGCACTCACTGGCCAGCCTGTCTAGCAAATACAAGGAGTTTCTGACCCATGAGAGACCCTGTCTGAAGAAACAAGGCAGGTGGTATCAAAAGGAAGAAATCCTAAGTTGGTTACACATAGATGCTATCAACATGCAGGCACACATATCACACATATGCACACAAATACATATTTATGTTTATGTGTATTTATAATGTATAGGCAATTGGATATATTCATTTTTTCTTTATTATTATTGTCTTAACACAAACCATGTGCCATAGTCATCATACAAGACTCAAGTGATACCCAGTGAGCTTGCAGGGTGGGGTGAGGGTGGGGACCCAACAGACAGAGATTCACTAACGAGGCCCCCAGCTCCCTGCTTTCATCCTGCGGGCTGAGGTAACGGTGGTTTTGCCTATCCTGTAACTGACTGGGTTGGCTGTGTGTTTTCTCTGCAAGCTTGGATGCAAGCCAGGCTAGAGAAGGCACCAGGGAACTTTCCACACAGAGATGAAGCTGTTTACGTTGTTGTCCAAAACGCTGACAGATCAAACATGTTAAAACTGCAAAAAGTCACCTTGGCCCTGAGCCATAATCTGTAAACCCTCCCTGTAGACATCCAGGGCAGCGGCTCCTGCCTCACTTCCTGCCCTGTCTCCTGGGCGATGCTCCTAAGAAGTGACTCAGGATTGAACACTAAGGCTTTTTGCTTCTGTCTCTGGGACCCAGCCTGTTCCACCTCAGAATGGCGCCTCACAAGATATCATAGGATAGGATAAGACATCATAGGATGTCATTTTTTTTCCAGGTAACCCCAGTTGTAGTTTTGCACAGAACAATAACAAGACAAAACATTTCATCCCAACTGCCATGCTTTCTGTCCTCTGACTTTCTGGAAAAAGCATGAAGCCCAGGCCTGCATACACAAATACCTGCAGTTTTGAGTGTCAGTTATCCTGAGTTGCTATGACATAGATATACAACACAACTTAACAGAGAGAGGGTGCCATGGGGTTCTCTCCACGGCTGCTTGGCTCCATGTACTTGAAAAGAACCTCAGGAAGCTGGAGTGTGGAGGATGGGGTGCTCACTCACAGAGAGCAGGAAGCAGAGAGAGAAAAACCCAGGTACTGTACCTGCAGGCACTCACCCTACTGACCTACTTCCCACATTTAAGCTCTGTGTGTCCGCAAACTTTCAAATTAGTGCTACAAGCTGAGGGCCACGTGCCAAGATGCGAACTTGTGGCAGTGCGTAAGAATTTCAGATCTAAGCCATCATTGTCCTGAGAGGTTTGCTGACCGGCTGCTCCATGCCAGACAGCACAGCCCTCAGAATGTGCTACTGGCACAGCCATTGCTAGGGAGTCAGTCATACTGATGTGTTTGGTTTTGGTTTCTTGCAATTAACTTCTACGTTTGGGGGACCCCAGTTCTTAGATTTTGTGGTAAAATAAACTCTTTTGACTTCCGTTCAGATGGGGGAAAATGCAGAGGAGTGGATGAGCTCACAGGCTGAAGTTCTGTAAAAAGCCTGGAGTTGCGGTCAGCAGGGGACTCTCGGACCTGTCACAACCATTCTTGTTACATAAACCATCTCCTTAAGGTATTAGAGAAATGATGACCTGTATGTACAACTGCTTAGCAGGCTATGCTGAAAACTATCTCTACACTGAATGCCAAACCATCCTCCCTACCTGGCTTCCATGGCTCACTGCCCTGCCCCTTGAGGGCTCTACATAGGTTTTCACTTCTATCACCATCATCATCCTCCTCTTTATCACCATCATCACCAAAATCATCACCACCACCACTACCATCATCATCATCTTGATTAAATCAGTGTCCCATGGAGCCAAGGCTGGTCTCTACATCTCTAGGTATCTAAAAATGGCCTTAATCTCTTGATGCCCATGCTTCTGTCTCCCAAGTGCTGGGATGACAGACATGCTCCACCATCCAAAGACTGGCATCATGCTGGGGACCAGACTCAGGGTTTCACACATGTCAATCAAGCACTCTATCAATCAAACTCCACCTCCAGACCTCCACCTGACTCTGTCCTTTGTTATAAGAACGACCCACAAATCAAGCACAGTGTTCCTGTGTCCAGTGCCTTGTGTCTCTGTGAGGAATCAGCTGGCCACATTCAGCGGGGACCTGTCCAGGAGCTGTCCAATCACAGTGCTAAGTGAGAGCAGACAAAGCATTCCCAGGGACCGCGCCTGATGCCAACCGACCCCACAAGGTGGCTTCTCGAACACAGTCCCCACTGATTTCCTCTTTACAGTTTGAAATTGAGCCTGATGTGATTGTACTTCGCATTGGTATTCCTCACACGAACAAGAAACCCAGTTTGCTCTGAAGCGTCTTAGAATTCAGACTACTGGAAAAGGGGTCCTTCACCTTGTAGTGGCGACTGAGGTCATCCGGCATCTTATTACGGTCATAGGACAATTGGCCCTACCTTGGAGACAAAGATTAAGTGCCCAGCAGCCACCAACATTTATTGACCAAAGTTTAATTTAAAGAAACAAACCTCATCAAAATAGTGGGCTGAGGAAATTTCCCATGCTCCTGTGGTGCAGATGATGGGCTTTCTGCCACCTTCACTTTTACACTGGGGCCAGGATGTAGCCCAGTTGGTAGAGGATGTGCTTAGCAAGCAGGCTGTGGGTCTGAACCATAGAACCCATAAAACAAGCATTGTAGTGCATGCCTCTGGTCCTCACACTCAGAAGGTAATAGGAAGAAAGAGTCAGGAGTTCAAAACCATCCCCTGGGTATATAGGAAGTTTGAGGACAGCTGTAGTTACAAGATAATAATAACAGTAATAGTAGCCCAGTCCTTGGGACTCAATGGGTCCAAATGAGAACTAAGTATCTATTAATTTGAAATGAGATCTAGACTGTGAATCTGACCATAGTCGTGAGCTGCGTCTCCTCAAATATCTGGCTTCTTTCAGCACACTTTGAACTTGGCTATTGCTTTTCAATGAGTTACTAGTTTGGTCCTGTTCCAAATGGTCAGTTTGTTTTTCCACTCACCATTAGTGGGCTTTGGTTAGCTCCCCTGGAGCACTATTAAGAAAAAAGGCAAAGGAAAATTTACAGAGGCAGAAAGAGACCCCTGGTTGCCTAGAGCTGGGGTAGAAACAAGGATTCAGAACACATAGACCGAAGGGGATATCCTCAGTGAGATGTTATAAAACTGTAGTCATGCCAGGGATAGTGGTTTATGACTGTAAGCCCCTGTATCTGGGAGGCAGAGAAAAACAAGAGTTCAAGGTCAGCATGGACTATTTAGTGAGTTTCAGGCTAGCCTGGTCTACAGAGTTCCAGGCTAGCCCAAGCTATATAGTAAGATTCTATCTTGGAAGGAAAGAAGGAAAGGAAAGGAAAGGAAAGGAAAGGAAAGGAAAGGAAAGGAAAGGAAAGGAAAGGAAAGGAAAGAAGGAAGGAAGGGAGGGAGGAAGGGAGGGAGGAAGGAAGGGTGGGTGGGTCTCTGTTTTTCTCTGTCTTTCTGTCCCTCCCCACACCCTTAGTTAAACTGAATAACCAATGACATTTCCCCATACTAACTCACTGGACTGCAGACTTGAAGTAGGTTAGTGTCATAACACATGCTTTATAAGTCTGAATGGGAAGGAAGGCTCTCTCGGCAGGAATGTAAGGCCCTACCCACGCAGCACCAACTTCCTGCCATACAAGCACTGATGTCAGTCACCCAGAGCATCCTTGGGCCAGCTGGTACCCATAAGATAAAAGAGTTCTCTACAAACAACTCCTCAGACCCCATCCATGCCTGGAATAAAGAAAGCCGGGCAGGAGAATGCCACCAGGGTACAGTTTCCAGAATGCTGGGGCAGGGTGGTACTTTCTGTAGCAGTACTGTGGGCAAGCTTCCCTCTCTCAATAGATCACATAACAACATTTCTTTGGATTTATTCAGAATCCCTTTGAACTACTGTGATCTTTCAACTGGATCCTGAGGCCCCCTGGAAGCAAAGTGCCTGAATGTGTCACTGGCTCCATCCATGGGAGCTCACTGGGATCCTGGGTCAGGGGTGTGGGGTGTGATGCTCACAGTGAGGGCTGCTGTGGCACAACAAGGTGCACCAAGCCCTGGAGGGACCCAAAGGCAGCTGGGCCCGGCCATGGTGATGCAGTGCCCCCTCTCTGAGAGAGAACTGGGCTTCTCAGAAGGAATACAAGGTATGTTCTTCTCCACAACAGACGCATATTAGGACCAACACACATCAGGGCTGCATGCATCAGGACCAATACTCATTAGGAACACACACATCAAAACCACACACACACACATACACACACACACACACACACACACACACACACAAAACAACACACATCAGGACCAATACATATCAGGACTATACACACAAGACCACACACATCAGGACCAACACACATCAGGACCACACACATCAGGACCAATACACAACAAGACCACACACAACAGGACCAACATATATCAGGACAAACACATATCAGGACCACACACATCAGGACCAACACACATCAGGACCGACACACATCAGGACCACACACATCAGGACCAACACACATCAGGACCACATGCACCAGGACCAACACACACCAGCACAGCACACATTAGAACCAACAGGCATCGGGCCCAATGTGATTCCAAAAGTCATGATCGCCAGCAAACAAAGAAAGCATCCACTTCCATTTTGCAGTGAGCTCACACAAACATATCACATAATAGCTGTAGATAAGAAGCCAATTCTAGAATAAAGCCTTAGCTATACAGAAACAGACTCAGAGGGAGACATAGACAGAGGCTGAGGGAAAGAACCCAGAATCCCAGGGCTCCCGAGGATGCGAGCAGGAAGGTTTTGAGCTTATAACTAGCTTGGGATACAGGGTGAGAACTAGTCTCAAACCCAAAGAGGGGATGCCTCAGGCAGGAAAGCACTTGGTATAGGAACACAACAACCTGGGTTTGAGCCCCAGGATTCATGTAAAACAAGCCAGGCATGGTATTTATAATCCCAGAACTAAGCAAGAGGAAATGGGTGGATCCTTAGAGTCTCCGGGTGGTCAGCTTAGCTTACTTGGTGAGCATCGGGCCACCAAACGATGGAGTCTCACAGAAACCAAAGTGAACACTGGCTGAGGATTTCCACACATCTGTTCATACACATGAACCCCCATCCCTCCCTCACACACTTCCTAAAGATCCAATGAGAAAATAGAAGGAAAACTGAGAAAAGGGAACAAATAAACATAAGAATAAATCCAGGCACTGATAATTGTTCTCAGAGGACACATACGCTTACCCGTTTTGATAGAAGCATCAAGTTCAAAAACTCACAGGAAGACAAGCAACAGCAGACAGTCTCCTGTGGGTCACACTGCCTATGACAGAGGCTGCAAGAGCTTTGAGTGAGTCAGATACTGAAGAGTGTCAGCTTGCCCTGGTCATCCGGCTTTCTGTAACATTTTAACTCCA